>NW_006203674.1:242279-252589 GCF_000334495.1 Tupaia belangeri chinensis
TTTCCCTAAATCTCCAATTCCTCCCTGCTGTCCTAATCCTGGGAGGCAACTTCCTCCTTGTATTTAGTCAGGATGGGTGAGGTTATGCTGCAGTAACAATCTGAAAATCTCAGTGACTGACACCATCAAAGGTTTCTTTCTCACTCACACTACGTGGCCATTTCAGATCACTGAGAGATTAAAGTCATCTTTGTGCACGTCTCATGGACCCTTATTCTCACCTCATAAAAGCCCTTCTCTGAAATGGACTTTCTCCTCTTCGTTTTCAAAGAAAGAGGTTTCTTTTCTCTTATTTAAAGATAACTGCTTCACATGAACTCTGGACCCCTATGTCCTCTGAGATTTTGTTTCCATAAGATGTATCTAGTTCCTCCATTTCTTACAGCTCCAGGTTCTTTTCTCTGTGTGCTTCAGTTTCCCTACCTCAGAAAGCCCTGTGTTTGATTCTATTATACCTTCTAATTTTCCCTCCTCCATGTTCTTCACTCTTATGATCTTTGCTGATTTCTCCTCTTCCTGACATCTGAAATCTCAGTTTTCATGAAATCTGGCATTTGCTCCCAAATGATACTGAAACCTTGCAAAACAAATAACCATTGAAGTCTTTTTTTCTAGTCCATTATTCTTAGTCTTTGCAATGTGGCAATATTGATCATTTACTCATTATTCCTACTCTCTCCTTCTTGGATCTTTGTGTACCTGGTTTAGGGGTTTTCCTCCCAGTCTATGTATCCTCCCTATCCGTTCCATGATGTTTTGTTTCTCTCCTGTCTTCCTATCTGTGAGAATTCTTCCAGAACCTTCTCTCTGTCCCTCTAACCCCTTTGCCCAAGAGTTTGCTGACCGCCATCTCCATTGCATCTCTTTGGTGGATATCTCCAGCCCTGGTCTTACTCCTGCTACTTCAACCTCATCGTTCCAACTGCTCCTATTGTTTTCCCATTTGAATTACTTCAATGCCATCACTTCCAATGGAACATATTCTTACTTCAAGTCCTCAAACTTCGAAAAGCACTTAATTTTTTTCACTTTGGAGTCACCATTTCCCCCCCATCTAGTAGAATCTCATAGATTGTTTGTATTTTCTTTCTCCATTTCTGATTTTTATTTCTAATATTCCAAGTGATAAAATTTCCCCCTTGAATGAGCCCTCTCCTTTTTGCTCTTGCAATGCGGGCCATATCTAACATAACTTAGACCACAGAGACTCTCTGGCTAGCACTGTCTGCTTGGTTCTGGATTCTCTCCAAGTAGCCATCAAACTGCTACACCATCAGAATTTCTTTTTCACGACAAATCCCTGCTGTGAACCACCCAACAGAGCACCAAATCCAGACTCCTCAGTTTCGAATACAGTTTGACTTCATCCAACCTCATTTACTCCTCTGTCACTGACCATGCATCAACGCCTTCTAGCTAAGCTCATCCGGGTTCATTCCAGATTCTCTTTGCAAATACTCTCATTCTTTTATTTGAGTTTTTCTTCCCTGTCTTTACTTCTCTCCTCCTTTCCTTCCCACTGTTTCTGGTTTTTTCTTCATTATTTTTTCTCTTTCTTCTTTGCTCTATTCCCCCCATCCTTCATCCTTCTTCCTAACTTATTTTCCTCTTCTTTCTGCTTTCCCTAATCTTAGCCATTTTTATATATCTCATTCAGTGACCACCTCCTTCATAAAGGTCTCTCTCACTGTTCAGGCTTACACTGAACTTTTCTCTTACGGTGATCAGACTTAGTTGCAAATAGTTTGGTAGCTAATTATTTAATATATGCAATTCTTTTCTTTCTCAGTAATTCATGAGCTCTTTGAAGCTCTGCATAGAAATCACCACAGTAGTGGGCACGTGGCTATAATCAATGGATACTTATTAGCTAATTGATTTCTGTGAGATCTAATGGAAAGAATAATCTTTTCTCTCTCTCTCTCTCGGCATATGCTTGCCAAGGAAAGATAGGGAGACAGAGAAAGAGGGAGAGGAGAAATCACCTTCCATGGGAAATGGTCATGCCACAATCCCTTTTGGTTCATTTCTCCCTCCTTTCAGGATTTTGGGCATATGTGTACACATCTCATCATGTTTCTTAACCCGCCAGGTCTGGGACTTGAACCGTGCATTGGCCACATGGGATTCAACTACTTTAACCATCAGGCCATGGAGTGAGACTAAGAATAATCTTTTTAAAATTCTCTTACACTAGGAAGAATTACAGCTGCTGATTTCAGGGAATTATATATATATATATATAATTTGTATTATATATATATTTTTTTTTTCTCTTCAATCTTATATGGAGAACTTTGAGCCCTGAAAGAGCAATTGAGGATTTCAAAGTCCCAAGACAACTGATTTCCTTGAATATCCTCATCTGAACTGCTATTCAGCTAGCTAATTTGTACTCTAGAAACATTTACATTGCTTTTATGCCTTCTTATACTTGCTTTTCCCATATTTTCCATCTTCACCATTATGATGATGAATAATAACGCTTTCATTTACATTAACTCACTTAATCCTCTGAGCAATTCTTTTAGGGTTGGTAATATCATTAGACTGGTATTGTTCATTTCTCCCTCCTTTCAGGATTTTGGGCATATGTGTACACATCTCATCATGTTTCTTAACCCGCCAGGTCTGGGACTTGAACCGTGCATTGGCCACATGGGATTCAACTACTTTAACCATCAGGCCATGGAGTGAGACTAAGAATAATCTTTTTAAAATTCTCTTACACTAGGAAGAATTACAGCTGCTGATTTCAGGGAATTATATATATATATATATAATTTGTATTATATATATATTTTTTTTTTCTCTTCAATCTTATATGGAGAACTTTGAGCCCTGAAAGAGCAATTGAGGATTTCAAAGTCCCAAGACAACTGATTTCCTTGAATATCCTCATCTGAACTGCTATTCAGCTAGCTAATTTGTACTCTAGAAACATTTACATTGCTTTTATGCCTTCTTATACTTGCTTTTCCCATATTTTCCATCTTCACCATTATGATGATGAATAATAACGCTTTCATTTACATTAACTCACTTAATCCTCTGAGCAATTCTTTTAGGGTTGGTAATATCATTAGACTGGTATTGTTGTTATCCTACAAAAATGAGGGCAGAGCTCAAAGAATTTCGTCTGGCTCAAGATCACACAAACAGGACTCAAATCCAGTTTTGTTTTTTTTTAATTGATTCAAAGCCCTTGGCTCCTCCCACCGCTTTAAGTTCATTCTGATCCAGATGCCCTTCTTCTGGGCTCACATGGTTTCTATCCACCACAGCATTTGCTACAGGGGAGTGCAATTGTTAATTCACAAGTCTCTTTACTCCCTTAGATTATGAACTTACTGAGAGTAGAAATCAGGTCTTATTTCATCTTGTAGTTCCAGGGAATAACACAGGACATGATGGGTGAATGTCTTAATTAAGGCATAAAGTAATGAATTAATGAACAGGAGAGGATTATGACTGTTCTGTCCACGGTGTAGAGGACTTAGCACAGAACTGCACATAGACTATATACTCTCTGTGGCATTTTCTATAGGATGGAAAGACAATTTACAAAAGTCCTACATCTTAAATTTCTAAAATTATCCCTCTCTCCTCTAGCAGTTCAGTATTTTTTAAAAAAATACATCTTCCTAAAGTCTGTGGTCTATTGTAGAGATTACAGCTCAGACAGACTTTATTGTGAATTATTAGCTATCTGAGTGGCTTAGGGACACGTGATTACTCACCCTGACCTCAATTTTCTCATCCATATAGTGGGCAAAAGCATAGTAAAAAGTCACAGAGTTGTGGGGCCAGCAAGTGGTGTGGTGGATAAGGGTGCTGGATTCCCACATGGCGGACCCTGGTCCAAGTCCTGGACCTGGTGGCTTGTTTTCTTGCTTTCCCCTTCTCTCTCTCTATGGTGGTCAAAAAAAAAATATAAATAAATAAAAAAGAAAGAAAAAAAATACAAACAATAACAAATGGAATGAAATCAATAAACCATTCTTTAAAAATGATTTTAAAAAATTCATAGAGTTGTGAGAATTCAGTGGCATGATGTATTTGAAGCCCTCAGCATAGATCCTAGAGCACATAATTCGTTCATTGAAAGTTATTGTTCTAGGAAAGGTGATCCACATACTTTAGAAGGCACAGAGTCTGTAGCATGGGGCTCAATAACTTGCATGTTTTCAATGTCAAATCTGCAAAGATTTTCCCCAGAGAATGTAGACAATGATATAGATCACATGATGCCTAAACTCTCCCTTTATCTGAATAATTCTGAGAAAGGGTGGAATGAGATGGTCTTGGCAGAACTACAGAGAGTTGGAACAAAGAGTTGGCTGCCATTTATATTTGTAAAATGGGGCCCTTATGCCCCCTCCCATCCATCTCCTACCACACTGCGCTCCCAGAGGTCTGTGGCTGAGTATAGAGATTCTAGCTGAAGCAGACCTGAGTCACACCCAGAGTGGCTGCAGTGCATCTGTGTGTGCATGTGCACACATGTGCTTGTGCATCTGTGTGTGTGTACGTGTGATGCTTCCTTAATGGCCTGAGCTGCTACCAGGTGTCCAAAGGCAATGAAATAAAGTATCACTGTTAGGTATTGCTGAACATATTTATCACATATATAAATTCATCTCTGGGGGCAGAGAGCCATATAAATAGAGTTAACACCACATTAATGCTGCTTATCAACAACTTCAAGGCTTTGGATTTAGAGCAAAGTTTGGGCCACATCTCCATAAAAGTGATCTATGTTTGACTATTTATAGATCCCTAGGAAAATAAACAGCAGCTACTTCCTTCTCACAAAGCACTGCCTCAGCTAGTCCATTTTATTGGTAAAAAGAAGGCTGATGAGACCAAACTACACACAAAAGTGGGAAGGAATTGATCTTTGGCATCAGAAAGGAAGACCTGGGTTCAAATTCTGCTTCCACAGGTGGGTGAACTTGAACACACTGTATTTTCTCTAAGCCTTGGTTTTCTTTTTCGTACAATAAGGATCACTATACCTGCTGGGGTAATTCAATGACTCATATCCATTCCCCGTATGCTTACTGAGGATATATTATGTACTGGGCTCTGATGTTTTAAGAATTAAGTGATATTACAGATGAGTATTTGACCAAACGCTGGGCATATAGTAAATATCAGTAAGAGTTATCTCTCTTCCTCTCGAGACAAGCAGTTTGACCTTTCCCCAGGGAAGAATGAATCCACCCTTCTTAGGGAATGAGTCAGATCCAGATATTTGCAGACTGACTTCATTCCCTGTGCCCCCCCACCACACCCCCCAGTCCTCCTCCACTCCTGGAACTTTTCCCTCAGGGCTCTTGGGACCAGAATACCCTACTAACTCTGACAGATGATCTTCGAGGGGAGAGAAATCTCTGACACTCCAGGCCCTAAGTGACAGCACAAGGATATTCAAAATGATTCTGCTCATGCTAGATAAAGGCGACTTGTCAAAGGCGGACAGGTTGTTTTCAGCACCAGCTCATGGGAAGCCTGACAAGTGAATAGCTCTACCCACTCTAGGACCAGGTTTGTGGCCTTCCTTGAAGGTGAGAAAGACACCAGGGTCACATGGGGGCAGAATGCTTGGGAAACACGTCAACTGAGTGGGAACATCGATAGAAAGGAAGGGTTACTCAGCAAGGGATCCAAATCTCCCCTTTCTAGTACAGGCTCACTCCTTCCTCAACCCCTGTACTGACTGCATCCTTTGCTCTGGGTGTCTTCTCCACCATGGCCCTAAGGATGACCCACTGTCCACTCATTCACTCCTTCCTGATGGTAACCTCTAGCCGACTCTTGACTCTCTCCCATCATGGCCTCGGCCACAGCTATGAATGCAGAGAAATATAACAACATAATCCTCTTCACACCATTCAGTCCCCAAAGGTCCTTATTCAGAATTCTCCATTTATCTGGTCATTAGATCTAATTAAATCCCTCCAACTTAGAGCATTGATGAGTGGCACCACTTTCTCTCACCAATTAAAATAGAGAAGATTAAAGAATGCCCTCGACACTTTGTCCTTGAGAGGGTGGTCGCAGGGGAAGAGGCAGAGGAGGAGCACAGAAGACTGTCCTTTATCTTTGAAGACAGGGTTGATGTAATGTGGGCTCCTGCCAGGAAAATGTCCTCTTTGTGGGGCTCTGTGGTCACGAATGTACATTAAGTAGTCTGTTGTGTCTAATAGAAATATCTACCTCTTTTCAAAGAGTTTAAACCAAAGATTGCTACGATAAGATACCAAAGTGGGAAGCAAATAGGGAAGCCAGGACTGGAGAAAAGGGAATTAACCAATGTATTAATTTAACCCAAAGTATTAATGAACATGTTTGTGGCAATTATACAACATCTAATTTGAGCTTCCTAGTAACTAAGGCAAAAAAAGGAAGCATGAGATGTTAACATTGCTTTCCTCATTTAAAAGAGGTACACACAATTTCCCACAATTCCTCATTTTTAGGATATATATATATATATATATATATATATATATATATTCTATCTATCTATCTATCTATCTATCTATCTATCTATCTATCTCCGGGTTCCAAATTCTACAAGGAATTTATCATGTGGTATTTCATTTAGGAGACATCAGGTGATAGACAATATTTTCAACAATATCACTTAGTATTTATTGTCTTACATTTGATATGCCAGGTTCTGGGTGTCCAGGGCTTTGGAATAGTGCTTTCTTCTTTGAAAGGTTAATGTGTCTCTGTTGGGCTTGAATAGTGCCCTTAGCTTGATCAGGACAGTTTTCAGGCCAACTCAGCTCACAGGTCAAGCAGGAGGGAGGGAAAAGCCACTGCCTCCTCCATCACATCTGGCTCCCCAGCGAGGTCCATCTGAAGTACCCCATTTTTTTTTCCTTTATAACAACAGATCCTTCTCTTCCCTCCCCCACCAATGTGGTAAGTTCATGAAGAGTCATCCGACTGAAACAAGGGTCTGGCACTTGGAGGAACAGGCAGGGCTCCACGCTCACCCCCTGGAGACCACTTCTGCATGATCTCCTGTCTCCCCTTATCGCAGCATTATTGGAACAGGCCTTGACTTGTCACTCTGCTCTTGACATGTGAGGGAGTTATCGAGCGAGGACATGCATGAGAATGCTCTGTTGAGCGTTCTCTCGTATTCAAAGTGGAATACACCCTTGTGTGGTTGAATGGACTCAGAGAGGCAGAGGAATGAGTGATGATCCCAGCTCACTACACCCGCGATTTTCTCCCTGCCAAGAATCAGTGAGAGGGTGCAGGCTTCCGCTCAAGCACAGACCTCCAGGAAATCATGTCTTCCCCCAAGGAAGATTCCTTAGTGCATGACTTCCTCTGTTCTCATCCCTGATTCCTTCAAGGGATCAAAATAGAACGTTGGGTTCAGGGTCAAGCTTATGTGCTGAATACCCCACTCCCACCCCACCCCACCCCATCCTTAGCACTCAAAGCTCTTTGTCTGGGTCTCGGCACCCCAAGACTCTCCAACAGCTGTGTTCACGGTTCACTATGGCTGAGAATAGGGAGGAATCACAACCTGCTGAAAATGCAGGGAAGAAAAACGCTTGTCAAACCTGCCCTGACTGTGGTTGTTTCCAGTGCACTCTCCACTTCCAGCCAACGCCCCCTGAACCGTCTTGTGTCAGTTCCTCAAACAAAGTCGCCTCTTCTCCCTCTGATTTCAGTGGAGAATTTGAAAAACCTTTGCGGAGTGAGATGAGCAGGGAGCAGCTGCTAGTCATGGTTTTCTTGAATTAAACCGAGTGCATTTAGTTGTCGGAGAGAACCGTGGCCCTCACAACATTTCCTTGCAGGTTCTTAGGAGGAAGGAAGGAGGTGCCTTAAACCCTCTGTGTCTTCGTTAATAAACTGGGGCCGGCGGCTTGCTTTGCATGTGATGATTCAGAGAGAGATCATGTATGTCGAATGTGGGCATGGCTCTCGTCACATTGGAGGGTGCTTCATGGAGGTCAGCTCAGTCTGCATCCCTCCGCCTGTTTTCTTCCTTTTCCTTCTTCCTTCTTCTTTTCTAGGTCCTTCGCCTTTCTCCCCTGTTCCTTGGCTCATCCCTGAGCTCTAAGGTATGCAGAGAAGCCTGCATTGCAGTAAGAGCATCCTCTCCAAAGGGGGCGCTCTAAGATCAGGAAAAAGGCCTTTGGGAACTTGGCTGCCTGGCTGAAGACGGCTCGCCGGCACCTATAGCTGGACATTTAAAAAATGACTTTTATGAAATCTTTGCCTTGATATGCTATCAATTTTTCCAGATGCCTTTTCAATATCTGTCTACAGAACTGTATGAAATTATAGTAAGTCCTACAGCTGGGGGGTGGCGTATGACAGACATCTCTGGCTCGGATGAAAGGAGCTAGCGACAATCTCCTGGTAGTAGGTCCAGGCTGGGGGGTTGCCAAGCCGCAAGCCTCCTGCACACAGGATTCTGGGTCCACCTAAATGGGAGGCCGTCTGCAGCCTTTGCCCCTCACTTCCCTCCTGAAGGTCAGCACCTCCAGGCAGGGAGACCTAGGCTGCAGGCCTTGGGCAGTGCAGGCTGAGAAACTGTCCTGTTGCCTCCCTCTTCTACACAGACTTCAAGGCTGGATGAAGAGGGAGTGAGGGGCTGAACAGCTTTCTCCAAGCCCTCCTGCACAGAGCCGGGAGAAAGTTGTTAGAGGAGGTGAAGAGAACGGGAGAGTTTCTGTAAATTAGAATCCTGTACTCGTCAGCCTGTCAAGATGGTGGGAGGGAATACCCATGCCCCCAAAGGACTCCCAGCAACTCACATTCCACTTAGTACCTTTTGGGGCAAGGTAGGAGGACACGTCCCACCAAGTTCTTGAGAAAAATGATACGGAAAAGGTGAACAGTGCCTGATATGTAGACCCCCCCGCCCCTCACACTGTGAACACATGCGTGTGAAATAAAGTGAAATCCTCCCTCCCTGTGGGTCTATGCCTTTGTGAGACTTTGAAAGGGAAGATCCGGCCTAGCTCTGTGACACACTGCTAAGACACTGTGCTCTGTGGGCTGGGACCATGTGGGAGGCCCTGTTCAATTCCCAGTCCAACTCAAAGGCCCGTGTGCACCTGTAGCCCCAGATATCTGGGCGGTTGGGACAGGAGGATGGAGAGTTGAGAATGGCTGGGCAACGCTGCGACACTCCATAAATATAAAACTAAGCCGAGAAGGTCCACTAGGAGATAGCTAAGGAGGGCTGTAAGTGCTTCTGTTTCAACAGAGGCCTAGGTGCCCCATAGCAGCCCCAGGGATGGGAAGGTGACAGGAGTGCTGCTGTGTCCTCTGAGAGCTCGGCCCATGGGGGCAGGCACAGGGGAGCCCAACAGGAAGAAGGTCCCGGGCATGAGCCACAACCACCTGCGGGCTGCTACTTAACAGCACTTGTCATTTTGTCCGCTTTGTCCACCTGCCAAACCTGCTTCCACCCAGCACTCCAGAGCGGGAGGCCGCCAGGACACCCATCTGCAGCAGATAACAGACGGCTCTGCGCGAAGCGCAGGAAGTTAAGAAGCTTTTCCTTGCTGTTGTGGAGAGACCTCTGGCTCGAGGCAGTGCTCTTGGAGATACTGTCAATTACAAAGCTGTCCTTCAAGCCTCAGGGCTGGGTTGCAACCACCCCTGTTTGCCATGGGTGCTCCTGCACATCTGGGAGAAGCCTCGGTGCTGGAAGCCCTCTGGGGCTTGGCTGTGGGTGTGCCTGGTTCTTCTAGGGCTCAGGTGTGAGCTGTCAAGGGGACCCTATTTAAAGGGAAGATCTTTTCCTCTCTACCATATTTGTATGTCAATCCCGACCACAAATGCCTTTGACACCCACCCCAGAGTTTCTCACACCATTTGGCTCATAAGGTCTTTAGTTTCAGTAATTTTTCATGGTGTCCACAGACCAAAGGAACTAACTGTCCATTTCTTTAAAAAAAAAAAAAAAAAAAAAAAAAGAATTAGCTAGGTTTGGGGTCAGCAGCTGGCCATGGTTTGAGTCCTGGACCCAGTGACTTGAAACTCACACCAGGGACATGGGCATACTCAAAATAGGAGAATGGAGGAAAAGGGATTGCAGCATGGTCATCACCCCTAGAGCATAATTTCTTACTTTCCCTCTCACTGTCTCAGTCTCTTTCTCTCTCTGTAGAGAGCGCACATGCTTGCACACGGCCTAAGACAAAAACCAAACCAAACCAAACCAAACCAAACCAAACCAAAAAACTCTTAAAAAATAGTTAGAGTGGGAACCAGCAGTTAGCGTAATGGCTATGTCGCTGGACTCCCACGCAACG
>NW_006203674.1:253494-257250 GCF_000334495.1 Tupaia belangeri chinensis
TTCTTTAAAAAAAAAAAAAAAAAAAAAAGAATTAGCTAGGTTTGGGGTCAGCAGCTGGCCATGGTTTGAGTCCTGGACCCAGTGACTTGAAACTCACACCAGGGACATGGGCATACTCAAAATAGGAGAATGGAGGAAAAGGGATTGCAGCATGGTCATCACCCCTAGAGCATAATTTCTTACTTTCCCTCTCACTGTCTCAGTCTCTTTCTCTCTCTGTAGAGAGCGCACATGCTTGCACACGGCCTAAGACAAAAACCAAACCAAACCAAACCAAACCAAACCAAACCAAAAAACTCTTAAAAAATAGTTAGAGTGGGAACCAGCAGTTAGCGTAATGGCTATGTCGCTGGACTCCCACGTAGTCGACCGCGGTTCGTGTCCCGGACCCGGTGACTTAAAAAACTCACGCCAGGCGCGTATGCGTGCGTGCCCAAGATCCTGAGAGGAGAATGGAGGAGAAGGGATTGCAGCGTGACCATCCCCCCTGGGGGGTGATTTCTCGCTTTCTGTCTCTCTGTCTCTCTCTGTCTGTCTGGTGAGCGCACGTGCCCTACAGTGAAAATCTCTCAAAAAAAAAAATAGTTAGAGTCAAACAATTTTATAAGTATTAATATCCTAACAGCTTAGTAGCCATTTGAAAAAATATACACTTAAAAAAAAAGGAGCGTATTTGTTTCATTCTTAAATAATTGTGGAGCAGTGGGTGGGATGGTGGTTGAGGCAGCTGGATCTCATATGCCCAACTGTACAGTTTGAGTCCTGGACCTGGTGGCTTGAAAAAAACACACCAGGTGCGTGTGTGGACATGTCCAAAATTCTGAAAGGAGGGAGAAATGGAGGAGAAGGGACTGTGGTGTGACCATCCCCCATGGGGGGTACTTTCTCACTTCTCCTCTCTCTATCTCTCTCTGTGAGCACACATGCCTCTGACAAATTGAAAAATAATAATAACTGTAATTACTTATGAGTGGGCTGTGTGTAACTACTGGCTACTGAACAACCTCTACCTTCACACCACCTCCTTCACTTTCCTATTTCACATTGATTTGCACACAGTGCTTGCTTCTTATCACAGCAACCATGAAAAATCTACCTTCAAAAAGCTATGATCTAATTGGAAGGAAAAATACGAGATTTAATGTTGACACGGTAAACTACCCTGAGCTAGTAATTTGCATAATATCTAGCAGAGATTGAATATTCATGTTCCCCTCCCAGAACTGGAATATCCTGCAGAACCATGTGAGTTCACTATGGTGGTCCAGGGTACCCCATGGCACAGTTTGGGGACTGTGCCTTACTCTTGGAATCTAGTACATTTCCTCATTTGGAAGAGAGTAGGGTGAGCTAGAAGCCGACTTAGGAGCAAAGAACAGGAAGGGAAGAGTTGCTGAGATTCACTCCTATCTTAACTTTCCCAGGGCCCATTCTCAGGTCATGCTTCTTCCACAGGGAGACATTTCTACGTAGACTCATGAGGCTTGGGTCTCTCCCAGAATGCTGAAAAAGACTGCTGAATAGGAAGGAACACGTCCACGGATTGGTAGGCTGGGTCCATAGGACCATGCCTGATGTCCTTGATCACTTATCTCCGGTGATCACTGGGCCCATTATTCCTGACTATCTCCTTCAACCCACGTGTATGGTGTTCCTCCTGTGGGAGCGTAGCACAGTGACAAGGGGCAGGACTCAGGAGCTTGCTGGCTCCCTATCTACCATCCCTGTGACTTTGACAACTCTATGCTTCGGTCTACCCCTGTAAAATGGATTTAGTAAAATGTTGCACCTCATTGGTTTGTTATGAGGTTGAAATGACCAGATGGGGATTAGAACAATGTTCCCCATGATTCCATGCAGGCAGCTGGGCACACAGCTGTGGCAAGACACGCATGATCTCTGTCTCCACCTGGCTTCCAGCCCAGGGGACAGAGAAAGACCAAACTGGTATTTGGCCAAACAATTAGTTGGTTGCAATTCTGATGTGTGTTTCAAAGAAGTGTACTACTCCATGTGAGCGTGTGACCTGGGAGTTTAACCTCCATGTGGGGAGTGGTCTCAGGGTTCTGTAAATAATACTTGAGACTCAAAAAATGAATGGGAGTGAGTTAGGCCAAGACCCAGTGAGTGGAGGAGGTAGAGAAGAGCATACTCAACAGAAGGAATGCCATGCCAAAGACCTTGGGACTCTGGCTAGTGTCAGCAGCAAGGGTGAGGGGCCAACAGGAGGCATGATAGTTAATGTACTGGATTCCCACCTGCCCAACTTGAGCATGGCTGCTTACAAATCATGGTGTGTGTGTGTGTGTGTGTGTGTGTGTGTGTGTGTGCATGCCCAAAATCCCGAGAGGAGGGATTGGGGCATGGCTGTCCCCTTTGGGGAGTGATTTCTCACTTTTTCTCTCCCTGTTTCTCTGTCTCTCTCCAGCAAATATGTGCACACTATGGCAAAATATCTAAAAAGAAAAGGGGGGAGGAGAACAAAGATGAGAGAGTTAGAGAAAAAAATCATACAAGGTCTAGATAGTCCTTGTTGAGGAATCTTGAGTTGTTTATTTTTTTTGTTTTTGTTTATTTGTTTTCCCCAAATGATGGGAAGCCATCAAAGAAATGGTACAGTTTTATGTCTTATAAAAGATGGTGCTGGTGTTGGCTAAAGAATGGAGTCCAGGGGACCAGCAGTTAGCGTAATGGCTATGTCGCTAGACTCCCACGTGGTTGATCACGGTTTGCACCCCGGACCCGGTGGCTTAAAACTCATGCCAGGCGTGTGTGCGTGCATGCCCAAGATCCCAAGAGGAGAATGGAGGAGAAGGAATTGCAGTGTGGCCATCCCTGCTGGGGGGTGATTTCTTGTTTTCTGTATCTCTGTCTCTCTCTGTCTGGCGAGTGCACGCGCCCTATAGCAAAAACCCCTCCAAAAAAAAAAAAAGAATGGAGTCCAGTGGGCAAGAGGGAAAAGTAGAAGACCAATTAGGAGCGTATATGCAAGTTGTTTAGGGGTAATCGCAGGTGGCAGGAGAGAAGAGGACAGACTTGAGGGACATTTAGAAGGTAGAGTGAGTGTGGGGATTGATCGTGGAGAAAGAGGGAAACACCAGGCAAAGGCCCAGGGGTCTGCCCAGAGAGCTGGGTGGAAAGAAGTGGGCCTGGTGACATGGATAAAGAATCCCGGAGGAGGGGGCTGTCCCTAAAAGGCACTAAGGAGTATATACAGGAGACGCGATCCTACTCTCCCAAGCCACTTATTGTAAATATTTCCTAGGTAATTGAAATGAAACAGGATCTCTTTGTTTTTCTTCTGAAATGTCCAGAGAACCATCTCAGGTCTTCATGTTACTGTGCGCAGAGGCTGGAGGGCTGGACACGGAGGACAAAGACCTCTGCTGTGGCAAAGGACCCACTGTGGCTTTAGAGTTCTTCACTGAATCGAAGACGCCTCTGGAGTAATTAGCAACAAAGTTGATCGTCATGCCGTCCACACGCAGGCCAGTCCAGACGCACCATCGGTCCCTTCCTGCCTCTCTCTGTAGCCATCTTTCTTCCTTGCGTTTAAGAAAAAATAAATGTTTTTGATATTAATTAAGTTACATGGCAATTTCCTCCCCCTAATTAAAGTGGAACCTTTTCATAGGACACTTTGAAGTGCGGCTCTGCGGATAGAAGAAACTTTTCATCCTCCGCCAGAGCTCTGTAGTGTCTCTTCATATTGTTCACTTCAGTCAGAATAAAACTCTTTCTCATAATAAAGGGAAG
>NW_006203674.1:257495-292452 GCF_000334495.1 Tupaia belangeri chinensis
GAAGAGCGTTTAACTTTTTCCAGCCATCACACACAGTTGAGTTGGCCTGGAGTGGGAGGTGGGGAGTCTGCTGGAGCCGTGGCCTCGGGCAGTGAAAGGGACAGAGGTGATGACTTCAGTTCTTCTAAGACCCTGTCCACTGGGCTGGCAGGGCGGGGAGGTAGGTGAGGGAGCCAGGTATGCGGAGGAGAGGTGCCAGCACCACATCGCCTAGGGAGACTGAGGGGTGGCCACTCACTTGTTACCGATGCTGCTGTGAGCTGGCATAGCCTCCATGAGAGGTACGGTGGTGGGATTACGGCTTCTTCCATGCTCGCTTCCAAAGGACAGTTCCCGGGCTTCATCTGGACATGAGAGATCCCTGAGATGTCTGGAGATGGAACAGTGACAATTACCTTGGGGAAAAAGAGAGCAAGTGAGGAAATGGGAACAGTCCCTCACCCTGAAAAGACTTGCTTGGCCAGGGACACAGTTTTGACTTTCCAAACCTTGCTGGCTCCCCTGATTCACTCGTCCCCACATCAAGTTTTTCCCTTTCAAACCTCTCCAAATGGCCTTAAGGTGAGAAAGAAAAAGGAAAAATCTTGTCCCCTCCCTACCCAGAAACCAATTTCTTATGAAAACACCCCAGGGAGGAAGCAGAGGCCACTGGTTTTTATCTGTGGCTCTTACTGTTGGTGTTTTCCCTGTAGGTATCGACAGCCCGTAAAACACATATCACAGACGGAACCAGAAATGGCCCCGTGTGTCCACTCGCTGCTCGCCGAGACGGCACCAGTCCAGTGTGTCAGACTCCTTAACTGGATTATTGCTGTTTCTCCAGCGGTCTCAAGGTGTCTCCCAAATAGCTCCAAAGCCATAAAGGCAAACGGAAGAGGCCAAGGCTCTCTTCAGGAGGTGCACGAGGGGAGCAGAGACGGGCTGCAGGGGGCTTTCCTCAGGGCTTCCCTTCAACAGCCACCTGGCTGCCGTCTCTGGCCAATGAGGCAGGAGCAGGTCCCCCACAGGAGGCCTCAGCTTCTTGGCCAGCCTGAAACCACCATGAGGATGCAGAGTCCAGCCTGTGGAGACAGGTGCTTAAACTGAGGCTGGGGAGAGGCTCAGAAAGCAGGATATTGTAGAAGAGCCGGGAAGTTAATAGGGAGTTTCTTTAGGTGACACAGCTAAAGCCAATAACTTTAACTCAGTTCCATAGTGGTCCGGATCCTGCCGGATGCCAGGCGAGGTGGTAGGAAGGGAGAGTCCCTGAATGCCAGAGGCTCCCAGTCTGGCGGGGAAGTGGCTCTTCGGACGAGTAACTGTAGTGAATGCAGATAATGGCTCTGGCCTGTACACGCAAGAGCCAACATCACCATCCAGGAGAATCAGGAAGGGCAACCTTGATTCCGACCTGAGGACGTTCGATAAAAGCTTCCCAGAGGTATGACTTCAGCTGCTTGGATTGCATTAGGGCAGGTGGAAAGGTAGCAAAGGAAGAATGTTCCAGGTAGAAGCAATGGATAAAAGATGCCGAGGAGGGCCAGCACCTGGCGTACAGTGTATTCAGGGTTCTGTTATCTAGGAAGCCTGCTAGGGGGGCCACGTAGGGAGGGACAGACAGTGTGGAGTGGCAGTGCAGCCCGGCAGCAGCTGCTGTGCTAGGTCTTGTCTACCAGGCCAGGAGTGTGATTGCTCTTTTCTGTGTCAGGGGGAGCCAGGAAAGACTTATAAGGTATAGAGTGATGAGATTAGAACTATATTTTAGAGGAACAATTCTGTTCCCTTTTGACACACACTCCCTAATCCTTTATCCCTGCCACATGGCTTGCCGTGGAAGAAACTAGGGACACTTCTATACACTTCGATACGTGGCTTCGGGGAAACCCTGAGCCATGGCGTTAGCTTCCCAACCTCCCGAGCCTGGCCTCTCCATCTCTGTAGCTGCCCTATGGATGATTTCAGCAAGGCTCCGGGAGAGCAGGGCACAGAAGACAGGACTGCTTTTCCCAGGGACTCCTGGGTAGGCATTACCCCAGTTCCTGACTGTGCTGACTTCTGCTAGGGGTTGTTATAATAACCCAATCAAATGTACCAATGCTGAGGCATTTGCAGGTGAAGGGTAATGACAGTTAGAGAGGGATAGGATTAATCTGGGAAGGCTTTCCTAAAGAGGTGGCCTTGTGATGGAAATCTCACAGGTAGTAGTAAACTGAGTTGGCAGGAGATAAGAAAGGCAATCTAGGGAGAAGAATCATCAAAGCCGAGGGTAAATAGGACGTGGGGAAAGGCACAAAGGGTTAGGGAGGAGGGAGGAGT
This sequence comes from Tupaia belangeri chinensis, assembly GCF_000334495.1. Taxonomy (NCBI): domain Eukaryota; kingdom Metazoa; phylum Chordata; class Mammalia; order Scandentia; family Tupaiidae; genus Tupaia; species Tupaia belangeri. Next base: position 259,791 of record NW_006203674.1, read on the forward strand.
GGGTAGATTAAAATATGATTTGAAGTTGGAGATGCCAGCCAATGGGGCTGTGGATTCCGGCTGGGGGAGGATGGGAAGATGATCTATAAGAATGGACCATGTCAGTAACGGACCAGAGAATGGCTCTTTTTCTCCTTCACCTATACCGAGAGTACAGACGGGCTCCCCTAACTGTGACCCCCTGGGGGACAGCCATGCAGGATCGATGAAAGTAGACCCCCACTTGGTAGCTCTGGAACAGTCATGGCATCCACCTGAAATCTGCAAGGGCAGGGAAGGTGCTCTGACCAAGGCGAGTGTCTCTGCAGGTGGAGATCAGGTATGTGTATCTATCTGCAAGGTGCTAAGCCCAGTGTCTGGGTGGTAACCTGTGCTTCTGATAGTGTGGCAAAAAATCTGTGCTGGCCGAGAGCCAGGACAGGTTTTAGATGCGCTCTGAATACCTGGGAACCTCCCTCCTTGGCATGGCTTCATGGGAAAGTACTTTCTTTGACAAAGGCAGCAAATTTCAGCGGGATGAAAGGCTAGATAAGGAAGTTAGTGTACTAGCTATTTTGTGTTCTGTTTTTTTACAAAAGCTATTCACATATCATTTGATATTCATAGAAACCCTACAAAGACTCCAAGGCTGATTTTGTTATTCCCATTTTACAGATGAGGAAACTGAAGCTCAGAGAGGTTAGATCACGTCTCCAAAATTCCACAGCTCCTAACTGTAGAGACTCAACCCTTTTCTTCTGAGGCTAAATCGACTTTGTGTGTGTGTGTGTGTGTGTGCCACAGATGCCGGCCTAAGGAATACCAATTCCTCTATCAGGACGAGGTAGGACTCTTGAATCCTAGGATCCAACACCTGATTCTTATTGCAGGGCTTCCTAAGGGCTGAGTCTTTAGCGCTGATAAAAGCCAGATTCCAGCGGCCAGCCATAGGAGACACCTGCAGGCGTTCCAGCCAACCCAGAGACCTAGAAAGAAAACCCAAGCATTCTTAACCTTTAAAAAGATCTTAGCCTGTGGACAGATAAATTAACTCCAGGGCTCTGGGGAGATTAAACCTTATTTTATGGTTTGCTTGTTAAAAACGCATAACTCCAAATCTCACCAGAGATTGCAATTAAGATAGCACGGGGCTAAAGCTATATGAGAAGTATTATTTACTCCCGGCTCCCTGCAAAGTCCAAAATGACAATGAGCTTTTCCATTTTGTAACCTGCAGTCGATCTGAAGCCACCTGCCTCTGTACCTAAAACGCTTTAGGACACGTGCTTCTCCTCTCCCCGCATAGCTGCGCTGCCGTTCTGTTATCCTTTGTGGTTGCCCAAAGTAACCATAAAAACCCAAAGTTAAAACAAAATTTCCAGGGCGGCAATGTTCAAGAGACACCAAGAACATTTTTTACCATCTGTTCCTCTTCTGTTCCCACCTGAGGAGCCCTTTTTCTGTGTTCCCCTTTGAATGCTTGAATTGTACAGATCCCGAATAGCTCCCCAGTTTCTAGCCAAGTCCAGAGGAAAGTCAGGTCACCCCAGAGCAGACTAGTCTCACTAAGAGATGGCCAGAGAGAACCATATGAGCCTTCTCAGTCATGGCTATTAGACTGCATGGAGAGTCACACCGAATTTTCTTTCCTAAAGGTCTGTGAAAAGTTGGTTAGTTTGTTTACGGAAAGGCCATCACTAAGAACTATTTAAATTGTTCTCTCTGGATCCTCATTTCCACCCCCACCCCACCCCCCTTTAGAGGTTTGTGCTATAGGGTGCATGTGATCGCCAGAAAGACAGAGAGAGATAGGGAGACAGAAAGCGAGAAATCACCCTCCAGGGGGGATGGCCACGCTGCAATCCCTTCTCCCATTCTCCTCTCAGGATCTTGGGCACGCATGCACACACACCTGGCATGATTTTAAGCCGCTGGGTCCGGAACTCGAACTGCAGTCAACTACATGGGAGTCCAGTGACATAGCCATTACGCTAACTGCTGGTCCCTGGATCCTCATTCTCTTTCAAGATTCATGGTTTGGTTTTCCTTTTTTTTTTTTTTTTTAGAATTATTTATTTTATTATTTTTATTATTATTATTTAATTTGCTATAGGATACATGTGCTCATGAGAGAGAGAGAGAGAAAGAGATAGAGAGAGGAAGAAAGTGAGGAAGCAAGCCACTGGAACTCAAACCACGGTGGGCCATGTGGAAGTCCAGTGCGTTACCCACCACTCCACTGCTGGCCCCATGTGTGTGTAGGAGAGATACATAAGGGACGGGAGCTTTTCTCTAAGGCATTCCACCTTAGGCACTACGGGGTGGTGAAGGTCTTTCTCGAATTCATCTTTTCATTTTAAGACTCACCTGGGATGGTGATTAGTGTTCAGATTCCAGACTCCATTGAAAGTTACCCAACCGGGTGATTCTGATACTCAGTTAAATTTGCAGACACCGGAAGAGTGGAGACAACATTGAACTGAGAGAGAATGAGGTTTTAGACTCATCTTTGCTACTTACTTTGTTTGATCTTGATCTAACTGAGCGTCTGACTGGTTGTTAAATTCCTTCTTGTGAAAGAAGGGGTTACTGTGGTTTCGTGTTTCAGGTTTGTTCTAATTTCTTTGTAAACATAAACCCTATGAAGCGGGTTTCAAGGTCACATAGCTACGCAGAGATAGGGCCAAGATTCAAATTGAGATTGCCTCCACTCAGGAGCCCAGACTTCTAACCGTTATGCTAGGCTGCCTCTCTAGGAAGGCACGCTCAGCTCTACTGTCCTGTCAGTTTCCTTATAGCCCACGAGGAGACTTCACACACCAGAAGAGAAGTAGACCTTCTATTCCAGCTTGCTTCATTGCTGTCCTGGGTTAAACCCCCAGCTCTGGAATCACACAAAGACTCTGGACCAGCCTTAATTTTTTTTTTCCCCTTTTCCTTCTCTGGTGATTATCTGGGGCCAATTTGGCCAAACTTCTAAGTCTGTTGCCTAGCAAGCCCCAGCACATCTGGAGTCCTGCTGTTGTCTCAATTGCACAGCTGTCTACAGCAAAGATGCAGTCATCAGAAAGCTGCTGCCCAATGGAAATCCAGAGTGCAATCTTTATATGGATCAGCTCTTTATACCTTTGTGTGGATTTCGCTTCTCACTCACAAAGACAACGGAGCGAGTTAGCAGAGTTCATACTGAGATGTGAGTGGCTTTATAACCAGCATGAGGAAGATTTCTACAGAAAAAGCTCTTCTTTCCTGGTGACAGACCTGAATTTTTGCTAAGGGGGGAAAAAAGCTCTCTCTTCGAGAGCATTTGTGAGGACCCAAGTGCTTTGAAATGGAGAAAAGCTAGAAGATTCCTCTGAGGCAAAGAAACACCACCAAATAGTGCAGGCCCCAAATTTAGGTTTTGCAGATCCACACCATGAAAAGTTTCCAAAAGCTTAAGGAGGCAGAAGCTCTTATTTCATGCAACAGGGTAGAGGATATTGTGTTGGGGGTGGGGAAGATTGAAACCCACAGTGAAAGTAAATGAAAAACCAAAATCTCTGCTGCAGGTGTGGATAAAAAACAGAAAAAAATAAATAAAGAAAAAAGAAAGCAAAACTGACCTGTTTTATTAAACTCTCTAAGGTGAGAAGTTCTGCAGAAAAGAAGAAAGTGACAATAAGTGACAACAGCAAGCCCTGCTATCTTGTATTCTATTCATCATAGTAGAGACTTTCCAGGACAAAGGCCACTAATGTTTAGTTGGTGACACCAGCACTCAAGGAGCCTGGAGTGGCTTCTGCCTCAACAAAGATCAATGTAATTATATTCAGTTTTGAACCCTCGAATGTCAAAACTGATGGGACTTTAGAATTCTTCCAGTCCAAACCCCTCATTTTGAGGTTCAGGAAACTGAGGCTCAAAGATCATGAGGCCGGTTGATACAGAACTGGGAATAAAACCCCAGGAATGCTCTGGAACCCAACTACTGTTTCCTGTTACACCTTTTTGACAGCCCAAACTCTACCTTGTGAAAGTATTTGAACATGGATAATTTGTGAATAATAATAGGCTTGCTTTTAGTCATCATATAATTTGATTGAACAGAACTCATCAACAGTAGTTTTTTTTTTTTTTAAAGGTTTTGCCATAAGGCACATGCATTTGCCAGAGAGAGGAACAGTAAGAAACTACACCCCAGGGGATGGCCACGCCATGATCCCTTCTCCCTCCTCCTGGAATTTTGGGCACATATGAACAAGCACCCAGTGTGATTTTCAGGCCACCAGGTCTGGTACTCAAACTGTGGTTGGCCAACTGTGGGAGCATAGCACCTTAACCACCTTACCACTTATTGGACCCCTTCACAACCTTTTTAATATATCAGTTACGAGGACCAGCAGATGGCGTAGCGGTTGCACTGCTGGACTCCCATGTGGCCAACTGTGGTTCGAGTCCCAGACCCAATGGCTTCAAACTCACACCAGGTCTGTGTGTGTGTATGTCTAAGATCCCAGGAAGAGAACATAGGAGAAGGGATTGTAACATGGCCATTCCCCCAGGGATGGCCAACACCAGGGGGTGATTTCTCACTTTCTGTCCCTCTGCCTCTTTCTGTCTCTTTAGCGAGTACATGCGCCCTATAGCAAAAATCTCTCAAATATATATATATCTCAGTTATGTCTATGTCAATGGTTTTATCTCTTTGTGTTTGGTGTGTGTCTTTAGTTATACTGTGTTTCCCACGTACAGTTCTCTTTATGTGAAGATCAAAAAGATGAGCTCATGAACTAGGAGGATCTCTAGTTCTCCATCTCTGAGTACTGTGAATAATCTAATTTATGAACTCTACCTCCCTCCCAGGTTAGAGACCTGGACACCATCGGGGCTCTTCACATTAGCTGGCAGTGTTGTCATTCACGTTTGTATCAATAATCCTGAGCTCTGACAACTTCTCTTATTTTTAGACCTAAATCCTATTTCATAAAATAAATATCACACTCTAAGCAGGGCACCATAAAGCAATTATTACACTTCCCAGGTGAAGTGAATTTTTGGCCTCGACTCTTCAAGGCAGCACCTGATATGTGCTCTAATCACTCAGAGAAACTGGGGCAGAAGATCATTATACTATTAGACAGTACAGGAAAAAGAAGACACCTGTTCCACTGGCTGATCGCCAAGTCCTCCTCTCCGGAGGAGGGAAAACGAAGATGGAGCTGGTTGTGAACACAGGAGAGGGTAAGTACACGGCACTGGGGGAGTCCTGAACAAAGGACCTCACTGAGACGATCAGGACAATCTCCTGGATTTGCACCGTGTTTTGTAATTCCCAAATGTCTTCCCTTTGCATGGTTGCACTGATCACTACAGAGGCAAAGAAGTTAGAGTATTGGATGATGTTGTGTATCATATCTCCATTGAACAGATGAGGGGACTGAGGCTGGAAGAAGAGAGGTCATTTGGGCAGAGCTGGTATTCAAATTCAGATCCGTCTACCTCCCCAGCCCCAGTGCTACTCACTTAACGTGGATTTTATCCACACCCCAACAAGTTAGGTCTGGCAAAAACCTGGTCTGAGTTTCATTCATTGATTCCATTTTTGTTCCATGAATATCAATGGACGCCAGTGACAGATAAAGTACCAGGGCAGGCTCAGGAATATGGCACTTGCTAACTCACCACTTAAGCTTAAAGGGTAATTTCTTGGGGTAAACATCCATGATTATGAATGATCATGGATTCTAGGTGGGCATTTGAGAACAGTCTTTTCAGGGAAGAAGTGGTAGAAGGATTCAGAAAAGAACACCAGTGCTGTAGTTCCCTGTCTACCTTACCAGCAGAGCGCTGATGTTCTTGGCCCTTGACTCTGACCCGCCTTTCATGCCCACTGCCCACACACAGCTGCACATGGGCTGGCTCAGGACAAGCCCACCAGGCAAGCCCTGCACATATTCCACGGTGCCGTAAACTTGTGCCTTGTCACTCCCTTGGCAGGGACTGTCCACCCACACCTCCCTTAGTGCCCATCATGCTCTGGTCCATGAAGCTCACCTTCCCTCCTCCCAGGTCCTGGTCCACTAAGATTGTACTTTGTGGGGGTGGTGCATGTTGTCCTGAGCCACAAACACCCAGGCCATCTGCCTGCTCCCAGGCTAATGTCCTGCTGCCTCCCACAGCTCCAAGCCCGTTCTCCCTGCATACTCAGCAGTCACTCCACCCTCCATGTCAAACGTTCCAGAGCTCCCTCTGACAAGTTTATCAGGTTGAGAGATGACACTGTCAACGGGCATATCACACACACACACACACACACACACACACACACACACACACAGAGAGAGAGAGAGAGAAAAGAAGGGAGGGCGGGGGAAGCCCAGAACCTCCCTTGGTGCTGCAAGGACACATTCCCACACTCCCAAGGTCATGTGAGGCAGCTGGGAGAGATGTCCTCATTCTTTACCATCACTTGAGGCTTAAGCGAGCCTCCCCCCTGGGTGGCTGGTACAGCTCCCTCCTGCGCACTCCCTGGTGCGGGGCGAGGGCGAGGGAGCATCAGCCTTCAAGAGGAGATTGCCTGGTAAGACAATGGCTGAGCTGCTAATGCCAGCAAAGTCATGACACCAGGGACCTCTTACAATTTTAAGATCCAATCAACTTTAAAATATTACCGTCTAAGACGGATTTGAGCAGGGGCTATAGCAAACAATTGATCCTGGTCTATTTACTGAGAGTACGAGCACCCTGCTGAAATATTAATCTGGGGTCGGGTGGTGGAGAGGGGAGGGACTGAGAGGCATTAGACTGCCCAAATTCCTTCTAAAAATCCTTCGACAAAATAAGTTTAGGGAAACACAGGTGCCATTAGCTATCTATCTCTGTAAGTCTTATTCTTTATAACAATCCTAAGAGTCAGCAAAATAGCAGGGACTCCTGAAGAAGCCTGCGTCCTTTCTCAAGCCCACCCCCAATTCTGTCCCTTCCCCAGTGTTCCTCAGCTACGGCCTGAGCCCCCTCTTCATGGGACTTGGCTCCCTCCCACTCTCCACATTTCCCCCAGCAATGACTTTCCTGACTCCTTTGGAGGTTCTGCAACCTCAAACCCAGTTTGGGGAACATTTAGAGTGAGGGATCAGGGTTTCTATAATAACCAAGGCCTTGGAGGTGGGAGGTGAGATGGGGGAAGCCAGAAGCCTCGTACCACATGGGGCAATTTATCTAGCGCACGTGTTTGACAGACGGCATCAGCTCCCTGCCTCCCTCGCCCATGGAAGCATCAATAACATCGATAGAGCTGCTGCCCCAGCAATGGCCTTGCAGAGTGGCCATGAGAAGAAGGACAAAGAAACAGCCTCATTCCTAGCAGAGCAGGACTTATCACTTGCAGTTAATAAGAAGGTGGAGGGCAGGCCCAGCCCTGTAGAAGGTTGAGAAATGGAGCCACTGATGTGCAGAACCACGGACAGAGGTGAGAAGTGGAACCTGAGGCTCAGAGTGTCGAAGACACGGCCGGGGACTGGGGTTGAGCTTAGGGCCAGACACTGTCTCTGGGGGAAGGCCCTCGCAGAGAAAATCCTATTCATCTTCCTAGCAAGCAGGACAGCTGGGGTCTCTCTAGGTGGAAGCATTGGTTTCTTCTTGAGGATCTGTATGAGGAGATTTGCGTGCCAACTCCATATTTGTTCTGGAGACACCGGTCCCCTGATTCCTGAAGGATGCTGGTTCTGCTGTCACGTCTTTCTACCTTTGCTCCTTCCTTTGCCTGGATTGCCTGGCTGGGACAGATGACTTCTGCAGCCTTCTGGTTGAGATCCAAGTCACCCCCTCTGCTGACCTCTAACCAACCTCCTTAGGCTGACCCTTTCATCTCTCCTTCTTGCATTTCTATTGCACATTGTCTATGTGTATTTAATTAATTAATTTCTTCCATGAGTGAGAGAGACAGAGTGGGAGAGAGAAAGAGAGTTAGCATCCCCAACAGAGTCCTGACACCACGATTCATCCCAGGTTTCAGGCACGCAGGTGTGTGGCGTACTCACTGAGGTCTCCAGACAGGAACCAGAAACCTTGCTATGTGGGTCAACCACATGAGTGCTGTGTTTTACTCCTGCACCACTGTCCAATCCCACATTGTGTGGATTTTCCTATAAGAATCATCATATCAAATTAGAACTTTTCTTGCCTAGTTCTTGCTTGGGTTGTCAACTTCTCAGGAGTAGGGACCTTTTATCTTGGCATCCCGTTTCTGTTCAATTCCTAGTAAGTAGTTGGTGTTTAAAACATACTGGATATACAGGGAAAGCCGTTTCCTCTTCCCTCAGTCACACCAGTAATAAATGTTACTAGAAGACCAAGCTGAATCAATTAATCCATCAATCAACTTTGGGTCAAACAATGAAATATATTTAAAAAATTATTTGTTTAATATTATCTATTACTAATATTTTTAAATTTGCTACAGGGCACATAAACTCATCAGAGAGAGAGAAAGAGAAAGAGAGGATAAAAGAGAAAGCAAGCTACCAGATCTGGGACTTTAACCTTCATCGGCTATGTGGAAGTCCAGCACCTTAACCAGCATGCCACCTGCTGGCCCCCTCAAACAATAAAATATGAACTTGACAGATAAGAAGAATAAGTTCAAAAGATCTCTTGTACATTGCAGTGGCCATAGTTAATAACAATGTATTATATACTTTAGAATTGACACAAGAATGGATTTTAAATTTTCTTACCACAAAAAAAAAATTCAGTGAGGTCATGCATATTAACCATTCCATAATGTATACATATGTCAAAATATCATATTGTATACCATAAACAGAATTTTTATTTGTCAGTTAAAAAGATAAAGCATATGTATAAAATATTAACTTAAACCATCTGAAATCATTAATAATTAACTGTTTTAGATTATAAAATGGTAATTTTGTTAGAGGTTTTTGCTTCAGGGTGCATGTGCTCGCCAGAGAGACAGACAGACAGAAAACAAGAAATCACCACTCCGGGGGGGGGATGGCCATACCACAATCCCTTCTCCTCCATTCTTCTCTTGGGATAAGCCACCAAGTCTGGGACTTGAATCGTGGTCGACTACATGGGAGTTCAGCAACATAGCCATTACGCTAACTGCTGGTCCCTAAAATGGTAATTTTCTGTGGTTCAACTCAATCTATGATGTAGACATTGCCTCCAAGAAGAAAAGGAATAAAAGAACTAGAGTTTGTTGAGAACTAACTGTGTACTGGTTACTTTATGAACATCATCTCATTGAGTTTAATCCTTATTTAATTCTGGCTCAGGAGAAAAAAAATAAATGCAAAAGAAACAAAATATAAAAATGTTAAGAGATATGGTGTAATGGGAGAGTGGGATGGGAGGAGAGCTAGTGGCTGTGGAAGGCTGTCACATGATGGGGACTATAGCAAGCCATGAAGCACAGGCTTCTTGAGGCAGCATCAGACAGAAAACAAGAAATCACCACTCCGGGGGGGGGATGGCCATACCACAATCCCTTCTCCTCCATTCTTCTCTTGGGATAAGCCACCAAGTCTGGGACTTGAATCGTGGTCGACTACATGGGAGTTCAGCAACATAGCCATTACGCTAACTGCTGGTCCCTAAAATGGTAATTTTCTGTGGTTCAACTCAATCTATGATGTAGACATTGCCTCCAAGAAGAAAAGGAATAAAAGAACTAGAGTTTGTTGAGAACTAACTGTGTACTGGTTACTTTATGAACATCATCTCATTGAGTTTAATCCTTATTTAATTCTGGCTCAGGAGAAAAAAAATAAATGCAAAAGAAACAAAATATAAAAATGTTAAGAGATATGGTGTAATGGGAGAGTGGGATGGGAGGAGAGCTAGTGGCTGTGGAAGGCTGTCACATGATGGGGACTATAGCAAGCCATGAAGCACAGGCTTCTTGAGGCAGCATCAGCTGGGTTTCCCCTGTAATACTCTCATGTGGCTTACTTCTGTTATCGAAATCCTCACATGGAATCCTTCCTGTTAATTCATTCATCTGCTTCTGTCCTACACCCTTGGTATGTCCCTCAAGGGCAGGGATTGCATCTCGTTCATCTTTTATCCATCCGCTCAGAGTGATGCCTGGCACACAGCTGTTCTCAAATGTTGGCCAATGAATATATTCAGAGAATACCATGCTGTGAATTGCAACAGGAAGGATTTCTCAGAGTAGAGTAAGCACAGGCTCTCCCGCTTCCTCACTGGGGACATAGGTGCTTACAATGACTCAGGAGGATTGGGCCCAATGGGGTCAAGCTAAGCAGCAAGAAGGACAGTATCAAAGGGGGAATTAAAATTCCAAATAAGGGTCAATAGACTCATCTTTTTTCAGTTTATTGTTTCTTTTTCTGGCCAGAAGAGTTCTCATTAAACCCTAATGTCATTCCAGAACAAACATACAGTTGGTTCCTCATGTAGAGGTGCAGAAGTGCTCTTGGAAGATGCGTGATACACTCATAACAACGGCTCTCATTACTGAGCACTCTCTTTTTTTTGGAGAGGTTTTTGCTGTAGGGTGCACGTGTGGTCTCCAGAAAGACAGAGAGAGACGGAGAGACGGAAAGCAAGAAATCATCCCCAGGGGGATGGCCACACCACAATCCCTTCTCCTCTCAGGATCTTGGGCACACATGCACACGTGCCTGGCATGAGTTTAAGCCACCAGATCCGGAACTCAAACCGCGGTCGACTGCATGGAAGTCCAGTGACATAGCCATTACGCCAACTGCTGGTCCCCATTACTGAGCACTCTAAGATAGGTGTTATCATCTCCGTTTTATAGATAAAGAAGTTATATGTCTTTTTTGTTTTATCGTCAGAGGGTGCATGCAAAAGGAAGAGACAGAAAGCAACCCCGTAGAGTCACACCACAATCATTTTTCTTCCAACCTTCATCCATCTAGATCCTGAGTGTGTACCTGGTGTGCTATCCAAGCTGTTAGGGCCGGAACTTGAATCCTGGTTTGCCAGGTGGGATCTAGTTTCTCTGTACAGCATTTAACTTCTGTACTATGGATTCAGCCCAGATAAGTTATCTGTCTTGCCCAAGGTTACAAGTTAGAGTTCCAGGCTCTCTGAGTCCAAAACTCATATTATTTCTTTAAGTTTCTTTCTTTCTTCAGAGAGGGAGAGAGAGCTAGAGCAGAATCCCCAATAAGATCTTCATGTCACTATATACTCCATGTTTTAGCTGACCTGGATCATGGGCTCACACATGTCTAACTGGAAGGCTCAAGGGGGTCCCAGGGCATGAACCTAACACCTTTCCCATGTGGGTCTAGTTGTGCTACCTCTGACCACAGCCTGTTCCTAGTATTCATATTCTCTTCTTTCCCCCTTCAGATCTTATTTATCTGTTTTGTTTTGTTTTTCATGAATAAGAGAGAAAGAGAGCCAGACAGATAGACAGAGACAGTGTTCCCAACAGGATCTTGATATCATGAGCCACCCCAGCTTTATTCAGTCCTGGGTCACAGACATGGAGTATACTCAGAGAAGTTTCCAGACACCAATCCAGAATGCTCCTGTGTGGGTCAGCTTCATGGTGTTGTGTTTTACCACTGTGCCACCGCTTGGTCCCCAAATTTATATTCTTAATCACTAAGGTTTATCAGTATAAAATTGAGATTTGGACTGACCCCAATTTCTCAGAATGTCTGGATTTCAACATGTTTGTCTGGAGTCTCTGGCAGCCATGCAGCAGTCAGAGCCAGCAGTGTACATGGGAGTCTTCCCCAGTTTGGTCAACCACTGGGACAAGTCAAGCAGACATTTTTGCCATCTTGGTCCCTCACCAAACCCTGCCTTGTGCCAGGCCTTGAAGCCTTTCATTCATCATCTCAATGAGGGATTAACTCATTGGGCTAGTTTATGGAGATAGGCAGGAGCCTCTGCCAACGGAGCCTGCCCGCTCCCTGTATCTTAGTATCGTTCCCCTCCCTGTCCCCGAAGAGCCCCCAGTGGCATTAAAGCTCATTTTGAATCCTAGAAGCTCGCCGACTCATTGTAGATTTAAGCACATGCCCTCCTGACCCCCAGGGCTCTGTGTTTTTTTTCTTCCTAATCTTTAAGGAGGTGTCTCTCCAAGGGGAAGGCAGAGTTTCACAAAGAGGAGATGGAGGTGGCAGAGAGAACAAGGCCTGCGTATGCTAAGAGCTCTATTTCGCAATGTGAATGACAGGAAAGACACATCTTGTCAAATTACTGCGTCAGTCAAATACGGTTAACCCTCACCAACATTGACAATGAAATGATTTACCTCGAAAAAATTTAAAAAAAAAAAGAAAAAGAGAAGGGGGGAACTAAACTTTGGGCTATTAACAGGGTTCCCATTTCATTCTGTGAAAACAGCTTTCCACATATTCTTATGAACTCTTCCAAATACTTTGCTTTGTACAAGAGAGAAAAGTCCAAGTTCTGTGTTTGTCTAGCTGAAATACACCCCACTGGGGGAAGCCGCTTCAATTATGTCAGGCCACCCAGGAACTACGAGATGCCAGAGCATTTTTTGAAAGGGGCCTCTTAACTGCTGTCTACTGACTTCCCAGCTGCTGCTGCTGCCCCTGATGTAGCCCCAGGGTGGGCACAGAGCTCACAGTGTCCCTGGACTCAAGCAGAGAAGTAGGTCATGCCCTTTCAAGATGTCAGTGCTGACTGGGGCACGCAGTAACCAAATTCAGGGGTCAAGTCAAGGTCAGACCCTGGGGAGAGTAAGTATGGTACCACAGCTAGGATGAATGGATGAGGTGGGTGAATTGCAACTGAGGCCAGGATGCAAATGGCAGGTGAGTTAGCAGAAAGGATGAGCGGGAAGCAGTCAGGGAGGAGAGATCCACGCTGCATGCAGCAGCCTGGGATGAAGAGGGAAGGACAAGGAAACTCGGGCATGGGCGCAACAGCTCTGCATGCAGGAGCCGTGCTGGGCACAAGGGCCTTTTCAGTCCCATGAGTTCCCTTCCTTTAGGCGTGCCTTCAGCAGACTTAAAGAGTGGTACCCAAGCCCTGTTTCCCCAGGAAATATGTCACTGTCACCCAAGAACTGGGCCATGTAGCTCTTGCTTCACATCGAAACTTTTGTCATGACAATCATGGCTGACTCCACTGCACCTATATGCCTGTTTGTTCACATCACATTTGGCCTCACAAACTTCTTTCTAGACGTCCTTTGATCTTTGTGTTGCCAGTCTGAATTCTGACCCCCTCACTATTGCTGACTTTAGGTTTTTGACTTGGTAATCTTTATTTCTGATTTTTTTTTTGCCTGTTTCTATGTTTTAATAACATTCTGCTTTCAGCTACAAATTAGTTCTTCTAAATCCAGTAGCTGTCTGGTGATTATTTCCTTACTCCTGCTCTAGGCCCAAGGTGATCATTGTAATTCACTAGGGAAATGAAAGGCATTGGATACCTACCATCCACGGATGATACACCATCTCTGTGAATACAAGTTCACCAGGCCGTACTTGTTTATCTTACAGTCATAGGTATTTGGGTTTAAGACAGACTTCAAAAATCCCTAACCTGAGGGCTTGCCCATTCAGTGTGTATATCTGTTTATTATTGTAATTATCTCAAAATAGTAAGAGCTACCATTAGTTGAGTTTGCAGAACACGTTACATATGTGATCTCATTTAATCCTGACAGGCATTCTGTAAGGTAGGTATTGTCACTCTCTTTTATAGTTTAGGAAACCAAGCCCATGCTCTTAACCACTTTCCCTCCTTGCCATTGATTCTAAAGCTTTCGCAGTAGAGGGAGCTCGCAACTTGTTGGCTTCATCTTCCGACAGGTTTGACTTGGAGAGAGCACCTCCTGGTGTTACCCTCTCCTCAGAATTCTTCCCTGTTCCCCTGGTTTTACTCCTCAGTAAGACAGAGCAGGTCTAAATCCCTCCACCACATGACCCTCTCTAAGACTCATTCCTACATGTTTCTCATGAAATTTGCAAAACATCTCCAAGTTCAGCATTCCCTCTTATGACCACTTTTGGTGGTACCTGATCACTCCACTGTGCCTTCAGTTGTGATACCATGGGTAGGGCCCTGGGAACAGTATTACAAATACAAATGGTATATTCTATTGTATTTTCTGGGTTGCTACCCTGTTTTTGCTGTCTTAGACTAAATTTCACAAGACAAGTCAAAAATTTGTTGTTTTCTTGGATAGGAAACAATAAGGCAATATATTTAATAAACCATATATGAAAATGATTATCGATATGGCAGAAAAGCAAGCAATGAGGAGAGAGGAGCCATCAGGGAAGGTTTACGGAATCCCGGTGGTCTACCCTGGCCTTTCTAAAGTGGTGAGAAACGTTAGGAACAGAACAGAAGGATTGGGTGGTAATTGCAGAGTGGCTATAGATTGCATGTTGAAAGGAAAGAGGAGAGTGGTTCCATACAAAGAGATTTAGGAAATGAGGCTGGGGAAGAGTAAAAGGTCAAGAGGGGATGAGGGTAGTGACGGGGAAATCTGGAATATAAAGACGAAGGAGTTATACGGACGTGAACACAGAGAGTGAGAGAGAAGAAGGTTATTTTAAGGGCATTTCATTCAGTCCAGCCTTTCATATATCTCACTTTCACAGGCCCAATATTTCTCTGCAGGGCACCTATGCTAATTTCTATCATCATTCCAATTTACCCCCAGCTGGCTTTTCTGTCTCTGTCGATTTCAATCAGAGCCAGTTCCTTTTTCTTTACCTTTGCCTGAGTCCCCCTTCACCTGGCAAGTGCTACGGCTCTGCAGTCAGTTTCAGCCTTTCCTTCTTGGATTACTGCTCTGAGACCCCTGCCTGCCTTCTGCCTCAAACTCTTCCCACACTCCCTCCACACATCTGCCAAATACAGCACAAATCGTATCTAGCACCTCCTGCTCCGTCTCTCCCATCGGCTCCCCATCATCTTCCAAACAAAGTTCACACTTCCTGGCTACTTGCCAACCTCATTTCCAGCCACTCCCACTATCAACCCTGTGCTCAGCACCCAAAGCCTTCCCTTACTTCTTGGCCTTTACATTGTTGCTCACTCTATATGGAACGCCCTTCCACTCTTTCTCATCTTGCAATAAGATCTTCAAGATTCAACTTGGGGTAGGCTTGGGGAAGACTTTCTTGGTCTGCTCATGCTGAATTAGGCGATCTTCCACCTCCAGGTCCTCTTGGGGCATTTCATGAGCACTCAGTACATTGGGTGTGAACATGCACCAGCCACGTGGAGTAATAGGCCCTGGAAACCCACTGAGTGATTTTATTTTCATGGGGATGCTATTAGAGACTCATAGAATCCACATTGGAGAATCAAGATTAAAAACATAAGCAGGAGCCAAATGAAACACTGCAGGGACCATAGGAAGGGTCCTATGATAGATGCCATCTGTCCAGCATGCAGCCATTACTACAGGGATGGACTTGACCTCCAAATGTTTCCACCATGGCTGAGAGAATTTTCATTCTTGGAGAAGCTTTAAATTAGGGGATTTCTATCTTCTGTTCTTCCCAAGTCCCCTGCCTTCCTAATTTACATAATTAAAGTCTTCCTTGAGGCAGGGAGACCGATGAATTGAACCCCTAAATCCTGAGGAGTAACTTCTTCTCCACTGCAAACCACACACTGGGAGTAGGGGGGTGGGGGAAATCAGACTCTTTGGAATTATTCTAACTCGCAGAGTAGTTCAAAGAAAGTTCAACAGGAAGGTGTTAGAATAAAAAACGAGATGATGCTAATAAACAATTTCCAGCATTTTGTGGCTGATAATAATTGCTCACTTAAGTGTCCTGAATCTTTAATTTGGCAGGTCTGTAATCAACGATAGTTTTTGCCCTGAAGTAGAGAAAGGCTTAGTGACAGAAAAATAAGCAAGCTCTTGTGTATTGCCAATCTCAGAGCTAAAGGAAGAGGAAGAAGGTCTTCCAGGTCGGCAAAGGGATGGAAACAGGAAATGAAGGACAGCTGGATCTAGACTTTCTATGTGCACACAGGAAAAGACAGTGAGTTCTAGATATGAAATTCATTTCTCAGTTTCTCTTCCTGTGTTTAGCTTCTTGATCCCTCAACGGGTTTCCTAGTCAATTGTTTAAGGCTCCAGTCAAAGCAGATTCCTTCAGGGATATGGGGTTTCAATTAAAAAAAAAATCCAAACACAGCAATATCTTGTCTATGTATTTCCATCTGATCCTTGTGTATGTGCTTCATAATTCCTCTTAACTCACTGACCTTGGTTTCCACAGGCTGCTTGTATTCAAGTAACACCCAGGTTCTTAGACTAACTCTTCTTACATCTCTTCCAATCACTTCAGCCTCTGTTGCCCATCTTAGCTTTGGTATTCCCACGAGAGCATTAATATCCTGAAGGGACTCCATCCTGCCAGGACATGGGTTCATATCCATCAACAGCTGGCATTCATCCCAGCCCTTGAGCAAAACCTCTCTTCCGGTTAGGGCGTACATGTATGTCAATCTATCTTTGGTCACCATGTGCCTGTGCTCACCTTGCCTTCACCTCAGGCTGTAAGACTGCGATGACAGCTCCTAAGCCCACTCAACTGGCTTAGCACCAATTCTGGGCTGAAGTTCACTAATGGGTTTTTAAGTGGGGTCATTGTCTGTCATGTCCTCAGGAATAGCGTCAGGGTTCCCAGAAAAAAAGTTGCTGAATGGCTACTGTGGTACCAGGCAGACCCACCCTATCCCCAAATAACTCACTTACACTGTTCAGTGCCTGGAATTCTTTCCTCTGCCCCAGGAATTATAATATTATGCAAGAAGGGCATAGATTTGATTGAAAAGATCTACCATGTTGGATTCCTCTCTCTGTCCTTTCTGTCTCTGTGATGATGAAAGGGTTATCAAACTATCTGGACATTGATTTATTGTAGGAAGCAAATAGAAATAACATGAATTTTTTAAAAAATCATAACACCCTATGCACTTATTAATCATCATTGTTCTTCATTTACTCAGTCCTTCAAGATTTTTTTACCTTCCAGAGTCAATTTTTTTTTAATCTCAAATATCCATGGAAGAGGAAAAACTATGTATATAAGTTGAAATATTGTAGCTTAAAAGCTGATAAGAAGTATTAGAGCAGGACATGGAGTGATAGTCTTAGAAAACTTTAGAAGCTGGGAAGTGGTTAACTCCTTTCTCTGAGATTTAAAGGAAAAGAATCACTCGTGACCCTCTCTGTGTCCAATTTTCCAACAATAGTAAACTGAAGAAGTAGCAGATTACCCACCTGTGGCTTTACTTATTTGACAATTATCCCATAAAATGTAATGCATGCCAGACATTTCTGCTGCCTACTAGGAATGCCATGATGAAGATGTATTCCTGGTTCTTGCCCTCACAGAGCAGGCTATAGGTAGAAACAGGTGTACTGAGCCAATTCCGATATGGAGTGATATGTTCTCAGTTGAGCAAATGGCTAGTGCTATGGGAACTTATGAAAATATGCTTAACACCCACAAGCCAGGTCAGAGAAGACTTGTAGGAAGGTTGTCTAAGAGCCTGTGAGCTGCCTAGGGAGAGCCAGGGTGAGGAGATGAGAGGACTGAATAGTATGGGGGAAAGTCCGGAAGAGACTGAAACATGCTCTCTTTGGAATCTGGAAACAGTTCAGTGCAGATCCAGCCCAAAATGCGAGGAAGAGAAAGTCAGAGAGGTAAATGGAATCCACGTGAACAGGGATCTGTGTGCCATAGTAAGAAATTTGACCTTTAGGCAGGAAGCAATGGGTCACAGAAAGGTTTTACGTAGGAAGTTGGATTTTCACCCATCGCCATGACTCACAGTGTTTTCATTAAAATAATTCTTGATGTGACTGATCTCCCTGCCCACCCAACGAAGCTGTGCATACCTTGGAAGCTGCATAATGTCATATTAATCACCATCTCTCAAGTACCTAGCATATAGTAGGCACTACATTGACACCAATGAAAATGAACAAAACGTATTGTCCCTTCCTTCTCACCTTTTGCAACTGCTCTTGAAATAAACCGGCATGAAATTAGAAAGGTGAAATGAGAGTTCACTGGAAACCAGAAGGTGGCTTACCTCGTCTTTTTTTAGCTGGCAACACACCTGTTTTTTTCTCCTTCTGGGCCCACAGAAGAAGAGAGCAGTCTCAGACTTCTCAAGGAGATACTTAATAAGGGCTAGTAAGGTAGCTCCTGCCAGGTCAAGAGGTCGTGAGTTCGTTGACAGCAGATGTGTCTTGCCATCACTCCCGCCTATATTTATGGTACACAGAGCCATCAGGCTCACGTCCTTTCCCTCTCGGCAGGCACTCATTCCCCACACTTCTCTTGAGATGAAATCTGTTTGCCATGCCAGAGCTAAATAAATTCTATGAACCTTTCAAATGAGCCATAGGACAGAGAAGACATTTCATTCCAGCAACTTTGGAGAGAGTGTCCCTGAACTTTGGTATGAATAATGCTCATTATAATGCTATGATTCAGAATTTTCAGACTAATACAGTTAAGTTTCATCGGAAATTCTGAGGCCCACAGACGTGAGCAACTAGTGTCCAAACTAGACGGGTCACTTAAAGTAATTGCTTCCAGGCCAAGTCTCTAGGCCAAGACTCTTTGAGGTCTGAAAACTCAGTATTTCATCTATCAATGGAAAAACCAGGGATAAACTGAAGCATATCAAAACTGAAGTTAGTTGGTTCTAAGACTGCAATGGTGCCTAGATCATTGCATTTCTTTACGTCCTGTTTCTGTGTACATCACTCCTACTATTTATTTCGGAAAGAGTAAACTGGTCTAGTACACGTTCCCATTTTAATGAAAAGCTATTTCATTAGAAAAATATCAAGCAATCCTTAAATCTTGCTTATTCATCGCTGAGACTCTTAGGGATAAGTGGCAACAGATAAACCCTAAGATTGCCATCACCATCCGGTGCCAATGACCTGAATTGCAGTCAACTTCTCCAGGAAAATATGAACAACTTTGAATGACCCTTGCCTTGTGACTTTCATCTCTTTCTTTCTTGAAGTCTCTTACTTCTTCTGTCCCACCACTCCTTTCTATGGTTTACTTCCTACGTCTCTTCTTTGGCTCTGCAACCTGTCCTGTCTCTGTACTTAAGTCTCTTTGTGTTGCTCTCTCCATTTCTGTTCTGTGTATGCCTATACTTCATCTGTCTTGGTGTCTCTGCCTTGCTATGCTTGTTTCCCCACCTTCTGGTTGCCCCTCCCTCAAAGGTAGAAGCCATTAAAGCTGCTCCGCACGCTGTCTTCACACTGTCTGTTGCTAACGTTGACTCCTTGCTGCTCTCACTAGAAATAGCTTTTGCCTTTTGTTGCCAAATCAGAATCTTCTCAGCAGTGAAAACGTGGCTTATGAAAGCAAGCGCCTTATAATTAAATAAATGGGTAATTTCAGTGTTTTTATTTTTATTTTTCTACCCAGGCATTTTCTTAGTAACAGGAAAGAACAGAGAACAGCGCTTTCCTTCTTATTGACAGAGAAGAGAAAATAAGTTAGTCTGTAGTGAGGTTTTATTTGGGTATTTGTGATAATTAATAAGAAGAAAAGGAAACATCTGCCCTAGAAATGGGGAAGATGAGAGGGAAGGAAGCAAAAAAAAAAAAAAAAAAAAAAAAAAAAAAAAAAAAAAAAAATTGGCTGCATCAATTAAGACTGCTGGGAAAAGATAAGGTTGGCAAAAATGCTGGCTGAGTTATAGTTTGGAGGAGAGTTAAGGAAAAGAAGAGTTTCAGAGGGTAGAGTGGTCCTGAGGAAGCAGGCCCATAGATAAACGAGGTGGTGATGAAGTGTGGCCATTATAATCTGGTAGACATCTTGAACAGAGAGAGAGCCAAGGAGAAAGCATAGAGACCCTGAAGCTGGATGGACAGCAGTCAACAACGGCTCTCCTGGGGCCGGAAGGAAGTTAGTCAGTGTGTTCTGTGCACTGCTTACGATCATTCTCTCAGGCCTCGGGCTAACGGGGGAGCACAGAGGCTGCACCCCAGTAAACAGCAACACGGAAGTGTTAGACAAGGCTCGGATTCCCAGAGCTGGAGCAGAGTCAGCAGTCAGAGGAAGCATCTATACGCGAGAGGACAGAAGATCAGCTCTGCAATTAGCACAGAGGGTTTATCTCACGCAGACGAGTTGACAGCTGCTCTTTCTTCTCCCTCTCCATTCCTTTTCTTGGCTTTATTTTTCCTTTCTTCCTTCCTTTTTTCTTCCTCCCTGTCCCCTCTTCTTCTCCTCCCTCTCTTCATATCTCTCCCCCCACTTCTTTTTTTTTTTTTCTTTCTAGATAGTTTTTCTATAGAAATACAGCATAGCCTCTTGGTCGGTGGGCTTTGGATGTTTGGATCCAATGCAATTCCAGTTATTAATAGGTTTGGAACTATTTCCATTGATCCTCTTTTTAGGAACTACTCTGGTCAGTTCATAGCAATACAGAACAAACAGCATCTTTACCCCTCCAACATTGCAAGCCTTTTTGGATGAGCTGACATTTGTCCCTGGGAATAAGGGGTTAACCAATCTAAAAATAATGAAGTCTCACATGTGCAGGATATAATTTTTCTTACTCAAAATATCTTCAAATGTCTCAACATCACTATGAGATGCTTGCATAGATAGCTTGTCTTTCTTCTAATGCTACACTACATTAAAATGTGAGACAGATAATGAACTTTTAGACTTTTGACATTCTATGATTATTCAAACTGTTGATTAAACGGGTTTTCCCTCGAAGCATTTTTTGCGTCATATTTTATGCTATTGTTTTCAGCAGTGAAATTTTTATCTAGGAAGGTATCTAAAAACATTATACCTGGTAAGAAGTAAGGTGTCAACTTGGTTAAATATTTATCTTTCATACTCTTTTATTATATTGACTTTAGAGTAGTGTGATGTCATGGGTAAATACTGACAGCAGAATCCGAACTTCCAAGTTCAAGTTTAAAGTGCATAATTTTGACTTGCTATGTAATCTTGAATAAGTCATGTAATCTCTCTGGATCTCAGTTTCCAACACAGTTAAAAGGAAGATTAAGAAACCTTCGCTGGGACCAGCAGATGGCATAACAGTTACATTGCTGAACTCCCGTATGGTCAACCGTGGTTTGAGTCCCGTATCCAGTAGCTTGAAACTCATGCTGGGTACATGTATGTGCATGCCCAAAATTCTCAAGAGGAGAATGGAGGAAAAGGGATCGCGGTGCAGCCATCCCTTCTCAGGAGGTGATTTCTTGCTTTTTGTCTCTCTGCCTCCCTCTGTGTCTCTAGTGTATGCATGTACCCTACAGCAACATATCTGTCTTAAAAAAAAGAAAACATGCCTACCCAACAGGGTTTCTATGAGAATTCAATTTAACTACCATAAAATCCTGTATCTAGAATATAGTAAATGCTCAATAAATAGTGTCATTGCTGCTGCCATGGCTGGCATTGGTGTTAGAGCTTTCAGTGCAGCTTTATAACCTATTAAGTTCCATAACTATCAGACATTATTATTGATTTTTTGTTGAGTGGAATTATGAGGAACTATTTTGTGTCTCTGCAGATCTCTTTTACTTGCAAGTGAGAGAAACCCAAGTAACTAGCTTTTATTCATTCATCCAACAAACACTTAGTAAGCACATCTCATTGCCAGGGACTGTTTGGGTGCTGAGATTCTAGTAGTGAAGAGAAAACATCCTTGGTTTTCTGGGGCTTACACTCCAGTAGTGAAAGACAAAATATAAAGAATGAATCAGAAGAGAATACCAGACTGTGATAAGACACTTACCATGGTGCATAAAGGACTACTAAGGAAATGGTAGATTTGGAGGACAGGGAAGGCTTCTCTGAGGCATCTGAATGATGAAAAGAAACCAGTCATGCAAACATTCTGGGCAGAGATGAGCAAATGCAAAGGCCTTAAGGCAGAGAACAAATTTGACAGTTTCAAGGAAAGAAAACTTAATTAAGGAAGAAGATGAGTTGGAGAGATGGACAGGGGCCAGATCATAGAGTCTTGTGGACCGTGATAAGAAGTCTGGATTTTATTAATTATTGTGGAAGTAGTTGTAGGAAATTAAGCACAAGAATGACATGAACGCATTCAAATTCTAAAAGGAGTATTGTGCGTGCCGTGTGGAGATGGCGAATATATTACAGGTGATCGAGATCAAAGCAAGGGAGCCAGTCAGCAGGCTGTGGTGGACCAGGGTGGGAAAGGGGAGTAGGCAGGTGGGAAATTTATTTTAGAGGTAGAATTAGCAGGATTTGATGGCAGATCAGATGTGAGGGGTGTAAGATAGGGAGGAATCAAGGATGATGCTTAGGTTGCTGCCCTGGACAACTGAAAAATGCAATTGGTGTTGTCATTTACTGAGGTGGTGGTGGGGTATAGAGTGCTGGACTGGACATGTCAGATCTAAAGGACTCCCAGACAACCAAGAGGCCTTGTTGAACAGGCAGGCAGATGTAGGGGTGTGGAGGTCTTGACTAGAGTTTTAAATTTATGAGTCATCAACATAAGTGGTAATTATGAGACCAGTAGGATAGCCTGAGTGAAAAGATAAAGGCCCCCCAAAAGATGCCAAGATTTAGAAGTCAGATAGAAGAGGATAATGATGAAATGAAAGGAAATTCATTAGCCCAATAAACAACCTGGTTTTGGCAAGACTGCGGACTGACAGCAGGACTCAAGGTCTATCAGGGCTCCATCGATTTTTGTTCATTACTCTGGGTTCTCTCTCCCCCGCAATCTTTCAGCCTAATTCCTTCTGTAGTCTTCATTACAAATTTTGTCTATGTGAAGGAAACATAGCCATAGGCAGCTCTGAATTCCATTTTAGTAATGCAAGAGAAAAAGAAAAGTCTTCCAACTTGAGCTTGAAATATCCTAAGGAAGATCACCGTTTTGGCCTGACCAGGGTTACAAACCTATCCTTGAAACCAATCGTGGGTCAGAAGACCAGAGAGACACAATTGATTGGCCCAGCTGGTTATGTGCTCCCTGGGGTGTTTTTATAAACTTTCTTGCTAGGAGAGAGAGCAGCGAATTTGCAGTTGCTGATGGAATTGCTGTTAGGCAGCTTTTTTCTATTTGGGTCCACTTCCTAATTGTAAACTTGATGTGCCTAGCTATATGTCTATATGGAGTATGACATGATGGCTTGGGTTTTAATTATTTTGTTTGTTTATTATCTTTAATCAATTTCTTAATATTTTTTCTTTAGACATAATAGAGTGTGCATGCACGTGTGAGAGAGACTGAGAGAGAGAGAGAAAAGAGCACCTTCTGTAGTGTCTGGTCATGTCACTACCCTTCCCTTTCTTTCAGTCCTCTAGTTGACCAGATCCTGGGCACTCACACTTGTGCTGGAACGTTTTCAGGCTGATCAGGCCAGGGACTTGAACCATGGTTGCCATGTAGGGCCTGGCTTCTCCTGAGCAGCCTATCACCACTGTGCCACTGAATCAGCCCAATCAATTGTCTTTGAAGTTTACTTTTTTCTTCCATGAGGGGAGTTGACTCCAACAAGATCCTCATACCATGATTTTTTTCTGAGCCTTAGCCGGTATGAATCACGGGCAGGCAGATGTGTGCTGCCCTCCCACTTCCTCCCCATCTGTGTAGGGAGGCCCTGGGATGCGAACCAGGAACCTTCCCACATGAGTCCAGTTGTGCAAGACCACTATACCACTATACCACTGTATCCCCACCACCCTTTTAAAAGGAAATGTAAATAAATACATTTCTTCTTCTCTGCAGTTGAGATAGATGTACTCAATGTTTACATTGGAAAACAAAGTGGGTCATGGAAAATAGAAAGGAAAAGGAAACCAGAGGATTAGCAACCTTCTGTAGATCCTGAACCATCTCCTTCCAGGAGTGATGTGTTCACAGAGAGGCCATGGTGAACCTGGGCCTCCAGGTGTACAGGGTGTTCCCTGTAGGTCAACCTGTCTCAGGGAGATCAGGTGACTACGTCTATACCAACCTGCCTATCCGGGGCTCTCCCTCTTGCAACAGGCTGAGCTATGGCCAGAGGCAAAGGCCAGCTGGCCCTGGCCAAATGTCCTGTGATGGCTACTTTCCCACACACTCTGTAATTGCCTTTCTCACTCTAGTCTGGGCCTGTTCTCAATTTTGTTTTGACTTACCATGTAGGAAAAAAAAAATGAAGAATTTGTTTCTAAAATCACACATTTGATAGGACTAAAAAAAAAAAATGACAACTCAAGCTCACTAGCCAAAAACATGATGCGAATACCATAGTCCCCAGTGGTGACTTAAGAGGCCTATTTAAGATGCACATTTCAGGCTCCTTTTATAGTTACTACACAAAAAAGCAAATTTAGGGATATTCACAAGGCTCTCCCCTCAATGTGCTTTATTGTAGCCTACAATATCTAAGCCTCCTCACTCAGGTTGTTAATAGAGACCTCTTAAATGACCCCCATATTTGACAAAAGGAAACTCGAGTACCAGGCAAGATTTCCAGCCACCCTTTTTTATGCATTCTACCCATATAATCTGGGATTATATTTACTCTGGGACTTACCAAGGTTATGGTTTTTTCCCTTCATGACCTAAAGACAGGAAGCCATGTTATCAGCTCCAGCAGGATCCAAGGAGCCTTGTCTTGAAAGAGCACAAAAAGACCAAATGCTCTCTCTGAGACTGAAGAGGACACCATCAATGGGACCACCCATGTGCCAGTCACTGTGCCCAGGCTGTTCATCACAAAGCACTCATTTTTATAATGAGTCCAAAGGCTATTTTTTATTTATTTTTGAGTCTGGGTGTTGTTTCTCTTGTTTTTCTTTAGCGTATCTGGGTTGTCACTTTTTATTTACTGCTTAAAAATGTTTGGTTTTAGGAATATATCTTCACTGCTTGTCTACACAGTAGAATCAAGATGAAGACTAGGAAGCAGCTCAGATTGAGGTCAGCAAGGTAATTATTGAGGGAGTTGCAGTGTGGTTCTTTTTCCCTCCTTAACAGAGTTGATATCGTGTGTCCTTGTAAGAAAATGATCCAGGTCCAGAGACATAGCTGGAGGAGGGAAAATATGACCTTCTGGACAAAAGATTCAAATGGAGAATTGGCTAACTCCACACATTTCAAATTAGTCTCCAGATCTAAGCAATGAATTTACCTATGGATGCTGAAAGAATTTGAAAAACAGACTCTCCCTTAAGAAACTCCTGGGGTTGAGGGGTCAGCAGGTGATGTGGTGGTCAGGTAGGTGCTGGACTCCCATACAGTCAAATGTGGTTTGAGTCCCAGACCTGATAGCTTGAAAGCCACACCAGTCATGTGTGCATGCGTGTCCAAAATCCTGAGAGGAGAATGGAAGAGAAGAGACTGGGGTGTGGCCATCCCTCCTCGTGGGTGAGTTCTCATTTTTCCCTTTCACTGTCTCTCTGTCTTTGGTTAGCGAAGGTGCCCTATGGCAAAAACCGTACCCCACACCCGCTACACGTGTGCACACACACACACACACACACACGAAAGAAAGGAAGAAAGAAGAAAGACAGACAGACAGACAAGAAAAGAAAAGAAAAGAAAAGAAAAAAGAAAAGAAAAGAAAAAAAAGAATGTTTTGTTTCTCTTTAGGATATATTTCTATCTTCTTCTCCTTTGGATTGGGGGTCCAGGTAACACCCCTCTCTCATAGCTGCTAAGAAGGTAGTTGGATTAGTATGATCAGAGCTGGCTCTTTATATTTGGCATGAGACAAAGCTTTCTCAATATAATTCCCAGGGGTTTCTCCCACAGGATAAATAAATATTTTGGGGGACCATATGGAGTTTAAAAAAAGTGTTTGCGGGGGGAGCCTCTTCTCCAAGAGCCTTACCACTGGGATCATGAAGAAGAGAAAATATGCAAATACCTAATATTATGACCAGGCTAGCGGGAGAAAACAGTGAGAAAAATTATACGCATGCAAGATGGATGGAACTGAGCAAGCAGACAAGCCATGGCAGGGAAGTCTCTAAACAGATGGCTGGTCCCTGTGTCTGGGCTGGGATTCAGGTACTCCACTCTTGGCACTAGGGACTGAGAGGGACAAAGGGTATTAGCAAGGACAGATACCCAGACACCAAAACCAAAGACATGGAGAAGGGCCAGACCAGAGGGCATTGCATGAGTAGCTGGAGGAAAGTCTGTAGACTGGCCTAGCATGCATCCTCAGATCTTTTGCTTAGTTACCTCCATGACCTTGAGAAAGTCAGTATACCTCTTTAGGCTGCAGTTTCCTCATCTGTAAACGAAAGATAATAAAATACATCTGCCTCGGAGAACTGCTGGTGGAATTAAACAGACTGTGATGTGCTGAGCACAGTCCCTGGCACAGAGCAAACACTCAAAAACATGATAGCCATTATTGTCACAAAAATAAGTAGAAACCAGAAAAAGGATACAGCAAAAGAGCCATCTTATCCAAATGAACACTGAGAGCAAATTGAATTTTGATCCCACATAGTGAGGTTTGAGCTCATTAAATCCTTTCTGCCTCAGGCCCAAATTAGTTCTAGTGTCCCAGGGCAGAACTGAGTCCAGAGGTGAGGATGAAATGACCCCAGCTGGGGATGAAGTATGATGGCATATGCTGGGAGCCAGGAGGGCCCGACAGTAGCTTAGTCATCTTTGGGTAGGTTACAGAATAGCATGTGAGAAGGGGACATGGCTTGTTCTCATTTTTGTCCAAGAGCCTATCTGAAGAGATAAATTATAGTTCAAAAGAAGAACTTTCTAATAATTAGAATTATTTAAATATGGAGTAGCTGGTACTGGAAAGGGGCTGGTTCATTTCTTCAGAAGTGATGAAGCAAAGAGTAGATACGCAGGGACCAGTAGTTAGCATAATGGCTATGTTGCTGGACTCCCATGTAGTCGACTGTGGTTCACGTACCAGACCTGGTGGCTTAAAACTCACGCCCGGCACGTGTGCGTGCGTGGCCAAGATCCCGAGAGGAGAACAGAGGAGAAGGGATTGCGGCGTGACCATCCCCCCTGGGGGGGTGATTTCTCACTTTCTGTCTCTATGTCTCTCTCTGTCTGTCTGGCGAGCGCACGTGCCCTATAGCAAAAATCTCTCCAAAAAAAAAAAAGTGTAGATACGCAGAATTTTTTTCAAGTTTATTACTTCTTTCATGAGAGAGTGAGAGGAAGAAAGAGAGACACCTGCACCCTCAACAGGGCCTTACATGGCTATCCAGCCCCTTAGCCATTTTCAGCAAACCAAGAGTTGCTGGACTCCCATGTAGTCGACTGTGGTTCACGTACCAGACCTGGTGGCTTAAAACTCACGCCCGGCACGTGTGCGTGCGTGGCCAAGATCCCGAGAGGAGAACAGAGGAGAAGGGATTGCGGCGTGACCATCCCCCCTGGGGGGGTGATTTCTCACTTTCTGTCTCTATGTCTCTCTCTGTCTGTCTGGCGAGCGCACGTGCCCTATAGCAAAAATCTCTCCAAAAAAAAAAAAGTGTAGATACGCAGAATTTTTTTCAAGTTTATTACTTCTTTCATGAGAGAGTGAGAGGAAGAAAGAGAGACACCTGCACCCTCAACAGGGCCTTACATGGCTATCCAGCCCCTTAGCCATTTTCAGCAAACCAAGAATACAGGCACACACTTTGTGCCTGGCGGGTACAGCAGACTTGGTGAACCTGTTCTTCCCTATGGCGTCCTGCATTGCAGGAGGTTGTGCTGCCACTGTGCCGCTGTGGCTGACCAACATTCTGACAACAACAACAAAAACAAAGTTAACAATTGGACCTCCCAGGGGCTCTCCAGAGCAGAGATGCCAAGGTATCACACTGGAAGTATGCCGGTTTTTGAGTGAGAAGCTAAGAAAGTGCCAGCAAAGTTTCAGAAAATAAACCTGATCTGATAGGTTTTGGTATCCTTGAGAGAATCACCTTTTCTAGGCGTTGATAGAGATGGTGGCCCTTCTGCAGCGACAGGCTGTTGGCTTCCCAGTAACATCCTGCTGCTTCTGATTCTTTGCAAACACCGAGGTAGTGGTGGTGCCAGCGAGGGCTGGGGTGGGGGTAAATGGGAAAGTGGCAAGACAACAGGAAATGGGGGGGGGGAGGTGCACCACAAACCCTGCAATTAGTTTGTACTGTGCTATTTCCACAAAGCAGACCTCACGCTTGAGATCTGAAAGGTAATTCATCTAAGATATCAGAGCCTAACTATAAATAGTCATGCTCCTGGTCTTATGGCTGTACCCTGGGGAGAGAGGCCAGCAGGGAGGTGCCCTCCTGGAGCCCTGAGGGTCAGAGTCACCCTTCCCCACTCTTCCTTCTTAATACCAACTCCCAGGACAGCAGAACGTCTTGATAGCTATTTATGCCCGATCAACTGTAATTGCTGTGCTCATCACAGGAAAGCCGCAGGAAGAATAACCACACTAGACAAAGCTACTGTATCCACCCAGTAGTTAGAATCAAAAAGGTGTAATCACCAGTTCCGCCCAGGAGCTGCCGTGAGGCCCACCTTCAGTTATCTTCCTCATTCTAGGAGCCATTTGGGTGGCTCTCCAGGTAGCTGCTCCAGCTTTCTCCCAGAAATCAGACAGTTCATCTGTTACCACTTCCCCAGGAGGCCAGAGGGACCAGGCCAGAGTGGTTTGCAAATAAGAGCCTGGGAATCTCTAAACACACGCCTCTTTGGAACAGGCTCATCGTCTGATAGCATATGCCAAATGCAGCTCAAGCCAAGGCCTCATGCTCTGGGCTTCTTTGCACCAGCTCAGTGGCTTCCTTACCTATGAGTGTGCATTTATGCACCTGCACTTGTGTAGGCGGGGCATGCTTGGGTGAGCACATCCTTAGGTATACCTAGCACAGTCCCTGGGCTCTGCTGATAATGTATCTCACACATATGATGTGCAATTATCTGTCAAATGCTACAAATGTTGCAGTGAATAAAACACATTTTAAAGTATAGCTTTTTGTCATTACATGGTTTCTTGATGAACTGATACTCAAAAGAAAAACGACTTTGATGTGGGAGATTTCAAAGTATTTTTAGCATTATGAAAAAGAAAAACATTGGGAACCACTGCTTTTCTAAGCAAAAAAATCCACACAAAGCCATTACGATGGGGCTATTTTTATGCTGTGGACATTTTAGAAGCTTAATATAAATAGAAATTACGCTTTCAGCTTACACAATTAACAAATAAAATGTGCAAAGAGATTCTTTCTCTATTCCTGAGTCTCACTCTAGCCTCCGCTGTTCTCCATTCCCAGCCCACAGCACAAGGCCAGGCACATAGTAGGTATTCAGTCAATACTTGTTGACTTGCCCCTTCCCTAAGCTTCTGTCCATCCCAGATCCCTAGGTTATCTGTAACTTCACTTTTTCTGAACACTAAAAACACCCAGGTAAGATCAAGTGAGGCTTTGACAAGAACCAAACCATGCCTCATATTCCCATTTCTTCTGGGTATTTTAATGGTTTTAATGATTTGATGAGGGTAACAGAATCATTTAAGATCTAGCTTTGGCCCCTTTCATGAGCCATCTCTCTGCTGGGGGATATATTGCAAAATGTATGGCCTTTGGAGCAGAAAAATAGGCCCGCCCATTCAGGCTTCATTCATTATTAGCAGTAGTTAACCTTAAGTGAATCACTTAGTCTTCATTGACTTGTTATAAAACTCATCTACCACAGGCAAGGTGTAGTATACACGTCTTAATGTAAATTCACTTACCTTCTTCCATATTGTTTGTCCAAAATTTGATAAGGTTTTTTTTTTGTTTTGTTTTGTTTTTTTACTACTAAGTACTTTTTGGATAGAAAGCATAGTCCTTAACCTAGAGAAATACGGACTGTAATTGGGCAAAGTGAGTCCCTCATTTTAATTTTGCAATGGGCTTTGCAAACTGTGTAGCTAGTCCTGGATATGAACATACACAATACATTTCAAAAACATATTCTGGGTGCGTGTTCATGTGTGCCCAAGATCCCTAGAGGAGAGTGGAAAAGAAGGGATTGTGGCGTGGCCATCCCCCCCCCCCGGGGGGTGATTTCTCACTTTCTGTCTCTCTGTCTCTCTCTGTCTGTCTGGTGAGCGCACACGCCCTATAGCGAAAACTTCTCCAAACAAAGACAAAAAAAAAAAAAAAAACATACTTGCAACTGTCTTGTCAGTATGACCCAATGACAAATTGTAATGTTGATGGAATACAATGTTCAGTGAAGTTTTCCTGGATTTGATCGCAAGAGGAAGACATGGAATGAAAGAACTCAAATATGATAAATCCAGAACAACATTTTTCATGGTTGTTCTGGCCCAACCAAGGAACGCACGATTTTGCATTAAGTTGCCCTGGATCTGGAAAAATATTGGGCACCCTGAATGAACTATCTTCCCGTACCCTGCTATGTGTCCCTATTTTCACATGTTATTGCTCTCCCAAATTACTTGAAATCTTGATTTGGGGAAGCAGCCTCTGTAGGTTAATTTCAAGCCCCACTGACTCTGTGATATCCCTTTTAAGTTCTCTAAAATTGTCAAACTGGCAAAATACATACTCTCTTCTTCTTTCCATCCAATGACCAGCTCTACCTGTGCTTTTCCACACAGGCTCTTTCCACACTAGGAATGTGCCTCTTTTTCCTTTCTACACATGTTTAAATCCTGGCTTTGCTATTTACTAGCTGTGTGACTTTGGGGAAGTCATTCAACCTCTGTGTGCCTCAGTTTCCTTACTTGGAAAATAGAAATAACAATAGTCTCATCATAAGGTTGGCATAAGAATTAAAGGTGTTAACACACACACACACACACACACACACACACATATAGGAATCAGAATCACGTTTAGCATATAATACATGCTCAATAAATGTTATTAATTACTGCATTTCTTAAACTCCTTGACAGTCCTTACCCAAGGTCTTCTTGCTCCAGCTGCTGTTCAGTTCCCAAGCATCCACTCTCACTATTAGCCAATCCATGCCCACACCCAGACCCACTTCTAACACTGTGCCTTCCACCATGTTTCTCAAAACTGCTTTCTCTCATTGGGCCTTTGCTCACCTCTGCTCCCTGAACCCTGTCCTGTTCCTGCACCTGGCTGCTCCCTGCTCATCTCCAGTAATTGAACTTAGACTTCACCTTTCGAATTCCTAAGACTGGTTCAGTGTCTCTCCAGAGCTTGTCTAGATCCTTATTTCTTTATTTCTGTTTTTCTTTTGGTCAGTCTCTTCCACTGCAATTGAAACTCCTTCATGTTAAAGACTGTATCTTATTCATTTTCCTGCTTTCAGTATTTATCATAGTTCATGACATAGGCTAGATATTTAATAAATAATCATTTATTTATCACATTGATGTTGCACTGTAATTCCTTTATATCTCCTTCTGTCATGACTCTTGATGTTAAGCACATCAAGGGTGAGAGTCTTGGCTTATTTTCATACTAAATCTTCTTCCTTTCTTACTCCCATGAGCAAGAGTGACAGAGAGAAAGAGGACAGACCAAGAGAGAAAAACCCCAACAGGGTCTTGACACTATGATTCACTGGCAGCTTCAGCCAGCCTCATCTCACGGGCATAACATGAGGAGCCAGAATACTCAGGGAGGCCTCTGGACATGAACCAGGAACCTTCCCATGTGGGTCAGTCTTGCGGAATATCATGTCTCACCCCTGTACCACTGTTTGGCTCTGGCTTATTCTCATTGACTCATACATTCTCAGGGTCTTACACAATGCCAGACCCACAGTAGGCACAAGATGCATATTTTTAAATTATATTAATAACTTTCATATTTCAATCTATCAATCTACACATATTTATCATGTGCCTTTCACAGGCATCATCTTATTAGCATAAATTGCCAGACTAGACACAGTGACAGGCTGGGGGGAAGGAAATTCCAGGCTGAGAAAACAGCATGGAGACAGATGGGGAGCTATTAAAGAACGTGGAGAGTTTGGGAACGAGCGGAAGGCAGTCAGGGTGGGTGCGGAGACACAGAGAAACGTAAGCTTGAAAAGGGATTTGTACTCTAACCCAAAAGCAATAGGAAACCACTGTAGGTTCTGGAGGATGGGATAGCTAAGAAACGCCTAGGTTTTGGAATAAAATCCCAAGAAGTACAGGGAAGAATGGCTTGAGGTGGCAGGGGAGCTGAGGTAGAGAGACCGGGCAGGGGCTGTTGCGGCAGCAGTGAAAGAGCAGGTGATACCGAAGTGGGGAGTTGACAGTGCTCCAGAAGCCATGTCATCAGGGATACGTGACTGCTGGCTCTAGGAGGCAAATCAGGATGGCGAGTCTGAAGATGACTTGGGTCTAGTCTTGGCAGCTGAGAGGATGCAAAGTTATTACTTAGGAGGAAGAGCAGGTTTAGAGGTGGGGGTTTGAATGTGTGTTGGGGAGCAGGTCACTAGCTCTCTGCCGGACACATGAGGGTGAGGGATGAAGGGGTGCAATGAGGAATGCCAGGGCTCAGAGGGGATGCAGACATTCCAGGGCTGCTCGGCTCCAGCCTTTCAGGGTAATGTTCACAAAATGTAATCGTTAGTGAGCAGCGGTGGAAAACAGCGAACTACAAAACCTGACATTTCTGAATAGCAGGCAGGCAGGCGAAGGGGCTCCCAAGATCAGGCTGGGCGCCTCTGCCGCTTCCTTCAAGCCCTAATTGAAATGCGACACGGAAGGCACTTGCACCCG
>NW_006203674.1:293154-305844 GCF_000334495.1 Tupaia belangeri chinensis
GGGATTCGTGCGGCAGAGCTGCAGAGGGAGGTCAGAATGCCCCACAGACGCCCTCCTGTCCGAACACCCTCTGCCTTGGACTTCAGTGAAGAGGCTCCGTGAGCCAGGACTTGGGAGGAGAGGGAGACAGGGGAAGAACAGGAAGGGGCCAGCAGGGTTGCGGTCGCTATTTCAGTTTTGGGTTTTTTGGTTTTGTTTGGTCCTTTTTTCCTCCCCCCACATGGCACGTAAGGAGGTAAGAAAGACAAGATTTCTGTCAATTGAGAAAGCTTCTGCAGCGAGGGGAATGTCAGCTCAGGAGCCAAACTGCCATTTCTGCTTTAATTGGAGCCTCTCTGTGAAGGTTGGGGACGGGATGAGAGATAGAGGAGTGGAGGAGAGAGGGTGTGGGAGAGAGAGTCAGAGCAGAGAGAGAGACAGAAGGGAGAGAGAGAGAGCATACCGAGTGAGAAAAAGAGGCAGGACGAGATCCTGGTCAGCAATCATAATCCCCATTCGACTCAGACCCTGTGCTACCAGGCTGCTAGACCAGGCCAGAGAGGCCACACCACTGCCTCCACCCAAGGGGGCTCTCCACCTGAGTGCAGACTCCATACCAGGCAGAGAAATGAGGAAAGGGAGGGGCTTGGAATTTATTAATTTTTCTCTTCCTTCTTTATCATTTATTAAAAAAGTAAAAAAAAAAAAAAATCCCTTTTCATTTTTCTCCAGCGCCCTGACTACTTGTCAAACCCACACAGCTCTTGATGCATCGGGGAGAGCTCAGCCCAGGAAAAGCCAGGGCATATATAAATCTAATAAAGCCTAAGCCTCTGCAGGCACCTCAGCTTCCAGGACCCGAGGGAGCAGTGGGCTGGGCCCGCCTGCCCCGCCTGGCCCTGGCCCCTTAACCCCAAGCTTTCCCAAGAAACTGAGAGATGTTCTCAAGGCAGGGCCTGAGAGGAAAGAGATTATTAGGCGAGATCATAAGAAAAAGACCCGTGTGCATGTATGGAAGAGAGGGAGAGAGATTACAGACGAGAGATTATGTAAGGAAAGGTGAAGAGAGGAGGGAGAAAGCAGCTAGAGTGATGCAGCGAGGGTGTGAAAGGGGCGTGCACGGTTAGAATCTGAGCGTAAGTAACATTTGGTTCTTGTGCCTGGTCTCCTCCAAAATAGCCACAATCTTATTAAAATAGAGACGGAAAGAAACCTTTCCATCAACAAATGCAACCCTCATTTTATAGATGCAGAAACCGAGGCACTGACGCCCAGGGAGGTTGAGAACCTGTCTTACAGTTACAGAGCTCACAGGTAAAGGTTAGGATTTGAACCTGGGTCTGTTGGCTCTCTTGCCTGTGCCTACCTCCGTAGATCCTGGGTTGTGGTCTTATGGGCATGTGATCATAAACTATCACGTTCTTCGTGCTTACTGTATTCCAAGAGCTACCTGATTCCTTTACGTGTTACCTCAATCATTCCTCACCACAACCCCAAGGGGTAGCTGTATTATGTTCCACATTTCAGAGCTGAGGAAAAGGCACAGAAGAGTCTCATAAATGGTGCAGGTTACACACCAGGTAAGTGGTGGTGTTTAGATCCAAACCCAGGCAATCTGATTCAAGTGTTTATTTTTAACCACCATGCCAAGCCACTTCTCAATAATGAACTAACAGGAGGGTGAACAAAGTCCACACGATTATTCTCATCAAAAGACCAAGAACAACCATTTTCTTCCCAGCATGGCAAAGCCCCTAACTATGAAAACAAAGAGAACTTCTCGAAGCTCCCCTGACACCTCCTCTCTTGCTTGCCTCTCCCTAGATTAGAGCGGTGGCTGGTATCCAGCTGGGAGGCTGGTCTGCGCCGGCTCTCCATTGCATGTTGACAGGTCAGCCGTCAGCCAGAGTGTGAGCTGCCTTCACAAATGCATGGATAAATATGGTCTGAGCATTTGCTCTGGAGCATGTACCGTGGTCGGCACAGAGGTGGGTGGTTCTCATCAGGATGACCCAGCAGAGACTCTGTCCTCAACAATCTCTAGTCTCTCAGGGGAGCTCATACAGGTACACAAGTCACTGAACCACAAGCTGGGAGCCATGAATACCCAGAAATCCACTAATGGAGAGCTCTGAGGATTCGGGGGGGGGGGCATGGCTCCGGAACAGAGCTCCTGGAAGGGCTTCATGCAGGACGTGACAATTTGGGCCTTAAGGAGTCAACGGAATCTGGCTATGCAAAGTGGGACATGAGATAAAATTCTTGGAAGAAGGAAGGCAATGGCAAAGACTCAGAATACAAAAAATAAATTAATGAAAATTAATAAACTAAAGTGGAGGGACTCTCTTCTAGGGATGGGCAGAAGTCCCTGCAAGGGAACACCCAGCACCTCCACACATTTTTCATTTCCTCCAGTCAGATGACCTTTCAGTTCCAGCCTACACAAACAGGCCACCGGGAGGCCCGCTCTGCCCAGAAGGGCTGGCATTTGATTAGTGTGTGCCAAACGCTCCGTGTTCATTACCTCCCATACACCTCGCAGCCACCTACGATATGTACAATCATTATCTTCATTTTGCAGACGAGGAGACAGAAGTCAGAAAGGTTAAACAGCTTACCAAACACACACACAGCCAGGAAGGATGAGGCTGGGGCTTGACCCCAGGGAGCCTGACACATGAGACCACAGCATCATTTTTGTCACCTCTGTGGTCTTTGGAAACTGCTCACAGAGAGCAGGCATGCAGAAGGGCAGCTCGGTCCAGTCCTCACCTGGCACTAAATCATAGCAGTAAGGAAGGGCCCCCTGGATTGGGAAACCTGCGATTCTGCACCTCCCACAGGCAGCTGTGAGGTCTGTTGTGTGCTAATAACACTTTGTTCCTAAAGGTTTCTAGGGACTGCAGAGTGCTCATTCCAGCAAACCAAACATGCTTAAAGTGCAGATAATCTGGAGAGCTCTCGTTACACACATATATGCACCGATCAGCACAAAGACCATGTGCATTTCTAAACAATGTCTAACATCTAGAACTCCACTGTAAATATCTAATAGCTAAAGTCCACATGGGGTCTCAGTCCTTCAGAACCTCTCCCTTCTCCTTCCTCTCCTTCTCCCTCCCCTTTCCACTCCCTCTGCCTCCTTCCTCTTTCTCCCTTTTCCTCTGCTGCCTCCCTCTTTTTATAAGGCACCAGGAAATCACTCCAAGTTCCCAACAGCATTTTAATGAAAAATTTAGTCTCTCCAGATTTCAGAACCAACTCCAGAACTAAACCCAGAGACTTCGAATTCCTGCAGTTCAAGGACTTCCTGTTCCCTCAAGAACGTGTCCTGTTTCTTCACTGTGTCATGTTGGAGTAAAAGGAAAAAGCAGGTGTGCGTGTGTGTGTGTGTGTGTGTGTGTGTGTGTGTAGGGGGAGGGAGGTGTGGAGCAAGGCCTGAGGCTTGAGGATGAAGTGGTCAGCTTCTGTTCTTCCACGTGAGCCAGAGACGGGCAGAATGGGCCTGGCACTGACTCCTCCCAGCGCACAGGGCTCTATGAGGGAAGCTGCTTGTCTCGAGGCCCAGCTGCCTCAACCTGGCACCTGCAGCCTAGAGCTGCTTCCCCCTTGCCGAACCCACGAGCAGCAGCAGCAGCACTGGAGCATGGGAAGTAGAGTCGGCAGCACCTGCCCCTCCCATCGCCCCCCACCCTCCGCCCCCACCTAGGCCCCTGCAGCACTCGGCAGTCACTTTTTTCCAACCCAGCCAGCCTTCTACCAGGGCTGCAGTTGATGAAATCTGGGAGCTATTTTGAAATTTCCCTTTTTTAAAAAAAGTCCAAACTGATTAGTTGATAATTACATGTTGGAACATCTGCTCTGATTTGTTTTATTCTTTCTATTTTGGAAAATTGGAATACACTGAAGTTTTGCCTTCTGGAATTGCCGGCCTGGCTCTCAGAGTGTGAGCAGCCCTCCTGCTCGGTGGCACCTGGCTCGGCCCACAGCCCAGCTCCCAGGGAAGGGCGCAACTCTCCTGCCTGAAACGGTGGTGCTTTTGCACCTCCCTGCCCCACTCCTGGCCTGTAAAGGGTTATAAGACCTCTCTCTCTCTGTCGTGGCCCAAGGAGCCTCCGTTGACTCCACCTACTTCCAATACTTGGGGTCTGAGAGAACACAGACACAGCAGAGCCAGTTGCCGGATGGAGGCGGATGTGGTGCAGCCTAGGGTGGTGCCCTTCCAGCCCTCACTGTCTCCAGCCGCCAGTCTTGTGCAACCATTAGTTACTTGGTTAGTTTCTGTCTGGGAATGCCTGGATGCTTTCTGACCACTCTGGAGGGCTTGCCCTGCCCAGCACAGACTATTATAAGAGGCTTGGGCTTGCTCGGGTTTGCTCATCATGTAATACTGGCATCTAAAATCAAGTGGCTGCTGTTTGCAAGGTGAGTGACTGCTCAGAGCCTGGAGGTATTGCTGACAGAGACTCAGCAGGGTTGAGAACTTGCATGCCTGTTGTCATCTCATTCTCCAATTAGCATTTCTAGGTTGTGTGTGCAGTACCAGGCACTTGGTGTGAGAGAGGAGGAAGGGCCATCAAAGTGAACCAGACGCAGACTCTGCCTTCCAGGGGCTCACGAAGCTGCCCCTCCAATCCCTTGTTCTCACTGCAGCCACAATGACACTTAAAATCTAAAACACAATTTTGATTGTCATTCGCTTGCTTTTAACTTCACTAGCTCCCAATGGCCTTTATGATAAAGTCCAACCCAAATCTTTGGCTTGACATGCAGGGTTATCCTAGATGTGAACCCAGCCTCAACTGTGTCTCCATCCCATCTCAGACTCCGCACTCCAGCCATACCACGGAACTTCTAATTCCCCGTCCCTCCCTGTCTCTTCTTGCTGTTTTGTCTTTGTGTTTCCTTTACCTGGATTACTCTTCTTCTTCTTTCTCTTACCCCACCACTTGAATAACTCCTAGTTGTCTCAGGTCTTCATTTAGATGGGAATCTGTCCAACAGTCCCTCTCTAATCCTCCCACACTTCTAAGAGTCAGGGGCCCTAACCTGCACTTCTGTAGCATTCTGAATTTCCCCTAATAGCATGTAGCATACTTCATTGACACTACCTGATTATTTTTCATTATTCTGCCCAGATGAAAGCCTCATGTGGACAAATACCATGCTTCACTTATTGTACCATCTCAGGCAAATAGCACAGTGCCTACTGCATGGCAATGCTCTGTAAGTAACTGTTAGATAAATAATATGAATAGATGAAGAGATGCTTAACTTATTGGGAAGATGACATTTCCACAAATAGTATAATATTAGGAAGGATTATGGTATGTGTATCAGTCAGGAGAGGTTATGTTATGCTACAGTAATAAGCAGCTCCAACA
The DNA here is from genome assembly GCF_000334495.1 of Tupaia belangeri chinensis. Taxonomy (NCBI): domain Eukaryota; kingdom Metazoa; phylum Chordata; class Mammalia; order Scandentia; family Tupaiidae; genus Tupaia; species Tupaia belangeri. The sequence continues at coordinate 298,518 of NW_006203674.1, forward strand.
TCTGGATGGGTTATAAAAACCAAAGGGGTATTTCTTCTTCCTGTTAGATATCTATCATGGGCCTTCAGACATAGTCTATTCTGTAGTGTCTTCACTTAAGAACTCTAGCCTAAGGGGGGCTCCAGCTCTGTGCTTTATGACTATAGAAGCAAGAGACAGAGAGACTACATATAAATTCAACTTCTTAAAAATTACCAGACAGTGCATGCACTTGCCAGAGAGACAGAGAGAGAGAGAGAGAGAGAGAGAGAGAGCCTTCCAACAGATTGCAGCCATGCTACAGTTCTTTTTCCTGCATTTCTCTATCCCATCAGGATTTTAGGTGCACATGCACATGTGTCCAGTGTGTTTTTAAAGCCACCAGGGCTAGGATTTAAACTACAGTTGGCCATATAAAAGCCATGTGGGATCCAACTCCCAATACACAGTGCTTACCCACTGCACAATAGAGTCAACCTAAGGATACAGTAAGTTTTGGACTGCCTCTTAAGGTTTCCACTCAAACCGACACCAATAATTTCTTCATTGGTTTTGTTGTCAAAGCAAGTCACATGACCATACTGAACTTCGAAGAGCCAAGGAAGAACACTCTGAGCTTATGTCCAGTAGGAGCACTGGAGGAATTTGGCGATGAGCATTAATGACCTTCTCTGGTAAGGCTTAAGGAGCAAGGTGGCATTGGCTTGGTCCGTGAGGATGAAGATAGTTTCAGGCAGTTCGGCTTTCTGTGTTACGATTCTACAGGCTGGAAAGCAGCTAGCTTTCTCCATTTCCACTTGCTACACCTGTAGCTGGAAATTTTCCTAGCTTCTCTGTTCTGAACATTAATCAGATAAATAAAGCCCCATCTCTCAGGGAGTGTGTGGCCTAGTAAAGAAAATAAGTCCTCAGTGTGTACAAATATTCATAAAATATGCATGAATGTGATACACACAATAAAAAGAGGAGCAAAGTAAGAGAAATCACTTCCGTTTGGAGGTATCGAGTTGAGCTGCTCAGAGGTGGATAAAATTTCAAAAGGGAGGATTAGAGCCAAACCTGGGGAGGGGCTCTCAGTAGAGGAATCAATGTGGATGAAACTATGGGAGTGGGCATTTATAAAGCCAATTAACTGGAAGAAATACCCTTCAGGCTGGCCAGGGTCCTGGGTGCTAGGGCAGTAGGGCAGTAGGATGCAGTAGAAAACCTCCTGAAATTAAGGATTGTAAGAAATGGAGGGTAGAGGGACCAGCAGATGGCATAATGGTTACATCACTGGACTCCCATGTAGTCAACCATGGTTTAAGTCCTGGACTTGGCAGCTTAAAACTCACGCCAGGCATGTGTGTGTGCATGCCCAGGATCCTGAGAGGAGAATGGAGGAGAACGGATTGCAGCATGGGGAGTGAATTTTTGCTTTCTGCCTCTCTTTGTCTTTCCAGCAAGCACACATGCCCTATGGCAAAAAATCTCTCCCTAAAAAACAGAAAAAAGAAATGGAAGGTAGAGGAGAGGAGAGCAGCATCATTTGCTTTTCTCTAAAACCTCTGGACACTTGGTGCTAGGAGGCGCCACAGAAGTACAAGGATCTTTGGAAAGTCTTTAGGATGCTTTCCTTTGCTCCTACGTCTCGCTAAGAATCTCAAGGGTTCATAAAGTGTGCAGCCTTCCTGCCCACTGCACCCACGGGGCACAAGTTTGCAATCTTGGTGACTACCTCTTCTTTTTTAATAATGAACGGATGATTCCAGGGGAGACTTGAAGACCCTGGAGATCTGGATTCTGAACAAAAGCCCGATCCAAGGTATAGCCTTCACCCATGGAGATGTCCCCAGCCTCTCCAAACTCAGGGCCATTGTTTGTTGACTCCAGGGGAAGGGCAGAGCCAGCCCTGATCACCCTGCTTTCCCTGGACCCACTGCCACCCTTGTCCACTGTGCTGCATTCTTCGTACAACTTGGTCATTTGGGGGATCTATTTTTCTCCAAATAATGTGTCAGCTTAGGCTGTTGTGGTGAAGGTGACAATGATGACGAATATGACAATGATTATTATTAGTTTTCATTTTGCCGGATTTTGTTTTGTTTTGTTTTAGTTCAAATTGCTGTTGCTGAGAACTTATTTCCTGAAGCCAAAGTTTCCTGCCTCTCACTCACTTCACACTTTGACTCATTTATTTTTCCGATTTCCCCAAAGACCTTTTGACACTTTGAAAAGTGTTTTACTTAGATACGATCCTGCACTCTTACCTTGTGTTTCTTCTATTTCTCCCTTCTCGCTTTTTATTAATAAGTCATAAAGAAAGTGTTTCCAGGCAAACATCACTCACTGAGTAATAAAACCTGGGGCAAAGGACAGAGTGGTGGGAGAAGTAGAGGCTGGGGAGGTGACTGTTTCCTGGTCTCAGAGCTGCAGGGGACGTTTTCCCAACAACACATCCCATGCAGGTGGGAAGAAAGCCAATAAAAGACCATCGCCATGCAGTGTGGCTTCATGGGGCCATCAGGGTCTGCCAAACACCAGCCAGGAGACCTGGTCAGCTGGGGGTCTTTGAGTTTCCACGTTATCTTTGATTGTTACATGAACGGATCACAGACTCACTGGACATCAGGACTGGAGCATACTGTGGGGATCCCTGATCCAGCCGCTGCAGATGAGCACACAGAGGTCAATGACCTCACCTGGATGAGTCCATTAGAAACAGAACCTAGATCAGAAGCCAAATCCAGGGCTTTTACCGTGTTTTCTTAGAGCATGGCATGATGGACCCTACAACCCCCCTGCCCATGTGCCCTCTTCTTGCTTTTCCCACTTTTCTGGGTGGCCATACTTTCTCACGGACAATGGTCACCAACACAATGACCACATCAAGCCTCCTTTCCTCCACTCTGGTCGCAGGTGCACTTAAATTGAGGGCAAGACATTTCTTCTTGGTCTCTTTATTTTACCTCCTAATACTGAATGCTATTAGCACTTAGTAACTAAAGTATAAAATCACAGACTTCTTTGGACTCCTCTCTGCTCCTCAGCAAGCGCATTCTATTTTGTAATCTCTTTCACAGCCACCTCTCATCTCTTGGTTCCTGTCACCAGTTGGCGTTCCAGGCACCCTCATTCTTCTGCTACTTTGCTAGTGTCTCTGCTCCAGGCTCTGGCCTCACCAAGTCATCCTCCACACTCCACCAAAGACATTTTCCTACAACTCAAAACAGATCAGGTTCTTCCTATGGCTAAAATCTTAATTACCCCATGAAGGCCGACAGTGCTTTGAAGAAAGAGGCTGGGAGAGGCCGAAGAAAACCGCCCAGCATGGGCCTGATCTGGGGCTCCCAACTAGTGCTTGATGTACAAATGAATCAGAGAAGAGAGCACGGGAGGGCCGCACAGCGAGATGGAAAGAACACAGCTTTGCAAACTCTTTCCAGCTCTACCGTTTACTGTGTGACTTCAGATAAACACTGAGCCGTGCTGAAACCTGAACTCTTAATACTGTCTGACTTAGCTCAAACGATTGTGATGAAGATCAAAGAGAAAAGGGCTGTGGAGAAAGCTATTTAAAGGATAAAACAACACGCATAGTAAAGCTATGAATATGTCACAGTTTGGGCACGAGTCCGAGGACACTCATTGCCGGATACAATCCGAAGTGTGATCCTGGGCAAGTCATTTCTCCCTGGATCCGGGCTTCCCATCTACACAATGACAGTATGGGGCCAGAATATCTCGCATGCCTTCCCGTGCTGACTTCCTGGGATTTTATGTTTGGATTCAGTCTCTGCATGTCTTCAAGGAGACTTGTTTATTAGCTGTCATAGTCAGCTGTCAAGAGCAGCTGCCCGGATCCCATCTCTGGATTTAGCCTCACTACTCTGGCTTCTGCTTTCATCTGCTAATAAAGAATAGGAGCTCAGGTTTAAATCTGATTCTTTCCTTCTTCCCACCATGTAGAATACACGTTTGATTAACCAACTGAGGTGGTTCCCTTTTTTAAAATATAAGATGGGAAAAATATAATTAAAGAGTCGATTGGAACTCATTATATAAAAAAAAAAATCTTAATTATCCCCTAAGGCTGGCTCTGATACATACTCATCAAAGGGCCCAAAAACCCCAGATCAAAGCTTGGAGCTGGGTGCTGCGGCCAACTCCACGCCTGTTTCCAAAGTAGTTTTGTTCAAAGGAACAAAAGCTCTGAGTCCATAGCCTGGAAAACTCTGGAAATCTCTAGCATGACTACTTAGGGCTCCCCCAGTCACCTCTTAGGGAACAAAAAGTAAACTTCAGCAGAGAAGAGCCTCCAGGAACTAGATTTGGGTCTAGGGGATTTGAGATGGTGAGTGAGACTAAACACGGGTTATCCCAAGGATACTGAAATTGAGGCTAAAAACCACAAGTATTCAGACAAACTAAAAAAAAATTCAGTGCACAAATATATATAACTCCCCCCACTAATAACAGTGTGACAGCATAAGAGAATATAGGTTACAGCCATTTGTGACCATTGTATCATTACATGGTGATGGGACCCTCTTCCTGCTCGCAAATCTTCAATGATTCCCCACCGCACAAAAATGGAAGTCCAGACTCTTCCTTCTGGTATTGGAAGGCTCCTCATGATTTGCCCATCAAGTCAGACCTGACTGTCCTTCAGTTTCACAGCCCCGCATTCCAGACAAAGCACTCGCTTCAAATTCTCTACCTACTCCCAGGCTTTCAGAAATCCCTACAACATTCACACTTTCTATTCTGGTAACGTTACTTCCATCCGTAGTCCCCTTTTTTTTATCAGTCTAAATCCTCCCTATCCACAGCTAATTCTGTTTATGTGTCTTATATAGAGCACATTCATTTATTCAGTATATTTTGGGGAGGCTTATACTACGGACAAGACCCTGCTCAAGGATTTTTGGACATAAAGAGAAGTGAGAATTTTTTTCCTACAGTGGAAGAGCTCATAGTCTATTGCGGAAGACAGACAAGTATTCAAATAACTACATTAAAGTATGAAAAATATTGTAGCCGGTGCTATCCCGAAATATAATGTGAGCCACGGATGTAATTTAAAATTTTTTCTAGTAGCTGCTTTTTTAAAAGGTGAAAAGAAACTGGTAAAATTAACTTTAATAAGAAATTTTATTTCACTCAATAAATCCAAAATGTTATCATTTCAACATGTGGCACTAGACATAGTTCAAGTTCATGAGAACCCCATGTGGCTAGTGGCTACTGTACTGGATGGCGCAGACATAGCACAGGAAGAAACACAGTCTATGGAATTGGGGAAGCATCACAGGGCGCTGATGGGCCAGTAGGGCTCATCTTGTGAAGAAAGGAAGAAACGCTTTTTAATCAAAGGGTGAAGTCTCTGGAAAGACAAAAAGGAGGAAAGAGCATGGCATGGCCATAGATGTAGAAAGAGAGACAAGAGAGAACTGTGAGGAATGGTTAAAGGGGAGCTTGGAAAGGAGGCTACAGGTGTCCTCCCACGGAATGTGAAGGACTCATGCAGTCTTCTCTGTTATTTCGAGAGATGACCTTAGCAACTGGGAGAAGACCAGGCTGGGAGTAAGAAGTCCAGAGGGTTAGGTGGAAGCTATCATAGAAACTGTTGATGCTCCCCAATGTCCTTCCTTGGCACACAGACCAGTGACATTTTCCAGTTTCTGCGCAATCTCTGCCCTCTATTAGGAGTTGAGGAAAGGGAGTTTGAGAAAGTCATAAGTATTCTTAACAACTTTGGCCCAGACCTGATGTACTCTCATCCATTCATATTTCATTCGAATTGATCAGTAGTCAGGGGACTGGAGAAAACTAAAAAAAGGATTTTTAAACTTGTTAAATAAATGGTAAAATAAGAAGAGGACTCAGAGGGCTAGCTGGTCATGTGGTGGTTAAGGCAGGAAGATCCCACATAATTGACTCCTTGGTCCGAGTCCCGAACATGACAGCTTGAAATACATGCTGGGTACACGTCCAGGCATGCCTCAAAAAAAACTAGGAGGAAAAGTGGTGGCCATCCCCACTGTGAAAGGTGGGTGGGGAGGTACTTTCTCAATTTCTCTCCCTTTCTCTTTCCAGTGAGCACATGAACCCTATAGCAAAATTTTTCAAAACTAGAAAAAAAATAAAAAGAGGACTCAAGAAAAGACTTAGAGGATGGTAGACCCCCAAAATATAAGGTGCCTGGATTGTCCACATTGAAGAAAAAACACCAACATCCCCATCACCTGGCAACCCACATGAACAGCAATGGCAGGGAGAGATACATTTGGGTAAGTAACCACTGAGAGGTGAGGGCTAGCCATGATAGCAGCTAGCTGTTCCTGACTATTAGGGAAGCTCTGCTGCCATCTGATTCCACTATCTCTTCATGATTAGTTGACATGCATGCGTACTTGCTGTATCATCTCTTAGGTTTTCATTTTAGAAGACAAGAACTTTGGACTGTGTCCCGCTTAGCCTTCCATAACTCCCTTCTCAAACACAATGCTTTGCCTTTTAGCTACTAATTAATTCAATAACCAATTAATGTATTGATTCAGTTAGTTCTCATGTGTTTATCTCAAAATACATTCATGATTTCTTTTACCACTTCCCCTGTCAAATACCTGATCCAAGCCCACATCATCTCTTGCCTAGATTCTTGTTACGGCCTCTTCATTTGTCTCCCGGCTTCTGCCCTTAATTCCCTCTGGTCTATTTTCAACATCACAGTCAGAAAAGTCTGGCTGAAATGTAAATTAGACACACTTTTCTGCTTAAACACATCTTGCTTGGAATAAAAGCCACTGTTCTCATAGTGGCCGACAGCAGCAGGCAGGCTTGGCCATGATCTGCCCTCCCTGGCCCCATTGTCTCTGTGGCATCATCTCCTGTTTATTCTGATCTACACTGGCACGTTCTTCAAACATGGCAGGCAGATTTCCACCTCAGGGTCTTGGTTTTTGCCATTGCCTCTGCCTGAGAGGTTCTTCACCGGGATATCTGCACGGCTCATTCCCTCACTGGCCTCAGATCTTTCCCAAACATCACCTTCTTCAAAAGGCTTTCTTTTACAACCTTATCTAAATGGCAAACCAACTCACTACCCTGCTTTTTCCTCTTTCTGGTTTCGTACTTCTGAGTTCTTCCTCTTGGATTTACTAAACATGCCACTTACATATCTTGCTTCTTTCTTTCTCAACCAGTAGAATTTAATATCGAAGAGGCCTGGGATTTCTGAGTTATAGTCACTGCTCTGTCCCCAGTGCTAGCTCTGGCACATAGGGGCAATCGATAAATACTAGTGGGATGAATGGATAATGAATCAATAGAGATTGGCACAGGGTGCCCAGAGGGCTGTAGGGAA
>NW_006203674.1:306091-309346 GCF_000334495.1 Tupaia belangeri chinensis
AAGCATCTCAGTTAGCTTGTGTGTGTGGACTCAGGGAAGGCTTCACGGCAGGGGAATATCTGAGACTTAAGGGTTCCAATTGGCTAGGAGAAGAAAAGGTGGCAGATAGGCCATGACAAGATGAGAAGATCTCAAGGGCAAAGATCAGAAGGGAAGAAGCACCATAAAACTGGACCCAGGTTAGTCTGCTGGAGTGGAAAGCAAAAGGTGATGAGAGATGAGAGATGGGGCTGCAGAGGTAGGCTGGGGCAGGATCACAGAGAGTTTCAGCCAGTCAGACCATGGGAAGGGGCTTAGACTGGAAATGATCCCAGATGCTGCCCTTGTGGGTTGGCAGGTGGTGGTGGTGGGGTGGTGCTTTCTGCAATATGCATGGCTCCATTGGCTTTCTAAGCAGCTCATTCTTGCATATGTGCAGAGAACACATATGGAAAAGAGTAGAGCCAATTATTTCAGGAAGTTATGGTAGGCCAGGGGTGATATAACAGGGACCCTTATCAGGGTGGTGCTAGTGGAAATAGAAGACTTAAGAGAAAGGCAAAATTGGCAAGATTTGTCAACTGACTGGTTTGCATCTCTGGTTTAGATGCTGATATTGGCCCTGGTTCCTACTAAGTGAGATTGAAAACCCAGGCATAGGAATGGGTTAAAGAAGAAAAGTTACAACATGGGACACAGCCATGAAGAAATCCAGGAGGTATTTGAACATATTATCCTGAAACCTGGGTTGATGGTCTTGCCTGGAGAGAGAGGTTTAGGATTCAGCAGCACACAGATTACAGAGGAACCCTTGTGAGTCAAATGCAAGGGATAGTTACCCACGGCAGCCTGTGACAGCTTAGGTGGTGGGTAGAGAAGACAAATAGAATAGCAGAGGAATTTATTTCACCGTGAAGGACACAGAGTTGAACCTGACATCCAAAGGGCAAAGTGAAGATGGAGGGTTAGGAAGGGAAAGCAAGAACTAACAGAAAGGTGAAACTCTGATAAATTAGCAATCTGGTACAAAAATAAGTCAAGGAGAACAGTTCAAGTCTGGGGCCGTGGCCGTGAGCTTATGTGTGTGGACACAGGGAAGGCAAACGATGAAGTCTGAGAAAGAATATGATACGTAAAAGAGTGACCCAGAAGAAACGGAGGGTTTCATATTCTTCTTAACCTCTTCTCAAATGATAATTAAAGCAAATGTGAGGGGGTCCCGAACTGTACATGGGAAAAAAATGGAATTAAAAGACAAGTTTAGGGACCTGCAGATGGCATCATGGTTAGATTGCTGGACTCCCATGTAGTTGACTGCAGTTCAAGTCCTGGACCTGGTGGCTTAAACCACATGGTGGGTGCATGTGTGGGTGTGCCCAAAATCCCAAGAAGAGAATGGAGGAGAAGGGATTGTGGCATGGCCATCCCCTCTGGGGGGTGATTTCTCACTTTCTGTCTCTGTCTCTCTGGCAAGTGCACACACCCAGTAGCAACTCTTTCTGAAAAAAATAAAAGACAAGTTTATTTTGTTGCAAAAAATGTTGAAATCCATGCAGAGGGTTTTTATAATACACACTTTGAACAAACTTTTTGAGGACTTCTCATACAAGTAGAACTGCTCTAATGGAAGCCAGTGTGGGCCCTGAACTTTGCACCTGGCTGCTAGCTTTCCTTCCCTCCTTGGAAAGTTCCTGAATCACGGGAAGGTTGAAAATTGCTTGAGTAGTGTAATGAACGTGGAGCTTCGTGCAGTTAATAGAATACAAACTGTATGCTGCTCAAGTGTTGGGAGTGCCAACCCCCGTTTCAGCTCCAACTGCTTCAGGACGCAGCAAGTTGCTTTCTCACTTCTCTTGGTGGCAGCAATGAGGGGGTGGGATGGGATGGTTTTGCTGGCTCCTTTCTGCACTAACATTCTACAGGAATGCAAAGGGCATAAAAACTGCTAAAGATAGGTCAGCCAGCCCTGCTGGGCTTCTCTCTCCCCCAATGCCATTTATCCCTCTGCCCACCCTGCTCTCAAAGCTTCAGAAAATGCTCTCCACTTTTAAAGCACTGCCCTTAACACCTTATTACCTCTAACAATAGCATTTTTACCAGCCTGGTCATATTTTTGTCTTCCCTGCCCGATGACTATATTTTCCAAGAAAACAAGCTCCTTCCAAATGCGCTGCCCTCTGCCGAGCAGGGGAGTGCCGCATTATCTGGGGTGGGCTCCGGCATTTAGGAGGAAATGATTTTCTTTCATCTGTCCAAGTAAATCTTTCCCCAACACTTGTAAAGCTGATTGCTGCCAATTTCCAGCTGGAGAAACACAGCCATTTAGAGGGGGAGACATTAGTAACTAGAAGATCCTGATAACATTTAAAAAGGGGGGCTTTGCTTTTCGCTTTTTTGTTCCAGGTTGTGCACTTTTAATTTTTTCAGTGTTCGTTAGCACTGCCATTTAGGAGGAGGAAAGTGGAATACATTTGTGTGTGTGTGTGTTTCATACAGACACATAGATAATGAAAATATGTTTAGGCACTATATGTGCAGCATATGCACATATGTGTATGTCTGTAACATATGATATGTACTGAATGCATGCATGCATATGCAGTATGCGTAGATAATGTATAGGCAGCGTTGTACATGATAGGAGAGGGAGAGAGCCCTTCCTTTGAGCTCATTTCCCTTCATCGCTGTCCAGACATGAAAGGAAGCAGAGCAGGAGTATGCTAAGCTCCCATCCTGGCCTCTGTTCTGATTCTCCATATCGTATGCGCCAGGCACTGCCACTTTTACCTCTTGCAAGTCAAGCATGGGAGAAAGGGGGAAAAAAAGAAATAAAATAAAACACTTCCTCCAAAGAGCGTAGTCATGGGAATTGCAGGACTAAGAGCAAATAATGATTTCCTCCTCTGCTTTTTAAGTAAATACCGCTGCACCGTGAGCTATTGGGCAGGACAGGTGCAAAATAATAGACTCTTTTTCTGGTCTCCCTAGCCCCCATGAGGCCACTGCTAACTGCATCAGGTACTCAATTTTCTTTTGTTATTTAAAAATGTGTTTGTGGATTCCTGGGGGTGGGGGAGGAGGGGGCGAGTCCTGTGCTAGAATCACCAAGAGGATGACTTAATTTGTATTTTTGCTTTATTAATGGAAAGCTACCTGTCGGTCCCAGGATTTGTCTACCCAGGGAGGCTTTTAATGCGTCTGTCCAATGCAACGGGGTTTGGGGGGGGGGGGCTCATTCTGATCAGCAGTCTTGTGGGAAAGAGGACTGGCTGGGGG
>NW_006203674.1:310008-311185 GCF_000334495.1 Tupaia belangeri chinensis
CTGGCTGGCAGGGAAACTGAGTACCCTGTGGGATTCTGGGCAAGCCCCTGGACCTTCCCAGGCCTCAGTTTCTCCCTCATGAGAAGGGGAAGATAATGCACATTTAATCTATTTCACAGCGCTAATGGTGAGGTTATTTTAACCTCATGATAGCCTTGAAATAATGGCATGCTTCAAGAGAGTAAAAAGGCACAGTAATAAGAAAAATGAAAGGAGTTATTCTTAATAATGTTTTTATTGAATTGAGTATAATTAATCCTTTCTCATTCTCTATTCTAAAAGCAGTTCATCACTTCAGATAAAGTCAGACACAATCACAGAAGCATCTGGCTGGAGAGGATCTAAGAGCTCAGCTCATTCAAACCCTCCCTTGCAGACTGGATAACACTGCGAGAGATCCAGATCTTTGTAGCGCACACCTCTCGCGACCATCTCTCACTATCAAAGGAAAGAAGTCTAAAGAGCAAACCTGGAGCCTCAAGCAAGCATTTCTGAAAATATTTATCATCCTTTTTAATTGCGAAATATATAGATCACCTCCCATTTAGCTACCTCCCGCATTCTGGCAGGAGTTCCATGTGCAATGGGAGGTAAGAAACAGGAGGGGGCGCCCTCATTCTGTGTCTAGTCCCCTCTCTTTGGTCTTTCATGGCAAAGCTGTAGGAGGCAAGTAAGATAGACTTACCACAGGTAGGAACCACCTTTAAGTCTAAAAGGTTGTGAGATTTGGGTATGAATGCAGGGCTAGCTAGTCAAGTCTTTTCTTACTCATTTTATAATTCTGGATCAATTACTAGAAAGTTCGAGGGGTTAGAGAAGTCTTGTCCTCTGAGTTGACTGCTCTCTAATTTGCCTCTTGGAACATTGTACCCTTAGAAGCCCCAGGTCTCCAGAGACAGCCTCTTCATATTGCTCCTTCCCATCACCCATCACCCATCACCCATCACCCACCACCCATCACCCTCATAGCCACCTTTCTACCAGCTGGACAGGTCTCTGGGGATAGAAGAGTTACTGAAATGAGGTGAGCTCTGTGAATTGGAGACCAAGATCTGCTGTGATCCAGAATGGGGAGGTGCAGTATACCTAGCTACTGAGGTCCACCGGGTTCCCCAGATTGCCTTCTCCCCTCCAATTAGCCTTGGGCCAATGCTTTCTTTTCTCCTCAGAAGGATTG
>NW_006203674.1:311575-329146 GCF_000334495.1 Tupaia belangeri chinensis
AAGAGATACTATACCACCGAGAAACCCAAATTGATACTTATCACTTAGTAAATTTTGCTCATTTTTTTCCCTTCACCTCTCTCCTTTCTAGCTTCTGTGTGAATAATATATTAATTCATTAGCATTCATTAAAAACTCTATCCAATTTGGTTGGGCAAATTAGCAGAAACTATGGCTTTTAGTTCGGAGGCCAGAGACATTTTGATAAAAAAATGAACGGGTCAGGGCCATGTCCATCACAGAGGTTACTCCTCGTGGGGGTCAGGCTGAGTGGGACTGGTGGTCAAGGACTCTGATCACCTGGGGCAGCAGTGGGTGCTGATGGAGATGGGGAAGCACAGTTCATAAGACACCTGCCCATCTATGTGAGAGACGCAGGAACCAGTCACCTGAAGACAAAGTCTGTCTACCTCATTATTTTGTATATGAGTAAAACTGACTTTTCCACTGGTCTAGAGCTGCTGAAGAATAGGATTTCATGCGTGTGAACATTAATAGCACCCATTTTGGTGTTAAGAGAGTTGGATTTTAGTTGTGATTCTATAATGGCCTATCTATGTCACTTAGCGTTTGTTATTTAATCAGCACACTGTAATTCCCTTATCTGAGAAATGGTGATCATTATAAAGGCTACCACATAAAGTTATTCTGATATTACAACAAACAGAAACTGAGAGTACTGGCACATAGATGCTTAGCAAATGTTCACTATGATCTTAGTTATTCAGGCTTCTACAACAGAATATCGTAGTCTGGCTGGCTTAAACAATAGATATATATTTCCCACTGTTTTAGAGACTGGGAATTCTGAGAGTGTTGTGTTGGCATGGTTGAGTTTTGGTTCTCTTCCTGGTTTGCAGGTGAAATTTTTGTGTCCTCATGAGGTAAAGATGAGAGAAAGAACAAGTAAGTCTCTCTTATGTGTGCAGAGGGTACTAATCCCACTTATGAGGGCTCCTCCCTCATAACCTAATTATTCCCAAAGATCTTCCCTCCTAATACCATCACATTGTGGATTAGACTTCAATGCATGAATTTTGGGGGACTCAAATGTTAAGTTCATAGCAGGTATTATTATTATCTATCTTCTTCTCCCTTGCTCTCTGCCTTTAGACATGCTATTGAAGATCTATTTTAGAATTGTCTCCTCCACTCAGCCTGTCTTTCTTTTCTCAGTTCTTAATATCAACTGCATTTTTTAAAAAAAGGTTTTTGCTATAGGGCATGTGTGCTCACCAGAGAGAGACAGAGAGAAATAGTGACAGGGAAAGTGAGAAATCACCCCCTAAGGAGATGGACAAGCAATTTCATCTCCTCCATTCTCCTCTTGGGATTTTGGGCATGCACACACATGCACCTGGCATGCTTTTCAAGCCACTAGACCCAGGACTCAAACTGTGGTTGGCCCTGTGGGAGTCCAGTGACTTAATCACCACGCCACCTGCTGGTCTCTCACCTGCACTTTTATTTTTAAGGGATGTTTTTCATATCAGGAAAAAGTTAAATGTCTTTTTAGAACTATGGGCAGAAGATGCAAATATCTAGTTTATAAAAGCTTAAATCTAGGTATTTAATAAACTAAACACACACACACAAACACACACATAAACTTTATAATAAAGTTTTAGTACTAAAAATGCAAATAAAAATTAAATTATATTTTTGAATCTTTTACAACGAAGGACTTAAAATGTAAAGATATGAGTGCTGTCAAGGGTGTGGAGTGCTGTTGATGGGAGTGTGTTGATTGCTAGATCCGTTCTAGAGAGTAATATAACAGTATGAATCAAGAGCCCAACTTTTGTTCAAAGTAGACCTGTCAATGGAAAGACAAGAAAAAACAGAAATAGACTCAAATATGCATAAGAATTCATTAAATGATGAAGATGACATTTTAAATTAATGGAGTAAAGATGAATTGGGACAACTGGGTCACCATCTGATAAAATATTAAGTTGGATCCCTACCTTACCTCTCTGCCAAAGTAAATTTCAGGTAGATCAAATATACGAATGTGAAGAAGGAATCCGTAAAAGTACTATGGGAAAACATGAGAACAACCATTTGTAATCTCAGAGTGGCTAAGACCTTTCTACTAAGATGTCTCAAAGTTCATTCCCATAAACATACAATTTACTGAATAATGAAATGTAAGAAAAATTCTATCATATGAAATACAAACCACATTTGTGATAAATGTGACTCACACTTCTGTTAGACTGTCGAGAAAGTCTTGATGTATTTTTCTAGGTTTTCCTATGCAAAAAATGTGTCATGACTTTCCTGATGAACCAATATAAACAAACTCATCTGGCAACGTTGGACCAGCAAATAAAAGTTCAGTGCACTGCTTTGATTTCTGCATTTGTTTAAAATGCCTTTCAAAGAGAAGCATGACCATTGCAGCATGGGAAGACTATGGTCCAGTGGTACAAATCTGGATTTTATTTTACTTTTGCTCCTTTCTTGAATTTTTTGTCTCTCGCTCTCTCTCTCTCTCTCTCTCTCTCTGTGTGTGTGTGTGTGTGTGTGTGTGTGTGTGTGTGTGTTGGGGCAGAATGAGGGGTGCTAAAAGGGAAGCACTAAGCTGAAAAACAAAAAAACATAAACTTAAGAGTTTTGATCAGTACTTTTTACAGTTCCTAATATGAAACCACTAGGCTTTTAACTGGGGAGGGGGAAGAGTAATACTGCGAATATGCTGTAGACTCTGTAACACCTCTTAGCATCTGACATACCATTCTATCGTATAATAAAATACAGTGTTGTTCTTGCAGTAAATAAATGAATATTCACACCTAGTGAGAGATGAAACTTCATATTAGTGCAGGTCAAGTTTTGCCACCAAATTAGTTTGGGCACTGAATTTATGAAAACTCAGTTGGTTTCTCAGAGTTGTGGATAAGAGAATGAATGCTTACATGTAAAATGTGCCTATGGATCAATGAAGAAAAAAATGGGAAATGGGCAAAGATATGAACAGACAGTTCTTGGATGAATGAAGAGGTTATTAACCTCATTACTAATAAGGGCAATACAAAAGAAAACCACAAGATATTGTTTTCCATGCCTCATATGGGTAAATATCCGAAAATTTGGTAAGGTATTGGTGTTGAGACTGTAAGTACATACTCATGTGTGCCCGGTAGGCATTTTGTAGTAGTTCCTAAAGAGAGCTATTTTACAAAATCAATAAAAATTTCATTGTATATGCAATTCCACATCTAGAAGTTTATTCTAGATGTGCCCAGTGATAGGATGCTAATTAAATACATCATTATAATATAAGCATAACCTGCAGTGCAATATAATGCAACCTCTTAAAAGAATATGATGATTCTTCTATAACGATATAAGGTACTCAAGGTACACTGCTAAGTTAAGAAAAAACAGAACAAGTAACAACAACAAAAACCTGGGTTTATTAAAGTATAACTTGTGGGAGGGACCAGCAGTTAGCGTAATGGCT
This sequence comes from Tupaia belangeri chinensis, assembly GCF_000334495.1. NCBI lineage: Eukaryota > Metazoa > Chordata > Mammalia > Scandentia > Tupaiidae > Tupaia > Tupaia belangeri. Next base: position 315,045 of record NW_006203674.1, read on the forward strand.
ATGTCGCTGGACTACCATGTAGTCAACTGTGGTTCACGTCCCGGACCCGGTGGCTTAAAACTCATGCTGGGCGCGTGCGTGCGTGCCCAAGATCCTGAGAGGGGAACAGAGGAGAAGGGACTGTAGCATGGCCATCCCCCCTGGGGGGGTGATTTCTCACTTTCTGTCTCTCTGTCTCTCTCTGTCTGTCTGGCGAGCGCATGCACCCTATAGCTGGGGCGAGCGAAGCCCCCTTAAAAAAAAAAACCCCCTAAAAAAAAAAAAAAAAAAAAAAGAAAAGAAAAAAAAAAAGAAAAAGCATGACTTGTGGGAAAGAAAAGGAAGTTTGATGAAATTGCCATTTTTATAGATAAAAATAGTAATATATATTAATAATGTAACAATGGTTTACATACATATATATATATATATATCCCCTTCAGATTTGGACTCAGGTGCTATTGCTAAGGAAATAAGAAAAGATGATTTATTCAGGTCATGATTTAGAGGAACAATCTAAACATCCAACAATAATAAATTGGTTAAATATATTATGGTATTTCTATGATGGACTATCACGCTGCTATCAGAAATCAAGTTGTAGAAGAATGTTTATGCACATGGAAAATAGTTTATGCTATACTGGTAAATTTAAAATGTAGACTAGAAATAGAATGTTGCCATATTTGTAAAAATAAAAAAGCAAACATGATATATAATCACATAATTAAATCTACTTTGGAAAAGACAAGACAATGTCTATGCTAGGATACTCTTTTCAAAATTATCTACTAAGTTCTTATAGTAGGTGAGAAGTTTTTCAAGATGCTAAGCATAGGAGGGATGAACAAAGTGGATGTCCTTTGGGTGTTCATGGAGCTTAGTCTAGCAGGAAACATGCAAAGTGAAGAGAAAAAAGATAAAATTAAATGAGCAAGAATAAGAATTATTGTAGATTGAATGGCCAGAGAAACCTACATTGAAGAGGTGACATTTAGGTTCTCTCTTTCATGTACACATACACCCTCTGGCATATAATAATAATAAAGTAAAGTGGTTAAAAGAAATGAGAGCAGTTCGGTGAAGGCAGAGCAAGGGAGGGAAGAAGAGAGTAATACAAGAAAAGATAGGAGAGGGAGGTCAGACACAGATCATACAGGATCTTAGAGCTAAATTAAGGAATTAAGACTTTATTATAAATGCAGTATTTTTGAGAGTTCAGCTGTCATTATAATTGCCTCTCTTTTGAAGGTAACATGCTTTTTGCTCTGGCTGCTTTTAAGATATTTTCACCATCTGTGGTGTCCTAAAATTCACTATGATAGATGGATCTATGGTATCTAAGAGTAGATTTCTTTTTGTTTATATTGTTTGAATTTGAAGAGACTCTTGAGTCTATCTTTAAAGAATTCTGGAAAATTCTCAGTCATTATCTCCTGAAATATTACCTCTGCCTCATTCTATTGCTCCAATTCATTTAGAATTTGAATGAGACAAATATCAGATTTTAATCTAGCCTCTTAATCTCTTTCATATTCTCATTTCTTTTTCTTTCTGTGCAGCTTTCTGGATAATATCTGTCTGAGTTATCTTTTAGTTCACTTATTCTTTTTTATTAGCATGTCTGCTGTTCGACCCATTAATTTAATCTCTATTACTGTCTTTTTCATCTTTCAATAAATTCTATTTGTTTCTATTGTAAATAATTTAGGATGCTTTTAATAGTTTTCTGTTTCATGAAGTTTTTTTTTTAAAGAATTGCTTTATTTAAATTTATTTATTTATGTATTCATTGATTTAAATTTGACCAGAGAGGGACAGAGGGAGGGGATGGGGAAGAAGTGAGAAAGCAAACCACCAGGTTTGAGACTTGAACCGTGATTGGCCATGTGAGAGCTCAGCACCCTTAACCAACATAACACCTATTGCCCCCACATTGCTGGTCCCATATGATGATTATTTTAATATATTGCCTGAGAGGTAGAGATATAGAAAGAGTACCCTTGAATGATGTGTGGTCATTCCACAATAATTTTTCTCCATTCTTCCTTCCCATCAGGATTTTGCACGCATACACATACTTGGTGTATTTTTCAAGCTACTACAGCTAGGATTTGAAACATAGTTGTCCATATGCATGGACAACTTCCAATGCACAGTGAGCTAATGGAGTTGGCTCAAGATACTTTTAAGTTTATATTTTTTCTTGAAATAAATAAATACTGTATATTATAAAATGTTTCTGTCAATTCAATGTAAAGTTTTGTGGGTCTGTTTTTGTTGTCTGTTTATGCTGATGCCGAGTCTACATCATGATGCTTTTTTCTTTGTATCTAGGTATTTTCTACTGTGTTCTATTCATTCCCCTTGGAAAATTATTTCTGAGACTTCTTTGAAGCCTAGAATAACTTTGTGCAAAGAGAATTTATGCTCATTTGTTTTGTTTTATGTTTGCCTATGTGGACTCCTAGATTTGGCCATAGAAATCCAAATACACAGCCTCTTATGTGCCTTTTAACTCATGAGAATTTAGCCTATGAATTTACTAGAGGATAATTTTGTACTTACAATGTCAGTGGAAGATATTTTTTTTCCCTTCCCTATCTGCTCAGGGCTAAGAAAATCTTCCTTTATGGGGTGAGATGGCTACACCTGTCTTCTGATGTCCCAGCTTTATGAGGGAAGGCATCTTACTAAATCTCCCTTTTATGAAAGCTTGGAGATTTTACTTTTGTCTCCATTACCTCAAGATGCTGTAATCAATTTACAGCAAATGCCATTGAGGCAAAACCACTACTGGACTATCTGAGTTCCTAATTCCCTTTAGATTTTGACAGTCATTACCATAGAGTCGATCCTTTGATGCTTTTGAGAATCTTCTAAAAAAATTATTCATTGCTTTATAGTTTTTTCATTTTTTTTAGAGAGAGATTTCTGCTAGAGGGTGTGTGTGCTTGCCAGAGAGACAGAGAGAGACAGAGACAGATAGCGAGAAATCACCCACTGGGGGAATGGCCACATTGCAATCCCTTCCCCTTCATTCTCCTCTTGAGATTTTGGGTACACACTCACATGTGCTCAGTGTGAATTTTAAGTCACTGGGTCCGGGACTTGAACCACAGTCATCTACATGGAAGCCCAGTGACATAATCATTATGCCAACTGCTGGTCACTATAGTTTTTTTTCAATGTAAGTGTTGTCCAAATTCTCAGAAAGAAATTTATAACAAGTGTGTTAGAAATGACCGAGGGTCAAGAAGAATGACTTGATTCAATTTACTTTTTTAAAAAAGTCACGCTGATATGGAGGATGAAGCAGAGGAGCCAAGAGTGAAATCAGTAGGTTTTAAGAATGGATATTAGAGTGATCTAGGTGAGAATGTGGTTTGAGTTGGGGTGTGACAGTTAAAAAGAAGAGAGACAAGCTGAGGTATATGTTGTACAAGAAGACAGAAAGAACTTGTGTATAATGGGATATTGGAGGAGAAAGAAATGGAACTACCCAAGATGACTCCAAGTTTCTGTCTTAAAAAAACTATGTGAATGGTGGTGTCATTGAGAAGGTGCCATAGTATGAGGATAGAGCTGATGATATTAGTTTGGTCTAAATCATGTGTTGCATATTTCTATGTGCATGCACATAGAATTAAGAGTTGAGTTATAACCTTGTAATGCTTGAGATTTATGTGAGACATCCAAGTATTACATTAAGACTTGGTGAGATTAGGAGAAATTTTCTTTCTTCCCACATTTCCACTACTTAACATTTATTTTCTTTTAAGAAAAAAAATCTTAAAAAAAGACAGCCTCTAAGTACTATTAAACTACAATTCCTTTTCAAAACTTGGTAACTGTTTACCACCGTATTAATATTGCTCTATGTTTTCACTTCTGTATTTTTGGGTGTGTGTCCACTGTAATGTAAACTGTTTTAGTGTAGACAACATAGGATTTATTTCTTATCACTTCTCCCTAATATCTATCACAGTACTGTGCACATAGCACATGCTTAATGACCAATAACTGAAAGCTTTTATGTGCTGAAGACACATAAATAACTGATTTTTCATTGAATCTTGACTTAGGCTGTCTACGAGAATGTTGTAATCCCAAACCAACCTGGTTTTTCATTTAGACTAGTCAAAGATATATCCTTTTTTTAGTGTTAAGCTCTTAGAAGTCAAGGTGATGGCTAGACTTCTGAAACTCATTTCCATCCCTTTCACTTGAGCCCTCGATGGGCTCCCTTTACCCAAAGGCAGTAGCAAGCTGAGCACTGCAGGAACACCTAACAGGCCTGGGCAGGCCTAAGTGGCACCAACCTTAATGCATTTGTTTGCCTACAGGCTTTGTGACAGCACAGATGGTGTGAGAAACCACTCACTGTGAAGGACCCCCAGACATACCATGGGCCTGCCTTCCACCATAATGAACTTCCTCTCTCTCCCACAAGAGCAGACTGTGTAATAATGACATTTTACTCAGCAGGCCCTGGAAGAGAATAGGGGGTTGGTTTCCTCTTGTTTTATTATCTTAACTACTGCATAAGTCTAAACCTTCTTAGTAATCTTCAGAGTGTAAAGCCTGACACAGAGCCATCTCTCTGCAGCCAGTAGGCTCTTCACTCATCAACAATTATTCACACACTAGTGCCATTCTCAGGGCCAAACCATGAAAAGGCCATAGAGCAGAGATAGGTATTTGAAAGGCAAATTGTCCTAGACTCTTAGTGGGGTAGGAAGCAAGATGTACAACATACTTCAAAAATTGATAAAGTTGGGACCAGCAGTTGGCGTAATGGCTATATTACTGGACTCCCATGTAGTTGACTGCAGTTCGAGTCCCGGGTCCAGTGGCTTAAACTCTGGGCATGTGTGCATGTGTGCCCAAGATCCCAAGAGAAGAATGGAGGAGAAGAGACTGTGGCGTGGCCATGCCCCCGGGGAATGATTTTTCGCTTTCTGTCTCTCTGTCTCTGTTTTTCTGGCGAGCGCATGTGCCCTATAGCAAAAGCTAGAGTTTCTCTCTCAAGCTCTAACCCCACTAGTGTAAAGCTTGGAATATTTTACAGTGCTCCTGAAAAGAGATGCCAGGTGCCAACCCTGCTCCAATGATGCTGCTTGGGCAGCTTCCCAGAGGTCCTGTGCCAAGGCTGCAGGCTATCTGGGGAGAACACCCAGCTGGCCACCCGGAGGAACACCACGGCAGAGATGCAGAGCCAGGCCCAGCCAGGCAAGAGCAGCTGTTGCAATGGGACTTTGGGGAGTGGAGGCCGCCTTGTGCTCTGTGTCAGCAAGGCATGAACAGCATCTGCAAGCCACAGAAAGCCAATGCACAACGCAGAACGGCATGCTCCACTTTCTACCTCCTTCATTGTTCTCCCAGGATATGTAAAATAGAGAGCTGTCCATGGTTTCTGCCTACAGTCATGTCCTCAAATACTCCTGTCGATGGCATTATTTTCTCATACCCAGGCAACTTCAGGGAGTTAAAGCAAAGCAGACTACAATAGAGCTTAAATATAGCACCAAGAAAAAGGGTGGCTATTTTTCAGGTCCAGCCAGCCCTTCTTATCTGTGGGTTTTTAGGATCCATGCTTGTCTGAATCCATGGTTGTGGAGCCCCTAGATATGGAGGGCTGACCATGGAATGCCATTTTATATGAATGACTTGGGTATCCCTGGATCTTGGTATCCATGGGGCTAGGGTGGAGGGATCCTGGAACAAATCCTTTCGGTACCGACTTGACAATTATAATTGTTTCTTCAATCTTGTGTTCTGCTTTCTGAGATCCAGAAACAAACGACCCTGGAGCTAATGGTGAGGCCAAGCAATGAGGGGGAGATTCTGGGGCTGCTAGGGCTCAGGGTCTGCGGTATCTCAACCTGGGCAACAGGCACCAAACTCCCAGCCCCCAATCCTTTGCTGCTCCCCCAAGAGCTTCCATCCAAAGCTCCCAGAGCTCAATTGAAAGCAGCAGGCGAAAAGTCAAATACTTCATTAAAAGCAGCAAGAGACTCCATTGTAAACCCATGGTTCTTGCCCATCAAAGATCAGACACTGGGATTCAAATTGGTTCTGGTTTCAATCAGAGATCAGATACTTAAGAGGAAGCTTGTGGTGTGTATCTTTTCAATGTGCAGCAGAAAGCCCCTCTGTTTCTCCTGTTTTTACCTTATTTTTATACCCCATAGAGAACCTCAAGAACTGCTGCTCATAATACACACACACACACACACACACACACACGCACACACACATGCACACACCCTCATTATGCTGAGACAGGGAGAAGCAGAGAAACACTTCAAAAGGTATGCGTAGGCTCGAGTTTCAGGTTTATTGAATTCCTGGAAACGCTGCCTCTCCTCCTGAGAAAGGTTAGTGTTTGGAAACAACTTTAATCTGGCCAAAGAAAAGAGAAAGAGGGAGGAAAAGACACAGGGAGAGGGAATGTTGGCTGAGGGAAGAGATGGAGAGAAAGAGAGAGGGAATTGTTAATTTCAATTGATTTTCTGATAAGGTTTCATATCCTGAAGTGTGCTTCAAATCTGAGAAGTGACATCTGCTGAGATCGCCCGTCAGTGTCTGAATTCTCCTGAATGTAATTAGATCTGAGACAAGATAGAAGACTCAGTACGGTGGCCCTTAGGGAGGAAATGGTCTTTGAAAAGAATTATGTTAATCAGACTAGCCTTCTTCTTGCATCTGTTCTGCTGTTATTCTGGGTAAAATTAATAGGTCCAAGGAAGGATCTGATCATAATGACAATCTGGTCTTCACAGCAGGAGGTTTTATAAAGGAGTTGAACTGTGCCTTGTTGAGAACACTTAAAGTAATTAGTTACAGGGCTACTCACTTTCTTTCCTTTTTAATAATAATAATGGTTATTAATGTTTACAAATTAAAGAGTCTTACTCCAGATGAAAGAAGTGCTGAAATGGAGACTCGGGAATAGAAGTGTACACCTTCAAGCCTCCTGCTGAGGGAGATAGAGGTGCCGCAGCCTCCCTTTCCTGCCAGGGTGTCCTCCCTTCCTCACACCCCAACCCCATCCCCTCCCTCCTTGCTCCCCAGGGCAAGCCTAGGAACCAAGTGCCTAGAATTTACAGAGGAGGAGGAGCCAGCAGAATTCAAGGCAGAGGCTGAGACTCCTGTCTTCTGCATGCCCAGTGCCTAGCACAAAGTAGTTGCTCACTAAATATTTGTTGCTAAGATGGAAGAAAGAGAAGGAGAAAAGAGGAAAGATTAGAAGAAGGAAAATAAAAAAGAGATAAAAAGAGAAAAGAATAAAAGGAGAAAGGAAGAAATCCTAGAAGTAAAAAGAAAGAAAAGAGAAAGGAAGGAAAGAAGCAAAGAGGAAGAAAGGAAAGGCCTTCTCGTCATCTTACTGTATCACTTCAAAACAGAGGATAGGGTTAATGCTATCACTGGTATTCAGGTCCCTTCTCTGTTAGTCTGTAAATCAGGGGTGGGCAAATCCTGATATCACCTGTTTCTGTAAACAAAGTTTTGCTGGCCCGTACACTTATGCATTGTCTGCAGTACTTTAACATTGCACCTGCAGTGTTTGGTATCTGTGGCCAAGACTGTATGGCCCTCTATGCCTAAAAGTTTACTCTGGGGGCTAGCAGGTGGCGTAGTGGTTAAGGCACTGGACTTTCACATGGCCAACCACAGTTCAAGTCTCAGACTTGGCAGCTTGAAACTCATTTGGGGCGTATGTGTGTGTGCGCCCAAAATCCCGAGAGGAGAATGGAGAAGGGATTGAAGCATGGTCATACCCCCTGGAGGGTGATTTCTCACTTTCTTTCTCTGTCTCTCTAGTGACCACATGTGTCCTATAGCAAAAATCTCTCTAAAAATTCTTTTAAAATAATAATAAATATTAAAGTTTATTCTGTGGCTTTTCACAGAAAAAGTTTCCTGCTGTTTGCTATCATTTCTTGATATGATAGCGTGATGGATATTAAGACATGCTGAATGGGGCTGATGTTCCAGATCTTCCCACCTGCATAATATTCAGAGACTCTTAGCCAAAATAAGTGCTCCAGAGCAGAGGAAGTAGTGAGGCAGAAGGAGGAGGGAGGGGAGGAGGAGGGTGAGCTGTCGAGCTTCCATGTTCTCGGTCTTCGTGTAGGTCCCGAGAGACTAAAATGCAACCTGTCTGCCCAAGCCCACAGTCTGAAGGGAGCTGGGGTGGAAGAAAGTCTGAGCAATAAAGGCTCACTTTGTGTCCTAACCAATTGGCACCACCACATGTAATTTGTGTGTACAACCGACAACATAGTGTGGTAACAGATTTGAAAAGAGAAGAGTTGGGTCCAGGATCTTCCCTGTACTGTGTCATCGTATTCAAATTAGACTCAGTCTTCTGAGGCCATCTTCTTACGGATTAAATGGGGAAGAAAATACTATAACTTAATGTGTTGCTGTGTCTGGTGCTCTGACGCCCACATCATTTTATGCAAACAGTTATTGCATATTAGTTGGAATTTTCGCTATGGAGCAGTATCATGGACCCGGATAAACCAGTGTCTGTGTACTAGCTACAGCGGCAAGGGTGCTGCTCTCCTGAAATCTGGCTTTAACAGAAGAACAAAAGTTACAAAGGTATTTTTGGTAACGCTGGATGTGTCCAAGTCCTCAAGTTTGAAACGATGTAAGGATCATTCCAAACCTGGTAGAACTACAAGCATTCATTTCTTCCTTATACATCTGCCAATCAGCTGGGGCTCAGCTGATCTAGAATAGACGCAGCTGGGTTTGCTGTGGGTTGTGGATCTGGTCCACGGAGTATGTGTCTCTCATCTTCCCTGCATCAGCAGTTTCCCAAAGCATGCTCGTTTCACAGTGAGAGTCAAAGGGCATAGACCCAAGCTTCTGTTTGCATCACATCTGTTCATACCCATTGGCCACAAGAAACAGGAAGCTTATCCCTCCCACCATGAGGCCAAGGCAAATCAGATGACTAAATGCAATATCAATGGGCTGGTGGAGCATACCCCTCCATGGAGGTCAGAGGAGGGAAGTGAGTATTTGTTGAAAAATCATCTCCTGCAGAAACCAAAGCATTAGCCAAGCAGAGTCTAGTGTTGTCTCAAGCTACTGCATCCAGTTGATTAAGCATGCTGCCATTTGGACATATATTAGAGGAAATCATTGGAGGTGGGGTTGTAGATCCACTTGCCGACCTGGTGAACAAGTCACTCTCGACCTCACCTTTGCATTTTCCTTCCTATTCATGAACCAAGGACCGTCAAGAAAACACCCTGCACAATTCCTCCAATAACTGAAATTCATCAACCAAATTTTATAGAAAAATATACACTAGTTAAGAAGATATTAAAGTCTTTTTTTAAAAAAAATAGATATAAGACAGATGCATGAGGACTGAGGACAATGGTAACAAGGAGGCAAAGGAGCTCGGATCAAAATCTGATTTCAGCGGGAGCTGAGGTCACCTTAAACAAGAATGACAGCCATGGGCAGGGGGTCCCAACTAATTAATTACACCTTAATTGAAAAAACCGTCTCCATTCTTTTATTGTCCTCACTGTCCTCTAGAGCCATGGGGAATGCTGTGGCATCTGGGGAAGGGAAGGGTAAAGCCAATGTTGTTCTCTCTCTCTCTCTCTCTTCCTTCTGCTCCATAAGAGGTAAGAGTAAGGTTACCATAGGATCAACAGCTTCATAAATATGCAGAAGAAAGACAAATCAACCTGAAATCCAAAAAAATAATTAAAATATAAATAGACTTGTTTGTTTCAAGGATTTGCAATGAATGCTTGACTCAGTCTGAAGATTAATCAGTGATGGGTAATTATACTTTCACACACATCTATATCCATGCACACAAAAAGATAACCCGGTCCCCTTGGAACAACATGAATGCAGGAACAGTGAGAGTTTTCTGGTTCAAACAGAGGTGAAGTCACCTCATGCTCCTTGCCGAGTCTGAGAGTTCATTCATACCTGCGGCCGAGCCACCAACCCACAGGCCACTGGTGAGGTGTTGCTGGTATCTACAAGAAACTTCTTCCCCCTGTCCCTTTCTCCTTTATTTCCCCTGCATTTTCCCCCCTAAATTTTGTCTTTTTTTCCTGCCAAAGGAGATAATCAGTCAGTATATAGACGTTATGATGTTTTCATCATTGTGCCAAGTTCTGCAACAAAACAAAAAGGTGAAGAAGTCCAAGCCCTGTCCTGTGGGAATTCACAGTCTAGAGCAGTTTTTCTCAACTGGGAGTAATTTTGTTCATCCAGGAGACATTTTACAATGTCTGGAGACATTTTATTTGTCAGAGATTGGTATGGGTGCTGCCAGCATTTAGTAGGTAGAGGTCAGAGGATGCTAAGCATTTTTATAGTTCATAGAAAAGCCCGCCGAGCACAGAATTATTGGGTCCTCAACATAAGTGGAGAAACCCTGGTCTAGAAGGAGAGCCAAAAATACAAGCACATTAGAACGAGACTCACTTCCAGGCTGTGTGGGATATTAAGGGCCCAAATGCGTCGTGGTACTTGGGCTAGTTCTTGCTTCTCTCTCTGGTCTCTGACTCTTTCCAGATCTGCAGGTTCCCAGCTTTTATGTCATGTTTGAGAACTTGGGATTCTTCCTTACCATTGCAGTCTTAGAAATGAAGCCATCCATACACCTAGCCACGCATCTACCCCTCCATCCATTCAACCACCCATCCACCTATCCACCCACCCATCCACTCATCTATCCACCCACCTACCCACCTACCCATCCAGACAGACAGCTAGCTATCCACCTGCCCATCCGTGCAGGTGTCTATCCGTCCATCCATTTATCCAACTATCAGCATCCACTTTGCACTACTAGAGCTGCTCAAACTGCCGAACACGTCACACGCTCAGAAGACTTCTTGGGAGAGGAAGGAGCCCGTGTGCAGCATGTGGATCAGAAAAGACCGTGGGCTGAGTGCTCTGTGGGAATGGTTTTGCCAAAAGTCCACAGGTAGTGTATCAGTTTCCTTCTCTTGTCAGTGCCTCTAATTCCCCATCTGTTAAATGGAAGCTCTACTTCACCTATTGTTCCTCAAGATCCTTGCTCAGGTAATTGGCTACTGCCAGGGGAAGGAGGGAAGAAAGAAGACAGGAGCGGTCTTCATCTAGCATCCTGGCCAGGCCCTATACCAGTTTTGTAGATTTGGGCAAGTTTCTCCAACTTCGTGTGCCTAGTCTCCTCATTTATATAAAGAGAATAATAACGGCACAATAATAGAAGGATCACAGCAAGGATTCAGTTAACGTGTGAAAAGCACTTAGAACAGTGCCTGGCACATAGTAAAAGCTGAAAAATATCAGCCATCATTATCAATTGTCACCACTGCTGAGAGCAGTCACTAGTTTGGGGATCATGAAAAATTCTATTAAGTGACAGAGGGTTGGAGAAGGCAGTGAGCCCCTATATTCAGACCCCTGAGTAACACCTTCACTGGTCATCGACTGTTTTTGTTTTGTCTTGTTTTGTTTTAAATTATTGCCAGAAAGTGCATGCATGCACTTGCAAGAGAGAGAGAGAGAGAGAGAGAGAGAGAGAGAGAGAGAGAGAGAAAGAGAGAGACTACTCCTTAATGGGGTATAGTCACACTACAACCCTTTTTCTTCTATCAGTTCTCCATCCCATCAAGATTCTGGGCACATGTACACACACATACCTGACATGGTTTTTAAACCACCAGGGTCAGGATTCAAACTGCAGTCAGCCATGTGGGACCTGGTCACGTATGCACAAAACTTAACTACTGCGCCACTGGGCCAGTTCTACCATCAGCTGTTCACAGGGCTTTTCAACCTTAGCATCATCAATTCTTTATGGGAACTCTCCTGTGTACTGTATGGTGCTTGGCAGCATCCTTGGCATGTACCTACCACATGCAATAGCATTCTCCCCACAATCATGACAGCTAAGGTCTCCAGACATTGACAAGTATCCCCTAGAGGGGTGAGGGGGGAAAAAACCAAAACAAAACAAAACAAAACAAAACCCTGGTTGAGAATTAATGTCTGAACAATATTAATGAAAATTAACGATAGTAATAACAATCATGCATGAGTAATTGTCCCTTCATCAATTATAATTTCCCTCTCAACTGGGTACAAGAGCATCTTACTCATTCTGCACAGAAATATAGATGCTATGAAAATACTTTTTTCTGCAGAATTTGAGACTCCTTCCCACACTGCAATCTGGTCAGTCCCTTCAACACGGTGTGTTTCCAAACCAACACAGTTACTATATGATACATTGTAACCAATATTCAAAAGAAGAGCTCCTTCCCATGCTGAGATAACTGAGAATCTTCAGATTAATGCATATATTCTACGCAATTATGATGTTAATATAAACATGACTTAGAAAGATAACAATATAAATATGTATTAATCAGTAATCACTTACATGTCTCTATCAGACTTTCAGTTGCATAGATTTTGGCTGGAGTCCTCATGGCAGTTACTAATAAAGAGACTTCAAGCAGGTTACTTACCCTCTCAGAACCTCTATTGCCTCTTCTGTAAAATGGGGCTAATAAATGTGCCCCTCCTCACTTGTGAAGATTAAGAATTCATGTGTGAGGCATGAAGGAAATAGTCAATAAATATCAGCTATCATTGCTGCTGAAAAGATAAAAAGGCTAAGTCAAATATTTTTAAATAAGAATAACAGGTGGGCATAGGTTGGTCCCCTTTTCTCCTTTCAAGTAATCTTAGGTGCTATTCAACAAAATTTTGAACTTTCAACTGTATTAAACTGAATAGATTCTCATGCAAACGTTGTCTACCCAGAACCTCAGAACATGACCTTATTCAGAAATAAGGTTTTTGAAGATGTAATTGTTAAAATGAGATCAGGCTGGATTAGGATGGATCTTACATCCAATGACTGGTTTCTTACTAGAAGGCCATGTGACCATGGAGGCAGAAATTGGAGTGATGTAGTTACACTAAAGGACATTCAGGATAGCTGGTACACACACACACACACACACACACACACACACACACACACACCAAAAACAAAAAACAAACAAAAAACAGAAGAGGGTGAGAAATATCCTTACCCAGAGTTTTTGAAGGAAGTACAACCCTGCCAAAGTCTTGCTTTAGACTTCGAGCCTCCAGAACTGTGAGGTACTAAATTTCTGTTATTTTCAGCCATACAGTTAGTGGTATGTTGTAATAAAGTCCTGGAAATACATATACCAACTTGCTCTGTCTCTCAGGTTCTGCTTAAGTGGGTATTGCTATTTCTTGACTTGTGCAAAAATTAGGTGTTTTTAACCATCTACTTATTTCCATCAGAGTCAACACCTTTTTTCAATGTTTGTTGTTCTGTTGATGAGCTAGCTAAAGCACAGAGTCACTTCAAGCAAGCCCTGGTGTTCCTTCCTGGGCAGACAGCTTTGTTGACTCACAGATTCTCATCTCATCTCTTCCCATTCTATCATATTTTCTTATTTTAGACTGCCCCCAAGGAAAGCATGGTAGTTGTGTTCTCCTCACCTTCCAGTCACCAACAAAGGTAACACTTGGCAATACATGTCTCATTTAATTACTTTGTGCTTGTCTTCCTTCTGATCAATGGGTCCTCTTCACTGAATTGACCAGTTTATTCACCTCAAAGCTTGACCAGTTTACAAAGACACACACCCCTGGCAAAAATCACTGCTGACATTAGTAGCTCTATAAATAGATGTTGCCAGTTTTCCACTGAACCTAAAATAAAATAAAGCATTCATCGAATCCTAGGTTTGGAGGGGACCATAAAAATCTCTCTCTTCTAGGATTCCCCACCCTTGCTTTTCTCTGTTCAATATATGAATTTTCTCTACAACATTCTTATCAAGTAGACATCCAGTCATTGCTTTAAAACCTCCAGTGATGGGAGATTCACTGCTTCTTACAACCGTCCATTTTATCTTTAGACATTTCTACCATTAGGAAGGTCTTTACACTGATATAAAATCTGTCTATCATTCTATCCACTGATGCTAGTTTTTCCCTCAGAGCCCAAACAAAATAATATTCATCACTCTTCTTAGACTCTTACACTTGATGATAGTGATTTCAAATTCACCGCCTTACCCCCTCCT
>NW_006203674.1:329265-373566 GCF_000334495.1 Tupaia belangeri chinensis
TGCTGAATAGTTGATTTTTTTTACTCCCTTCTAAACTGCCTTCACTCCTTCAGTCATCCCATAACAAAATTTCAAGCCTCTAACATTTCTGTCACTCTGTGTTGAACACATTCCAAATTGCATATATTCTTATAGCATGTCCCTAAAAACATACACAGCATTCCTAGTGATTCTAGTGAGAATAGAACAGATTGGATTATACTGAACCATTTTTAAAAGACCTAGTTTTCTACTAGTTTCTTCATCAATTAACAAAAAAAAACCTACAATGGGTAAAGACACGTGAAACTCCAGTTAGTGCAGGAAAAGTGAAAGAGAGAGCAGAGAGTGAATGCAGTCATTTAGATAGTCAAGGAGAGTGGGACAAGATTAATTAGAGTAAACTGAACTTTGAACACATGTGAAAAACGAAGCATCATTGGTATTCTAAGTCTGGCTCAAACTCATGTTTGGGTCTGTGTTCCAGTGTTTCTTGCTATATAACATATCACCCCAAACTGAGAGGGGCAGAACAGTAACATTTGATTACAACAGGTTCTGTGAGTCAGGAACCTTGGACAGGGCTGATGGGAAGTGAGTCTGTTCCATTATGCCTAGGTCCACACCAGGAAGACTCCAGAGCCAGGGACTGGAATCTGGAGGCTTCATCACTCACATATCTGGTAACAGGCTTGAAGGCCGAGCTCAGCTGGCCCTACCAGATGAAACATTTGCACACGGATTAAGTTTTCACAGTATGGTAACTAGATATCAAGAAGGAGTGTCTCCAAGGTGAGCTCTTCAGTTGAACCAGGTAAGCACTGCATGGCCTTTTCTGACCTCACCTCTGAAGCCATGAAGCATTACTTCCACTAGCTTCTCTTATTTACCTCTGGAGGGAGCCACAAGGTCACCTAGTAGAAGTATGTGGAGGATGGGAAAATACTGTTGCAGCCATATTTGGAAAATATAACCAAACATTGTCTGAAAAAGTTAAAGTCAACAATGTCCAATGAGATTATTGAGCTGAAGTAACTCAGAACTGAGGAGATTCCTATAGAGAACATCTTTCAGGCAGGACAAAACTATAATTCTATATATTTGACCAGTTCTTTCAATGTGGCTTATACATAGAGAATTTTCACACCAATATGAGTTCTTAAATTTAAAAAAAGTAGAATGAGTGTGATGTTGTTGGTACCTTCTTTGATGGGTCCATGCTAGGCATCTCCCTAGAGCCCAGAGTGACTTGGCTAAGAAGTAATTGTTCACTACCCATTTGACAATGACCATATCATACCATCTTCTGTCATGCTTTTTCATCTCATGTGTTTTTGACTGATGGTGAATTGGTCTTACACCCGTAGGAAGACTCTGCTGTAGGTACGATGGTCTCTGCATTTTTGTGTACATTGGAAATACGGTTTAGTATCTTCTTTTTTTTTTTGGACAGGTTTTTGCTATAGAGCGTGTGCATTCACCAAAAAGACAGAGAAAGACAGAGAGATAGAAAGCAAGAAATCACCCCCCAGGGGGGATAGCCAAGCCACAATCCCCTCTCCTCCATTCTCTTCTCAGGATCTTGGGCATGCACACACACGTTCCGGCATGAGTTTAAGCCACTGGGTCCAGGGCTCAAACTGCGGTCAGCTACATGGGAGTTCAGCAACATAGTCATTACACTAACTGCTGGTCCCCGTATATTAACTTCCTAATGGTACTAATTGTTTATATTCTTGACCGTTATCAGAATTACAATTCCAAACTTAGACCACTACCTTCTTTTCATCATAAACTCTCCCAAACCAAATGCGACCCATTCCTTAAGACCAGATCAATCCTATTTTCCCCAATGCCTCCCCACACTGCTCTGTGGACATCAACCTCCCATACATCTCCTTCTTCTGTGAACTCCTCCTGTTATACTTACCATCTGTCTCTCCCACTTTGATACTTTTATCACATTCTGCCTACTCATCTTACTCAACTATTCCCTATGCATTTGTGTTTATCATTCCACTAGGCTCAGAGCTTCCAGGGTGGCGGAGGTCATTTTTTGTTGTTTCCTTCATAGACTATGCACAAAATAATTATTTATTAAAAATAAAAATAAACTTGGAGCAAGCAGGCAGCATGGTGGTCGGGGCACTGGATTCCCACATGACCAACCACATGCTGTACATGTGTGTCCAAAATCTCAAGAGGAGAATGGAAGAGAAGGGATTGTGGTGTGGCCATCCTCCCCCAGGGGGGTGATTTCTCACTATCCTTTTCCCTGTTTCTCTCCAGTGAGAGCAGTTGCCCTATGGCAAAATAAATAAAAAAATAAACAGTAAACAAATAAAAATAAAAATAAACTCAGTTGTTAGAAGTGAGGTGGCTTCTGCTGATTGATCCATGCCCTTTCCCTCGTCTCATCCCTCTTCTGACCTAGAAGAGGTCTTCATGGAAAGTATAGGAGTTTCAGTGAGAAGAAAAAATGGGGCAAACTTACTGGGTGACTAAATCCTCAACCTGAACCTTATAGGCTCCTTGAAACGATTATGAGAATATATCCCGGACTAAGACAGTCACATCCTCTAAGAACTGTAACAAAGATAACGGTCTTCCATAAGATCTTCCCCAGAGCCCAGGCTATCAGATAAGAGCCAGGATGGTCTCTTTTATGTGTCATAAGAAGTTGTGCAAACCAGGAAGAATATGCCTGGAAGGTTAAGAAATTAGCCTCCAAATTCATTGTCCCTGCCTCCACCTGCCTTTCTCCTGATCATGACTTCACCAACTAAAACTCTGACACCAGAGGACCTAATGCAAACTTCAGAAGCAGGTCTGGAAACTAAAGTCCACTGAAGAGTGAAGTAGTGAGAGCAGAAACTGTTGTGTTAAATTGTACTGAAAAAGGGTTTTCAATAGGGTAGTTTCCTTATTGGAATATCTCTCCTTTGAGTCCTTTTCAGTGTCTTTCTTACTCAAGAGTCTTAGTGAACATTCTTCATCTAGGGAAAGGGTTGGTAGTTTTTTTTTTTTTTTTTTTCTTTCTGTAAAGGGCCAGACAGAAAAGACTTCAGGTTTTGTGGCCTTCTTGGTCTGTCACAATCATTAATCTTTGCCATTAAAGTGCAAAAGTGATCACAGATCAAATGAGCATGGCTGTGTTCCAATAAAACTTTATTTATAAAAACAGATGAAAGATTAAATCTGGTCTGTGGCCCAAAGTTTGCTGACCCCCTAATTGACATCAGGGAATCTCCATATTTCTCAGCTCTTGAGACTTCTCTTTGGCTCCAACCCATTTGGAATTGCTTCTTTCCCTTCCTCCCTTCCAACTCAATCTATTTTCTACATATCTGTTTAAGTCTCTGCATTTTGTCCAGGAAAACTACATGAATTACTCTAACCTACACTACTCAAGTGAGTTTTTGGTAGTCCTGTGGGATTTATAATTACTAGCAGAGTTTAGGATATAGTCATTTTGTATTAGTTTCTTCTTTCCAATAATATTGTAAAGTCCATGAATTAATGTCTCATACTGAAACATATATCCTACACCCTCTCTATTACAGCTTGGCCTACAGAAAGTGTTTAATAAATACTTGCTAATTGATTTATCACCATGTGTCTACAGCAGTGTGTGTTTGTTCCATACTCTGTGTAGTAGGCTGAATAATGGCTTCCAAAAGATGTCCATAGCCTAATCCCTTACTCTGTGGATGTTGCCTTATATAGAAATGGATATTTTGCCAATACAATCAAGTTAAAAATCTTGAGATGAAGAGATTTCTCTGGATTATCTGGGTGGGTCCCCTGTAATCACAAAAGTCTTTATAAGAATAAAGCAATAGAGCGACCAGCAGTTGGCATAATGGCTATGTTGCTGGACTCCCATGTAGACGACCGTGGTTCGTGTCCCGGACCCAGTGGCTTAAAACTCACACTGGGTGCGTGTGCGTGCGTGCCCAAGATCCCAAGAGGAGAATGGAGGAGAAGGGATTGCGGCATGGCCATCACCCTGGGGGGTGATTTCTCACTTTCTGTCTCTTTGTCTCTCTCTGTCTGTCTGGCGAGCACACGCGCCATATAGTAAAAAAGAAAAAATAAAAGAATGAAGCAAGAGGAGTTAGTTAGTTAGATGGCAGAAACAAATATAGAGAAAGGAACCTGAAGATGTTTACTGTCTTTGAAGATGGAGGCCATCTTTGAATAGGGAGCCATGTACTAAGGATTAGCTTTTCAGTGGTCACTGGAGAAGACAAAGAAACAATTTCCCTCCTGAAGCCTTTCAAACAACCAGCTACACAAACACTTTGACTTTAGTTCAGTGAAACTCACTTCTGATTTCTGGCCTCCAGAATTTTAAGAGAATAAGTGTGTGTTGTTTTAAGTCATTACATTTGTGATAATCTGTAATAGTGGCAATAGGAAACAGACCATCTATGTCAGGAAAACATTCAATGATTAAAAATACCAAGGGACATTTTTATGTACATGTCTGGATGCTATATGTCTTTGAGCATTTATCCTCCACTGAGGAGGGTTACCTAAAGTAAGTGGTTTGAAAGGACTACGAAAGGCTTATTCATTTAAGGAAAGAGACTTCCTAGTGACATTCTCTATATAAGCTGTTCTTCAAGGTGCAAAAGAAAGAGCATTGGTCCTGAAAATGTAGATTTAAGATCCAACTTGGTTACTTCCTATGTAACCTTGGACAAGTCACTTAACCTCTCTGGTAGTGGAGCCCAATGACTGCAAATGTTGTAAGAGGTCTGTCCAGCCCCACTTAATTGGCCCCAGTGAGGCAAATCTAGCCTCTCTGTTCATCTGGATTTAATAAGACATTTACTATAAGCTTGCAATAAAGCTACCCAATAAGAAGCCCAACGGGCAACTTTGTCATATAGATTGCTGAGGTATTCAGGGGCTGCAAAGCTGCTGAGCAGCTGTAAGACCTCTTTCTGCAAAGAAGAAGTTGCAATTACTCCTCAGTGGCCCCTCCAATAAAAAAAATGCTACCAGATACAGGGCTTGACAGCTAGGTGATTATTTCCAAAAGGATTGGTTGAACATTTTTGGTCTGGCTCTTGTTTTTTAAGCTATAGTCTTAAATTAATCATAGAAGTCCATTGGCACACCCTAGGCTTCTATTGTTGTCATTACGGTGACGTTAATAACTATAGTAATAATGATGGCAGTTTTATAAGAATAATTCATATTTTAATCTCAGAAAAATTTAGTATTAACTCCTTAGAGTGGGATAGATCCTAATGTCCAAGTGCATTCTTTTAACTCTTCTGACATTGGACTGGGCTTCTTAGATTTATTTCTTCTAACCCATTGCCAGTCTCTTCTGCCCCCCTCAATCTCTGTCTCCAAAAAGAAGTTGTCAACAATGGCTACCTTATTCTTTCTCTCCACCTCAAACTCTTTATCTTGATGCATCTTCTACTGTTTCCCTTCTCTCTTCAAGAACAGAACATCTACTACCTACTCAAGGCCAGCCTTTCTCTTGAGTTCCAGCTAATTTACTCCTCCTCTCCCCACTTTCCCTCACACCTGCAAACACTCCTCACCTCTGCACCTCTCCCTTAGATGATTAGCATGCTCCAGTCTCCCATATACTAATAAACAAAAAGAAATAAAAACCTTTTCCTTGAAATCGGCTACCTCCTTGAACTACCAACTCTACTATTTCTTCTCTTTCTTTATTGCCCAACTCCAAATGCCATATTCTGTCTCCACTCCCTCTCATCACCACTCAGGCACTCTTGAACATCTTTTTTTTCTGGCTCTTATTACAAATATTGACTCAAATTAGTC
The DNA here is from genome assembly GCF_000334495.1 of Tupaia belangeri chinensis. Classification (NCBI taxonomy): domain Eukaryota; kingdom Metazoa; phylum Chordata; class Mammalia; order Scandentia; family Tupaiidae; genus Tupaia; species Tupaia belangeri. The sequence continues at coordinate 335,059 of NW_006203674.1, forward strand.
TCTACACAACCAAATTTTTACTTGACAACTTCAAAGGCTCCTTTTCAGTTCCTCATCTCTGCAGTATTTAATTGGCCACTCCTTCTTGCCACTATCACTTCCCTTTGGTTGCATGGCAGTGACCATGTGATCATTCTTCATATTCATGATTCCTTTTCCTCTGCTCTTTGTCTTTGGATATTCTCTTCTCCCTCTCCCCAACTGTGGGGGGTCATTGATCCCTCATTTAGCCCTCCTCTGCTCCTACTACTCTTTCCATTTTCAGGATTTTATCTATCTCTATGATTTTATTTTGATGATCTCATCTACCCCCATGGTCTCACTATCTATCATCCATATACCACTGACAGAATTTCTAATCATTGTTCCAAATTCCTTTTCCACTTCTTCAAAAGCATCGTAGACATGTTTACATGGATATTCAAATGGCAGGTTAAAATTGGGGGTTTAAATCTGAGTTAATGCCCATAGTATAGCCTAGTGGTTAAGAATGTGACTTTGCAAATTTTATAGGCCTGAGTTCCAGGTTCAGATTCTCTGACCTCTGCGGCCTGCAAACATTAATTTTTGCCTTTATTTCCCTATCTTTGAAAGGGGAAAATAAAAGTACCTACTTCATAGAGTTCTTGAGAAGACTGAAAGAGTTAATGTACTCAAATTGCTTGCTTAGTGCCTGGAACATAGGTTTGGGGGAATGTAAATGTTAGTTGTTTTTTTGACAGTTGACTTACCACTTTTTTTTTTTTTTTTTTTTTTTTTTTACAAATAACATATTCTTTCTCTTTGTTGGTTAACCTTAGTTTGTTATCCTTGACTGTAGCCTGTATCCAATTAATTGCAAAGTACTGCCAGTTTTTCTTTAATAATATTTCAATTTTTTTTGGTGAGGTTTTGTGCTGTAGTGTATATGTGCTCACTGGAGAGACAGAGACAGAAAAACAGAGAGCAAGAAATCACCTCCACCCCAGGGGGGGTGGCCATGCTGCAATCCCTTCTCCTCCATTCTCCTCTTGGGATTTTAGGCACACATGCACACATGCCTGTTGTGAGTTTTAAGCCACCGGGGCTGGGACTCAAAACTGCTGTTGACCACATGGGAGTCCAGCAACATAACCATTATCCCATCTGTTGGGCCCAATAATATGTCTTATTTCTATTTCCTCCTTTTCACTTACACAATCTTCTTCTTAGGACCAATTGCAGCCTAGAATGTCCACCATTCTTTCTATTCTCCAATCCATCCTGCTCACCTGATAGTTTCATCTTTCCAAAGCACAGGCTCAACACATCATTTTTCTGCCCCTAAGCCTTCAATGGCTTCTTACTACCTTACTAATAACTGGCATTCGAGGCTCTCTGTGAACTTGCCCTTGCCTGTTGTCTCAGCATTATTTTCTACAATTCTCTATGGGTATTGCTCACACTACCTGAACTTACTGCACCACACACAGGTATCTTACTTTTCTGACGGTATCTCTGCTCACTCCATCCCTATTGCCAAGACTGCCATTTTTGGTTGCTAAAAGTCTAGACTCTCTTCAAAATCCAAAGGAAATGCATTTTCTCTGACTTAGTTATTTTCTTTAGGAAAGATGCAAACTAGCAAATATAACCTTTGCATGTAATTTCAGAAGCTCATAGACTGCCCCTCCACTCCAATTCCCTTTTGATCATCATTAATTTTTTTTTTTGCCACTAAGTTTTTAAAGCATTACATATCTATTTTTTAAACCCAGATTCTTACTGTGTTATGATCATTCTGCCTCAGCCTCCCACGTAGCTGGGACTACAGGTACATGCCACCATACCTGGCTCTTTCAGACATGGTCTCAGTATTTTGTCCATGCTACCCATGAGGCTGCAAACTTGCATCAGTCTCCTGAGAAGCTGGAACCACAGGCATGCACCACTGTGTCTGGTTGTTAGGTTGGGCTGAGAATCCAACCTGAGCCTCCCAGGTGACCTCAAACTGCCAAGCAGTGACATCTATCATTGTGCACTACTGAGACTGGGTCTATGTAGTTCTTTTGAAGAACTCATCCATTATTACTTACATTTCAGTTAGTTTTAATGCAAGGCTTTCCTAATTTCCAAAAATGTTTTCTTTGATGTTGTCATTGTTGAGTGATTTTTAAAATGAAGTTGAAAGACCATCAACATTAGACTCATGTGAAAGCTTGGCTAAAAACTGAAGTTCCGGGGCCAACCAGTGGTGTATAGGTTAGGGTACTGGACTGCCACATGGCCGACTGTGATTCTCATTCCAGACTCAGAGACTTGAAAATCACTCTGGGTGTATGTGCGTGTGTGGGTGCCCAAAATCCTAGGAGGAGAAAGGAGGAGAAGGGATAGTGACATGGCCATCTCCCTCCCCGAACTTGGGAGATGATTTCTCATTTTCTTCTTCTCTGTTTCTCTCTGTTCTCTGGCGAGTGCACGTGCCCTATAGCAAAAATCTCTCCTTAAAAAAAAAAAAAGTTTCTGGATGCCACTCCAGATCTCCTAAATCAGAATCTCTGGAGGTGAGAGAAAAGGATCCAGAGCCACTTCCTATGTGGCCCACATTGCGGCTCCCATGAGTCACCTGAGCCGGTACCTGAGACAGGATATACAGAAATAGTCTTGGTGCCTCTGCACCTTCCTGGCCTGGTGTGGCTAGGCAATAAGATAGTTATGTGTCTTGCCATCTTTCATTGGTCTAGATGGGTTATTTCTACACCAGCACCTTCTAGATTTGGGACAGAGACTGGTATGTGCTGGGGGATTTTTGGTCTGGGTCACTGGGCTGCCTTCTCTGAAGCAGTCTTCTTTTTCCAAACCCTCGTCCTGCACTGGGCAAGAGTTTTCTGCTTAGTGGTGGTTTCATACATCTTAACACAGTTTATAGGAAACTCCGGCGTGCCTCCTAATGGAGCTTGCCTGAATTATGATAGTAATTTGGGTAAATGCCTTATCACCCTTCTCTGACTGTGAAGTTCTTAAGGGTAGGCTAAACCAATTTTCAGGGGTTTGGCATACCCATTGTATTGCCTTATTTCACTCAGACAGATGAGGTCTCTTCCCTCACCCTCCCATTCCAAAAAGGTCTGAGAACATTACAGCTTCCTTTCTCCTATCTATCCCTTACCCAGTTTTGAAATTCTTACCTCTTTCATAAAGCTCTTCCCAAGAAGTTCTAGTGTAATGGATCACTCCCCTTGAAAACTTCCCAGAGGACTTACAGTCTGCTCCAAAAATTCTTTTTTGACCACAGTTATATATTCCATCTATTACATATGGCAGTGTGGCACAGTAGGAAAGCTGATAGGCTCCGGGTCCAAGCAGATCGGATTATGAAATTCAACTCTAACACTAAATAGCAGCATGGTCTGGCTTAGCTCTGGGGACTCAGTTCAACATCTATAAAATAGGCCCAGCCAGGTGGCTCAGTACAGGTGCTTCTGAGCAATGCTGGAAATGTTCCAGGTTCAAGTTCCCAGGTCTACCTCCATGTGCTGGGTATACCTGTGATACTGGCCGACTGAAGTGGGGAGACAACGGGGAGGGGTTATAACTGAAAGACCCTGTCAAGGGTCCCTCTCTCTCTTTTTTTCTGTCAGAAAATAAACTTTAAAATAATCTATAAAATAGGAGTAATGTATATCTCATGGTTTGTGTATGAGACTAAAATGAGACAATGCAGATAAAGCCCTCAGAACAATGCTCAGGATATAGCAAGCACTCAATAACTATTAGGGGTGGTGTGGAAGTTAAGGCGGCTGGGTCCCACTGACTGACTGAATGGTTCACGTTCCAGACTTGGTGACTTGAAAAATATGCCAGGTGTGTGTGTGTGTGCATGCATTCCCCTGAGAGGTGAGTGGAGGAGAAGGGATTGTGGCATGGTCATCCCTGGGAAGAGGGTGCTTTCTCACTTTCTCTTTCTCTCTCTGTCTCTCTACAGTGAGTGTATATGCCCTATAGCAAAAACTAATAAATGAATATTTGTTTTTATAGAGCACTCTTGTATAAGATTAGGCTAAGTTATGCTATGGTAACAAATGACAGTGATCATTGCTTCTTGCAAAAGCACGGGGCCATGCCTCACTCCTGCTCCTCGTCTCTGGTAGCATAGTTAGGAATCAACCCCCTATGGCTGGGAGGCAGCTGGCACTGTGACACTGCCAGTTGTCACAGCACAGAGAAGGGAGATGATACTGATGCTAGAGCTGGCCCTTAGAACGTCTGCCTGGATGTAACAGATGCCACTTTGTCTTCCATTCCATCGGCCAGAGTCACAAGGCAGTCTGACTTCAATGGAGCAAAAAAAGAATCATTCTCCTCTAGGAAGTGGAGGAGAAGAAATGGTTATTGTATGAAGCCTTTCCTTTCTGTTTGTTGTCCCACATCAGTTACATGACTGGCATATCTTTGGTATTTCTTAGAACCTAGCACATAGTAGGAAGTGAATACATACCTTATTGATGGATAGTAGGTGCTCGTCATGTCTGTACGTTTTGAATTGAGTTGAGTGATTGAAGGAGAAATTCCTTGGTGATGTACGGCAAGTGTCTGGAAATGTCAACTGATGAATTGACAGTAAAGGATCTTACACCCCGGTTTCCTTAAAACAAATGAAACCATCCACCTGGCACATGAGCTTCACTTGAGTATCTTGCAAGTATACATTTGCCTCCAATTTAAATTTCCTTTTAGAGTCATTTTTTTACTTAGTTTTCTGCTAAACCTAAGGTGTTGCTGCTATGTTTTCAGTGAGAGTTACAAATTCGGCATACCCCCAAATTATTTTGTTTTTTCTCCTAGGTCCTGGTTAGCAATTAGGGCACGATGCCTTCAAGTTACCTCAGGGATAAACACATGGCCTGGGCATCTGAGTACCCAGTAGATATAGCTTCTTACTCTTTTAAAAGATAGTTATTTAAATAAATAAATATCAAAGAGAGATTTTGGTATCCAAAAGCACAAGTCTTTAAAGAAACTAAAACTTAATCCTTCAGGAAACTTGGGGGTCTCTAACTAATTATTCATTATTATTGATTATCTCATTCTGGTTTTATCTCTAACCGTGAGTACATTTCTTTCAAGTCGCTCTTAATCTTGAAACTTGCAGTCAAGATTCCTTCCTGGGGCATGTTGATGGCTCCAGTGCTACTGCAACTTCACCAGATTTGAATGTCCCTGGAGTCTTTCTTCTCCCAATAGCAGATGACGCCTCGGCTGGGGAAGGCTTTTGCTTCTCAAGAGTTTCCTTTCTCAGTCAAGAGTGATCAGACATCTCACATGGCCTAACTACCAAGTTCTTCCTGTCTCAGCACTAGAAAGAAATTTCCAGGGGGGAAAATCTATCTCCTTTCAAGTCCCCTACTCATAACTTACCTTCTTCTTTATCCATCGGGCAGAATCCCAAATGGGAATGAAAGTACGAAAGTCACTTAATGCTGCTGGTCCAGGGAGCTGGGAGGCAGATCAAAGAGCTTCTTGAAGTAAAAGGATGCGGACCTATTTACTAACTCTCTCTCCTCTTCCTTTCTTTCTAGCATCCTTTCTTCATTCTTATCAACATTTTTACTAAATTATGTGTAAACCAAATTTGAATTGAATCTCTCTAACAACCAGTTCTTTTACAGCCTGCTTTTGATACAGACTGTCTACTTTTAAAAGCAACATGACTTTCTCATGCAAGCCTTTAGCAAAATATATTGCTATTTAAATGTACTTATGACTATCTTACCTCTATGACAAGCAAGGAGAACTAGAATGAAAAATTTTCCACTTTGTTTCTTCGCTATTCTATCTGCAGGGATTAAGACATTACATGGTACATAGAAACTGTCCAGTAAATAATTGTGGGAGGGACATGGCAACTGTGGTTCAGATCTGTAGCCTGGTCAGCCTGAAACAGGGTAGGCACATGTACAAATGCTCAAGATCAAACGGGGGCTAAGGAATGAAGGAAGAGGATTGTGATGTGACCAGACTTCATTCAGGGTGCTCATCTCTCTCTCTCATGCATGTGCTATCACAAGTAAGGAAAAAAAGAACAAATGTAGGATGGAAATGTGAGTGAATAGCATGGGTAGTGAATAAATATTGAACCCATGCAACATCCTGAGTTCAAAATTCCATTCCATGCCCACTAGTTCTGTGATCTTAGATAATATAAAATTTGTCTCTGCCCCAGTCATTTTAACTATAAAATGGGGAAAATACTGCTTATCTCAATCAGAGATTGGCTACAGAGAGCATAAAGCATTCCAGGTAGTCTAAGTTGAAAGGAATTGAATACAGGACAAGTATCTACAAAATCGTTAAATTATAGGAGAGGAGAGAGGCCTTTTATAAACAAATTCCAAAATACCATCACCATACAGACCTGCTGAGAGATCTCCTACATCCACCTGTCAGAAAACTGGGGAAACATGCGGTCACTGTCCAAAACTCTGAATTGAAGGTCACATCACCTTAGATACAATCCAAGGATTAGGATGATGTCAGAATTGTTGACTCCAAGAACACCTGGAATTCAGCAATCTACTTTTCCAGCAGCAGGATGCTGTGTTCACAAGTGCTACTTCCAGGGTAGGACTGTTAGACCAACTGCATCTGCATTGGGGAAATGGCTCCATTACTGCTCCTTACTTCTGTATTTAACTCAATACAGAGTTCAAATTTAGACTGCCAACTGGATGAGCCAAAACTATATCCAGACTCTAGCTGTAAAGAATTCTGGGAAATGTAGTTTTCAGCCAGTTGCTGCAGTATAGGAAGTAATCCCAGAAGGGGTACAATGGTCATTGATCAAATTGACTATCTATGTACTGTAGGATATAAGTGAGATCGTGTAGGAAAAGTGCCTCAGCATAGGACATGGCATACTACAAGCGTGTCCTAAATGTTCACTGTTATTATTTTACCTAAGAAGATCCATCATATTAGCCAGGGTGGTGAGATTTCACACACACTCTGTGAGCACCCCAGGCACAGAGTGACAAATTTAATCAACAAGCCCCATGACACTGGCAAAGCCCTTGCAACCCTTTCCATACCCCAGATCCTGACTTTCTTCAGGTGGCTGAAAATGAAGGGAAAAAAAGTCCTTCCAGTTTTCTAGCTAAATGTTACAGTCATCCTGTTCAGGGCTTCCCACAACTCCCCATCCTGGAACCCATAGAGCATGCAGTTGGGCCAATTGCTTCATGATACATTTATCCATGGAAGTTTCTCTGATTCTTTTGTCTTTTGTGCTTTGGGGGCAGGGTGTGTAGGCGCACATGCATTTCTTCCAATGACCACATTCTCCCTTCTCCCCAGCCATGTGTCCTCTCAGATCAATTCCAGTTTCCTTGGCTTTCTTTTTTTTCTCTTCTGCAGGCAAATTCTCTGAGAATGTTTCTTTTACGTTAGATAAGTCAATCCATAATATGTGAGGTACCCTTTCTACATATCAGTTCCTATGCCAGGTCTTGCAGGTCAACAATATTCAAGCTCTCAAGGAACTCACAATTTACAGAGGAAAAGCTCTGTGGTGCTCTGGAGAACACAAAAAAGGTGGGCCCAACCTCTATTTTGGTTGGAAGTCGTGGAAGATATCACAGAGTATTAAAGTATAAGCTGATGCTGAATGGACAAGCATGAGTTAAGAATTAGCTGGTCAAGTGAGCTTAGATAGCAGAAAAGAAAGATATCATGGAAAGAAAGACATATACATATACATCTGTCCTGCTCTAATTGATTAGTCATTAAAAAATACATTTTTGAGATAACTGAACCTGAGGTCAAGTGTCTGTTCTCTCACTTATTGGTAATACATAGCAATTCCATTTGGCCTTGGAAAACTTCTTGTCTGCCATGAATGCAGTTTCAGTGGGATTGTCAAGTGAGTTGTCCTGCCTTTCCATGACCTAGTTTGGAGAAGACAAGAGAATCTAGGCCAAGCAGAGACTTTCCCTGGAAGCTGAATCTTGATTGGATTGAAAGAAAGATCACAAAAGGCTCCACTTCATTGTGGTCTTAGGTGCTCCATCATCCACTATTTTATGATACTTTGGTTTCTGCCATTTTAGGGATTGTATCTAGTTTTATTGTCAATTTGGTGAGAACCCCATATTTTCTGGTAACTTCATTTTTGCCTGGGTTTATCTCTGTGATTTGCAACTCAAAAGTCTTATGGAGCAGAGGAGGAACACAATAAACCTGTCTAGGAATTTTTAGACATATATCCAAGGGCCATGGTATAGAAATTTGAGCCAAATATAGTAGGTTCTTTGTTTTGCTTTTGGTTCAGAACAATCCATAAGTCGACATCTGTTCATACATTTATGTCTGGGGTTGGGGGGGAACTCAGAAGACACATGAACAATCTCTTTGCATGGTAGGACTGCCCATGATTTTGATTTTTTGATTATACCTTTGATATATTCCTGGATTTCTATAATAAATAATAAGGAAAAAATTACATGTGCTGGGACCTCTGGGAACTATAAGGGGTAATTACCATAATTCTATATTCAGAGCTGGTACAGTTCCCAGAGCCCATCCTGCATGGGCAGGACTGCACAGGTCTTCCTGACTGACAGAGGTGGCTGTGATGCTTCATCCGTCCTCTTTCTCAGCATCACGAATGAGCCTCAGCACTGGTGTGTCTTCAGGAGCTCTGTTGCTTTCAGGAGGCTGTTGTAGTGCTGAAGGTGGGAGTTACTCTGGCACTGGAGAATTGATGCTACCTGCGGGGGGTTGTACCAGAGTCCTCCAAATGACTCTTGAAAGAGTCACAGTTTAGCCTGAAGAAGTCTCCCCAGAGCTGCTCACAGTCTCCAGCTCCTATGATAGAGCAGCTGGGACAATTCTTTGTACCACAGGGCCAGGCCCTCTGGGTCCACACTGACCGTAGGCAGATGAGCACCTGGAAACCTAACGATTAATTTTTAAGGTCTGGCATTGCACAAAAGATGGCTCTTTGGGATCTCTGCCCTGGAAAGGCTCTGGGAACAGTGACTGCCTTCCCTGGGCCCCAATAAGGGCCTGGGGTGGAGGATGGGCTTCATAGGGAGATGCCTCTGGGGGCTGCTATTCGTTCCTGATAATTTTCTGCCAAACTTTAGGTATGTGGGCCTTTTTAAGAACTTAGGCCAATTTATACATGAGGGTGACAGCTGAAGTGAAGGACTTATCAGTGACCCGTTCATTCCGAGGGTGATACCAAGACCTTCAACTGGTGAGTAGGCATCTGAGCTCAAGTGTAAAGGTATCTCGTTTTTCAAATACTTCCTTAACTTTGAGAAAAAGTCCATTCATGGTCATTGCACTTGCATTTCTGTGCTCTGCTCTGTGCATACCTCATTTATAGCATTGCTCACACTCCATCGAAGTTATATATAGTTCCTTATCATTGCTTAGAAGGCTCTGAGCTCCCAGAGACAAAGAATGAACATTGTCCACCTATCACAGTGTCTGGTGTGTAATAGCCTTAGTCATTAAGAAGTAAGTAATCTCTCTATTCATTTATTCAACAAATACGTATTAAATATCTACTCTGGGTCAGGCACTATAGTAAGCACTGCAGACACAGTGGGGGATGAGACAAAAGCCAGTCTCCATGGAGCTTACACTCTAGGGGGCAAGAGAGAGGAACACAAACACACTGTTGGATAGTGATGTCAAGGGTCAGTGAGTGCCCCCTGACGGGAAGGAACCCTATTTCAGATGTGGGTGGCTGGGGAAGGGCTCCATAAGATGGTCACATTTAAGGGGAGAAGAGAAGTGAGGAAATGAGCCTTTCTGAGATTTGGAGGCAGAGGAACAGAAGCAAAAATGAGGCCCTGCCCTGAGAAGGGAGTAACTCTGACGGGTGGCAGGACCAGAAGGTGGGCTGGAAGGGGAATGTGTGGGTGATGGGGGTGACATTAAGGGAACAGATGGTGCAGGGCCTCACAGGCTGCAGCAAGGAAGCTGCATTCTATCCTGAGGGAAAGGACAAGTCATTGGTGTATGTGAACAAGAGAATGATGTGATCTAGTTTATGTTTTAATTCTCCCCTGTGAGAACGAATTGGAGAGGATCGGGGATAGAAGCAATGAGATCTCTTAGGAGGGGATTCCTAGACCAGAAAGACGTTGATGGCTTCAACCTGGGTAGTCATGCCTTGAACTGCAGAGATAAGGGAATGTGGGCAGGTCCAGGAGACAGCTGACTCTCTATTTTTAGGCTTAAGGAAGTATGCGGGCTCTTAGCTAGAAAAGAGTAAGAAGGCTGGAACCAGCAGTATTCAGTTCCCAGCATCACTATGGAAATCTTGGCAGGCCGAGACATAAACAGAGCTTAAGGATCAAAACAGACAGGCCTTCCAGCAGGCCCTGCGAGTCTGGTGCTGCTTGAAGGAGGGTGGGAAGGCGAGGAGAGGGGGGGCACCATGAACACTTATCTCAGGGCCCACACTGCCCCCACCTCACATTCTCCCCAAAGCCCCTAACCAGGTGGTGCAGGGGCTGGGATTCTGGCAACAAAAAGCGCTGAGACCTTCACTGCAGCACCAGCAGCTGCTGTATCCCCACTGGCCCTATTCGGAGGCGAAGGACAAGGGAAAAGGGAGTCATAGCAAAAATAAGATCCTGGACTCTGCTGCCCCAGCAGGCTGATGGGGGCAGGAACACAGAGGTACATCCTTGGGGACACAGGACACCTTCTGTTGTCTCCTGGGCTCACTAGAAATGGCTGGCTGCAGCTTTCCTGTGTGAGCCGGCTCTGTGCTGGCCACCAAACTCTGGGGCTAAGTACTTCCTGTGGAACCAAAGCCCTCCAGCTCCTGGGTGTCACTTTTATTTACTCGCTGTCACCAATGGCTGCCAGAGAATGGCAACTAAAATGCTCATGTAAGGCTCTGAGGAGATTTATTCCACTTCCATCTTAGTGCTCATTAAAAAGGCATGTAAAAAGGGATGCTGGGAGGTGATCCAAAGCAGACCTGGCCAAGAGAGTGCCGAACTCCTACACAGGAACTGCCAGGGGTATTTACAACTTGCAGAGCAAGGCCAGATGGCTCTGCCCAGCAGTCAGTGCCCTGGAAAAGGTGGAGATGGCTCCAGCATCACCTCACACACCCCCTTCATCAAAACTTTTTTCTCCCAACCAGCCATGACCTCAATGTTTTACCCTCCAAGTTACACCTACGTCCTGCACCCTTTCACCTGAAGTGCCTTATCAATGTTCTTTCTTTCTTTAAAAGAGGTCTTTGCCTTAGGGCATGTGTGTTTGCTAGAGAAAGAGAAATAGAGACCATGAGAGGGAAAGTGAGAAATTTCCCCCTTAGAGGGGATGGCCATACCGCAATCCCTCTTCCTCCATTTTCCTCCTGGGATCTTGGGCATACATATACATGCTCCTGGTATGTTCAAGCCACCAAACCACAGTCAGCCATGTGGGAGTGCAGCAATGTAACCACTATATCATCTGCTGGCCCCAACCTTTCCACATTTTTAAATCTTCCTGAGCATGCATTCGTCCCACCCTTAATCTGCCTTCACTCTTTGGTGTGCATTAATCTCCACAGAGTGACAGAATAATGGCCTCCAAAGATGTCCATGCCCTACTCCCTGGAACCTGACTATGTTACATTTCTTGGCATAAGGGACTTTAAAAGTGTGATTAAGGACCCTGAGGTGGGGACATTAACCTAGATTAGCTAGTAGGGCCTGATGTCTTCGCATGAGTCCTTATAAGAGAGATGCAGGAATCAGAATCAAATAGATGACATGTGACAGAGGACCCCCGTTTGGAATGATGAGCATTGAAGCTAGGATGGGGACCCAGCTAAGGAATATAGGTAGCTTCTAGATGCTAGATCAGGCAAGGGAGTGAGTTCACCCTGAAGCCTTCAAAAAGACTGCAGCTGTGCTAACACCTTGACTTTTATACTTCTGATTTCTATAAACAGAAGAGAATAAATTTCGATTGTTTTAAGCCACCAAGGTTGTGGGAATTTGTTGCAGAAGGTATACAAAACTAATGCATTCTCCCTCTTCTGAATGTGCTTCTACCACTCATTTCGCTATTTTGTCACCTTTTGCCTCACATTGTTCTCCAGGTTGAACTCTTATCTCTTGAACTGGCCTGGATACTCCAGGAATTCAGGAGACACAACTCATAAAGATCTTCCTTGCCCTTTGTGCTCAACCTTGCACATAATAAGCTCTCTCAAATACTTCAAGAAGGAACCATGTCAGATGGTGAGAAACGCCATGGAAGAACAGAAACCTTCGAGCTCATCTGCAGATGGAAATATTGCATACTTCATCCCTACATGGCTTGCTGAACTGGCTATCACATTCGAGAATATTCTCAGGGCTTCTATGATTCAGCACAATGTTACGTTTAGTGATACAATGACGAGCTGGTCAGGTAGGGTCCATTTTATAAAAAGATGACAGGCAACTGGGAAAGACAAAGAGGCTGTACCAGCGAACGATGCTGTGACGAGCTATGGGATCGCCAGGCAGACAACTAAATTGGTCTGTAGGATCAAGGCAGGCCCTACAGAGGAAGTGACTTTTAAAGTAAAATTGCAGGATTGATAAGAGTTGGCCAGGTGGGATTCAAGGGATAGTAATAAAACAAGATTCTCTGCAAGGCTGACCCACATGAAAAGGTCCTGGGTTTGTGTCGAGAGACCTTCCCAGGTACTCCGGGCATGTGAGTGCCCATGATATGGGCTGTCTAAAGTTGGAGATGGGTTATGGCATAAAGATCCTGTTAGGGATGCTATCTCCCTATCTCTGCCTCTATCTCTCTGTCTCTGTCTCACTCATGAAAGAAATAAACTTTAAAAAACTCAGATAATGTATGAGAGAGTGATGTGATGAGAGTATGAGAAATAATGTCCAAAATAGCACAGAGGAAGGTTTTTATCCATCCATATTTGTAGCAGGCTTTTGTTTACAATAGCCCAGAATGGAAATGACCTGTCTATCAACAGATGAACAGATAAGCAACATGTGGTATGTATGTACATGGAATATTATTCAGTCCTAAAAAGGAAGGAAAATCTGATACATGTGATAATAATAATGAATCTTGAGGACATTACATTAAATAAAATAAGCCAGACATAAAATGACAAATATGGCATGATTTCATTTATGTGGAGTACCCAGAGTAGCCAAATTCGGAGACAGAAATTAGAGTGACGGTGGCCAGGAGCTGAGCGGGTGAGGAAGACATAATGTCTAATGGGCACTGAGTTTCAGTTTAGGAAGATGAAAAAGTTCTGGAGACAGTTGGTGGTGATGGTTGCTCAACAACATAAATGTACTTAATGCCAAAGAACTATACACAAAAATAATTAAAATGGTAAATTTTATATTATATATTTTGCCGTGATTTTAAAATTACTTTAAATAGGAACCAGCAGATGGCATGGTCATTAAGGCACTGGACTCCCACATGGCCAACCATGATGTGAGGGCCAGGCTAAGGCTTGAACATCATGCTGGGTGCTTGTGCATGCATGCCCAAAATCCTGAGAGGAGAATGGAAAAAAGAAGGGATTGCAACATAGCCAACACCCCCGGGGGGGTGATTTCTCACTTTCCCTCTCTTTCTGTGTGTGTCTTTCTGGTGAGCACACAAACCCTATTGCCAAATATATATATATATATATACACACACACACACACATACACACACACACACATATAGATATAGATATAGATATAGATATAGATATAGATATAGATATAGATATAGATATATGTATTTAAATGGACAACACAGAAATAAGGAGGAAGCTTTCGCTTACAGACACAAGTATCTATTGAGCTGTCTGGAAAGTTATGACACATTTTTGCATAGAAAAATATGGCATGGCTTTCCCAGCAACCTAATATAATCATCATTAAGCACTTTTGAACTATAAAGACATGAATGAGATCTGCTTCCTATTCTGGGCACCTGATAGCCTAAGAGAGAGAAATCATTTTTAAAAATGTAACCTAACAGGGCCTAGAGGTGGTGTGGTGGTAAGGCCTCTGGACTCCCACATAGCCAACCGTGGTTTGAATCCCAGACTTGGTGGCTTGCTTTCTCATTTTCTCTCCTCTCTTTCTCTGTCCCTCTCTGGTCAAATTTAAATAAATAAATAAATAAAATTAGATAAAATAATTCTAAAAATAAAAACAATGTAGAAAATAAAAACAATGTAGCTTGGAAGTCCTCAGTTCAACTATTCTAAGGGGTTTCCTTGTATCCATCAAAGCCTTGGGTCTTCCTTTCCTTCTGTATCTCCATAGGAGATCCCCCACAAAGAGCTATATGACACACATAGCCCTGGGGTGACCTTGCCGGTCCATGCAGTCTTGTTCACTTCTCTGTAGGTCTCTGGAGCTCGTATGCCTCTAACAGCATTTGACAGGAAAGCCCATAAAGTGAATCACAGCTTGCACACAGTTCTGCGTGGCCCCAGGGTAGCTACACTCTCTTCCAGGGTGCAGTTAGGAGTTACCTTAATGTCTCTGCCTGCAGAACTCCACAGGCATCCTTTTAGGGCCCATCCTTCAGAGAAGGCCAGGGACAAAGAGCCTGGATGCATGATCACAAAGGGCTCCTCTCTCTTCACTTCTCCCACAGGGGACACAACAGGTGACAAGGTAGAGATGGCTTCCAGTGAGCCTCACTCAGCACCAGGATCCTCTGTCCCCTCCATCCTCAGACATCCCCTCTATCCTGTGTCTGAACCTGGCTTATTCTTTCAGATTCATTCACTCATGGAGGGTCTTTCTTAGGGTTTCCATTCTTTCTCCTTTCCATGGGGACCCCTCTCTGTCCAGTCCATCAGATATGTCTATAATGCTCTGAATTCCAAATAAGGGAAAGGTTCAGATTATTTCCCATGGAGCACCCAGGCTCCAGGGAAATCACAGGATGTTGCTTGACACCTGTAACAGAGTCCCTGAACATTTCATGACAGTTAGAGTGATTTTCTCTGCCCAGAGCACAGAGAAGGCCTCCGGGGGAGTGTTGCTTAACCTCAAAGTTGTCATATTCTAGTCTCAGCCAAGCCACCCTTTTACACCAATCTGTACTACAATCTTATAAGTGTTTTCCCAGCACTTTTGAATTACATGGTACAGGAGAACAGAGGCGGGAGAGATTGATTCTTTCTAGGGGGGATTGTTCAAGAGAAAGGAGTAGGGATGGGGTGATCCCAATACTCTTTGACATCAATTGGACAGCACGCACGGCCTGCGGGGCCCTGTTATCACTCATCTCATTGTCGTCCACTCACATATGCTCCACAGGCCAAACCCCTCCTGAAACACAGCAGGGGCCTGCCGGCAGGAGATGGTACAGCTGGTGGGAAAGCCTTACGTGTGGAACCAGAGGGACTGGTGTCACAGCCTGACATTACCCAGGTCCTTGAGCCTCTTGGCACCTGAGTGCGACTATCCTCGAGAGGACATAGCACCACTGTGTGCTCTGTACCTTCCCTGCCCACCTCACAGGACTTTCGTGGGAGCCAAGTGCTGTAGGAGAAGGTGCTTCCAAAATTGTCTAATGTGCTATTGAATACAAAATAAAAATCAAAGGGAGGATAAAACAATAATAAGAATATTCATTATAAAAAAGTCGTGGGGACTGGCAGGTGGTTTGGTGGCAGAGGCACTGGACTCAAACTTGACTAACTGGAGTTTGAGTCCCAGACCTGGTGGCTTGCTTTCTTGCTTTTCCCTTTTCTCACTCCTCTCTCTCTCTCTCTGTCTCTTTAGTCAAAATAAAAAATAAATGTGTATTAATAATACATAAAATTAAATGAAGAAATAGTTTTAAAAAATAAGAAAATAAATAAAAAGAGGCATAATAAAAA
This sequence comes from Tupaia belangeri chinensis, assembly GCF_000334495.1. NCBI lineage: Eukaryota > Metazoa > Chordata > Mammalia > Scandentia > Tupaiidae > Tupaia > Tupaia belangeri. The sequence goes on from NW_006203674.1 coordinate 350,912, forward strand.
GCTCAGGCTAAATCAATGGGCCTGTGAACGTGTCAATTACCATCTTCCAATGAGCACATTACAGGATTGGTCAAGTCCAGGGCAGCTGGAATTGGGGGAATGAAGGTTTTCAAATCCATATGTGAAGCATCCATCTGGGTTGTAGGTTAGGAAGCACAAAGAATGTCTTCTCACACTTAGCCGTCGGGTATCCTGACATAAACATCGACCCACTGTGTTACTTGCCACCAAAAGAAAACAAAAGGAAAAATCAGAATGTGCATGATAATATTGCAACCTCATGGAATGCCAATACCAACAGCTAGCCACTGTCTTCATCTGAATGAAGATGAACAAGGATCTGGAACATCCTTCTAGAACAAGGAGCCTATAAGAGCAGAGACTCATGCCCCACCCCCAACCTCACCCCACAGACTTGAATCTTCCCTCTCTGATTTCCTCCCCAGCTGTCTTGTGGAGAGAGGCTACCCTTGAGGCACTGCCCTATAATGCAGAAATCAAAGGAGGCTACCAGGAATGGAGGCCCACACCACACTCAACTAAGTGAGAGAGTTGTTAACAGGAAGGTCGGGAAGGTCAGGTAAGCTGAGCAGGCCTCGCGTTGCCATGGAGTTTGTTGAATTAAACACAGAACAAGGAGATTCTGGTAAGATGAGATGACCCTGGCTGCTCCAGTTATACACTCTCCCTGCCACAGGTGCATGCAGAGCCCTGATAGAAAATCAACTGGCCTGGATGTTCTTCTCCTTTCACTTATGGGAGTTTAGATTCTGGGGCTCGAGATCACTGGGGTGTCCTATATTCAGGGGAAAAGAGAGGGAAGAAAGAGTGGAAAAGCCTGGCCCAAAGCCTTTACGCAGTAGCTGGTTGTGAATGGAGGGATCAAGGGTAGTCAGCAGATACGAAGTACAGGATCAGGTTCAACAACGCAGGTCAGAACATGGAATCGGGAGCTGGCCAGAGTCAGGGTGGACAGAAGCCAGGCTTAAGAGGTATAGACAATGGCTGCTAAGAGACCCGTTTTACAAATCTGCCTTTGTCAACTGTAAGCTACAAAGTGTAGGGTTCAGTAAGGGTGGCTTCAAGGCAAAGTCTGAGTGTTAGGGTCCTTCTGCACCCTGGAAATCACATATAAACACTTTCAGATTTCTTTTTCTCACATCTATGCTCTCATCTCCCTATGGAAGAATTCCTTTGCTGCTTATGTAGGAAATCCTCACAATTAGCAGCTATTTCTCTGACCTGCTTGGCGAATGGGCCTATTGTTTGATGTGAGACTCACCCTTAAGAAGAAAATCCTGTTCCCATACTGGGTGCAACCTCATACTTTAGCACCTTCTTTCGACATGCAATTCCACAGACAGAATTCCTGTGTAAGTTGCTAAGAAGTGTTTAGCACCTGAATGCTTGCCCATGTTTTCATGGGAGAGGGGGCAGAACTGAACTGCCTCTGGAAAAAGCTTGGGCTGATGAAAGCCCATAATGACACTGGACTCGAGGCTCGTATTGTGTTTTATTACTGCTGATATTAAAGCACAATAAGCAATATCCTAGTTAATTTATCATTGGCCTTCAACTTGTACTTTTGCAACATTTGCAATTTTCCCCCTTCTCGGTCCCCAGAAGAGAATAGCAAATATTTTACTTTATTAAGCACTTTACAGACAAGATTCAGAGGTAGAGAACCAAGCTCTTAGTAACATCCCAGAGTTAGATTTTAGAAGTGACTTTTATATATTTTGGTGTTTTTCAAGTTATTTTTGTGAAGTAGCAATTTTTCTTGTCTAGGATTTTTTTTTTTTTTCCTTAACATCCAGTTTATTCCTTCAATACTTTTTGAACAAACATGCCATGCCAGGCTCTCTCCAAAGTGCTGAAACCACTGTAATAAAAGAACCATCAAAGATCCCTGCCTTCATTTGGTTTACACTCTACTGGGAAAACTGATAAAGAAAATAAACACGTAAGAGTACAAAGTAAATGAATAAAATATATGGTAGTAGATAGTGGCAAGTTATTTGGATAAAAAAATAAATCTGGAAATAAGGTTATAAAACTGTAGAGGTGGACATACAATTTGAGATGTCCTGAAAAATACCTTATTGATGGGACCAGCAGATGGCGGGGTGGTCAAAGGCATTGTATTACCACATGGCTGTGGTTTGAGTCACGGACCTGGTGGCTTGCTTTCTCCCTTTCTCTCTCTCTCTCTCTCTGTCTCTCTCTGGTCAAATTTAGAAAAAAGAAAAAAAGAAAAAGAAAGAAAGGAAAATACCTTACTGAAAACCTGACATTTGAGTAAAGACCTAAAAGGAAGAGAGAGAGCTGGCCATGTGCGTATCTGGGGGAAGACCATCTACGTATAGAGAACGACAAGTGCAAAGGCCCTGAAGCAGGAGTGTGCCTGCAGTGTTTAAGAAACAGCCAGGAGATCATGTGGGTGGAATGGAGTTAACAAGCAAAGAGTAGAAGGAGATGAGATCAGAGAGGAAACAAGGAGCCAGATCCAGCAGGGTGCTTTGGGCCAATGTGAGGAGGTGGGTTTTTATCCTGAGGGACTTGGGAAGCATCAAAAGGTTTGGGGCAGCATCCTTTTGATGACTGTGTTGGTGGAGCAGCCTCTTTGGTGCAGTCCCCAGCATAATGATTGCAGTGCTTGGAAGCCACGTGGCTTATTGCTGGTTTGGATCCCCAGGTTGCCCTGAAAATATGCTGAGTGCACGCTTGGGTGCCCAAGTCTCAGGAACTGAAGGGCTAGGGAGGGGGGGGATTGTAATGTGATGAGACCAGATTGAGGGTGCTTTGTCTTTCTCAAGCTTGTGATTTTTGAAGAAGAAAGAGAAAAAGAAAGAGCAATAGAGAGAGAAAGAGAAGAAGAAACAAAAGAAAGGAGGGAAAGAAAGGAGGGGGAAAAACTCTAGAGCTTAAGGGACCAAGAGCAGAGTCAGGGAAATAGTTATTACATTGTAATAATATTCACTAATATATTAATCTATTATCATATTTAATAATATAACTATTATAATAACAGTTCAGGCAAGAGGTGATGATGACTGGGACCAAGGTAGTAAGAGTACAGGTAGTAAGAAGTGGCTGAAATTATATTTCTATTATGATTTAATAAAATTTAATGATTTAATGAGTGACGGAGAGAGAAAGAGAGATTCGGCTGGAAGATGGATTCTAGTGCTAGATCATGGATAGTTTGAGGTCCCTTCTATGTAAATGGCTGAGTATTCAAATTATTTTTTACCTACAAGAGGTTTGTTTGTTTGTTTTTTTAGAGGTTTTTGCTTTAGGGCATGTGTGCTCCCCAGAAAGATAGATAGAGACAGAAAGCAAGAAATCACCCCCCAGGGATGGCTACGGTGCAATCCCTTCTCCTCCATTCTCCTCTCAGGACCTTGGACACGCACGCACACGTGCCTGGTGTGAGTTTAAGCCGCCTGGTCTGCGACTCAACCACGAAACCACGGCCAACTACGTGGAAGTCCAGCGACATAGCCATTATGCTAACTGCTGGTCCCAAGAGGGGTTTGAGACAGATAACTGTAAGCAGTGTTTAGCTACTGAAAACTGTGCCTTCACACCAGAATTCCATGGGGGAGAGGAACATGGCACCATTAATTAGAAAATATACTGATGATGTAATCTGAAATAATTCACTAGACCGAAACAAATCTAGGGTACAAGGCCTGCTGGCTCTTTGTATTGTCTCTATTGCTTTGATAGGTATCATGGAACCAAAGCATTTTCTTATACTAGGTATTAGCCTAGTGACCTATTTTAAACTGTAGACCCAGGAGATGTGTTGGGACCAAGTACACAGTGTCTAACAGAGTAGTCACTCCCTATGTTCTTGTTAAAGGAATGAACATGGGAATGCAAGAAAGCAGAAGTAAATGAAGGGGAGTCTTGCCCTTTTAGCTGATAGCAATCTGCTACAGTAAGCAATTGCTTCCTACATGGAGGACTTCAAAAAGTTCAGAGAAAATGAAATTAAAGTACTGGTTTATTAAGATTCAAAGATTTGAAACCCATGGATAGGGTTTTTTCCGTGAACTTCTTGAAGATGCTGCATATGCTTTTGTCTGCCTTGGAAAGATAATATACAATAGTTGAAGGATCATAGGCTTTGAATTTGGACAGGTGTAAGTAGGACTCTCAGGCCCATATCTCAATTAGATGTGTTCCTTAAACTACATTGGCTTCACTTATAAAATGGGAATGGCAGGGGTTCCTAACTTACAGAGTTATAAAAATGAAATCCAATAAAGAATATTAAGTTATATTCTAATAATATGCCTGGCACATCTTAGATGCTGAGCAAATGCTGGTTAAAAAAAAAAAAACCCTCTGCTTAATGACCTTGTAAAATTCACTGACCTCTTCTACAGAAACTTGAAATTTTCAGTTCATGCTAACCCATGAGATAAGTGGTCCCAAAAGGATCGCCCCAGTTGTATAAGGTAGTGTTTCTTTCTTTGAACATAAAAGTACTTTGGTGCTTCAACTCCCATCCTTCCTCCCTCCAATTTGGTTTTTACTTCCTAGGTTTTGAGTAGCTCTCTTTGGTTTTAGGTTTGGACTATTTTTGGTCAATCACTTTATTAAAGTAGGGTTGACATGTAAAAGGCTGTACATATGTAATGCTTATGTCTCAATGAGTCTTGGGACTTTTTTTTCTAACCTACAAGTTTCTGCTTTATTGGTGGCTATGAGATAGAAGAGAGCTATCGAACCTGTTTTTCTTTGAGTCAAGTTTTATCCCCGAATACATTTATTGGAGACACTCTATGTAGGAGGATGGAGATGCAAAATCCAGGGGCCTCGGACAACGTGTCCACAAAGGCCATTTTTGCTGTGATGAGAGAAACATCCACCTGGTCAGTGAGGGAGATGACTTCATGGGGTTTCTTTGCTTCCATCAAATTATGTGTCACTAGAAGAAATGTATTTGATGTCTCTTTTCAAATGAGGTCAAGAACATTCAGCAAGGTTGTGGCAGGCATTTAGAATGTTCTCCTGAGGAGGCTCATAGTGAGAGATGTTTCTTAGGAAGCCAGGGCCACGTTGGATGACTTGTCAGTCATTTGGATGACTTGTCAGTCATCCAAGAGGAAATAAGCCTTTTAGGATCAGGATTCTCATGTTCTTAACAACCAAAAAAGAATGGTTTATCTACATGGGAGCTTTAGTAGAACAAGAAGAATTAAAATGTTAAAGGGGACACCATACAAGAATCTAGGAAAGTAAATATTGGACATTGGGACACTCTGGCCAATGAAAAGTGGCAACTTCCAAGTTTTGGTAAGAAGCATTCTCCCCAGAAGCTCTTCTCTATCTCTCCTCTCCTCCTGGCTATTACAAACAAATTATTACAAATCTTGCCACTCTAGGAAATTACAAAATATCCCTTGTCTAAGATGTTTAGCTCTGCATGGACCATAATTTTTGCCTGGTGTGAGCATCTTGGTGGTCTTATTTCCACCTTGCGTGTTTTCCAGACTTGGAAAACTTGCATTTCCACCTTGCGTGTTTTCCAGACTTTTTCATGCCAGGTACTACTGCTCTAGCAGCATTCCAAGGAACCCTAAGAAGCTGCTCAAAGCTTAGGGCAACTGATCAGTCTCCTGACCACCTCAAGTATTGATAGGATAAATATCTGCTGGTGTACTTTAACCATTTCCACAGAAATTCAAGCTATCCCTGACTATTTCTGTCTCTGCGAATTTCCACCCCAGGAATACAGGTTCGGAGAATGGAACAAAATCCTTGAGGAAATCCACAGAATCATTGGGACAAAGCATGGAGGTCCAAGGCAAGAAATAACCATAACAACATCACAATGTTTATATAGTACTAATTCATATAGGCTCTGGCTGATTATTTTATATGGCTTACCACAATTTTTGTAACAGCCATACAGCAAAGATAATGTCATTATCCTCATTGGAAAAAAGAGAAAGCTGAAGCTTGAAAAGCTTAGGTACTTTGTCAGAGTGGTACAAGGAAGTGATGATTTTGGTATTAGAAACGCATAAGCCTATGTTCCTAACAAGTGACATGTCTACTGTGTAAACCAGAAAGGACAGCCTAGAGGTGGTATATGTATGAACTCTTTGTACCTTGAGCTAGGAGGTAACTTGTTTCCAACTCAGCTATGGGGATGAGGATTGGAGAAATTCATGAGATGAAGTGTTTTACCCTCTACATCTTCTGACATTTTTTTTCCTCTGAAGTAGGAATTGCAATTAGCAATCTGTAGCTCAAGTTCATTTGAAAGCAGTTTGGAAGGCTACTTAGATGGGTGAATAAGTGAGTACTCAGGAGATCTCATATTCAAAATACAAAGTTGTATTTTTTTCTTGGTAAGTGTTATGGTTTTAATGTCTCCAGAAATTCACATATTGAGATTTGATGTAATGGGGTTAAGAAGGTTAAAACTTGATCTAATTATTATGTCAAAGGTGGGAGTCTTTGGGAGGAGATTAATGATTGAGTGGTTAAGGCAGGGCTCCCATGGTTGAGTTTATAAGTTGGATCTATAAGTTGATAAAATGAGGCTACAGATCATGGATACAGACCATACTCCTCTGTTCAAAGTTCTACCCACTACCATTTTGTGATGCCTGTAGACTTTTTCAGCCACCTGAATTGTGAGTCAAATAAACCTCTATTTTTACAAGTTACCCAGTCCCAGGTATTTCTGTTAGCAACGCAACAGTGAACTAAGAGTAAGTATAGAGAACACAAATATAAGCATGCCTGTTACGGGGAAAAACAAAAAGCCCCAGGTAGCTGAACTTCCAGCCTTCGGGATTCTAACTTTAAAAGCTTACCATTGTTTCCATCTACTCAAAAGAGAACCATCAGGAACTGAGGAGCTTTATCTCTTGTATCTGAATATTAAAATTCAATGGAATATTATTGTGCAAAATTTGTTCTCTCGACCCTGAGCCAGGATTCTCAAAGAATTGGCCAAGATTTTTAAGTGGAAATTTTCGGAACAAGAGTGTAGAAAATACTTTTTAACCAGCAGCACCTGATGAGGATGAAAGATTTGTTGGAAGTCAGGCATTCTCCAGCAAAGCTTAGTTGGAGGCACAGATTCAGGACATAGACTGACTTCCAGGGATGAACTTGATGTTTGTCAAACTCCTGGCCCGAACTGAAGAGCTAAGTGAATCAGACCAGTACACCCTCCACAACCTTCTGGGGCTGAGCAGACTAGAACACAGACCAGGTTGAAATTCTTGTCTTCAAGAAATGTCCCTTTGATGATTCCAGAAACAGTCCCAATCTCAGTAAAATTTGGTATGGAATAAAGAAGAATGTGGTGGGCTGGTGGATAATATGGAGGTTAAGGTGGCTGCATCCCATATTGTTGACTATGTGGTTTGAGTCCTGGACCCAGCATTTTAAAATCACACCATGCCTGTGTTCAAGCATACCCCAAAACCCAAGAAGAGACTGGAGGAGAAGGGATTATAGTACAGCAGTTTTCCTGGGGGGGGGTGATTTGTCACTTTCTCTCTCTCTCTTCAGAAAGCACATGAGCCCTGTAGCAAACTTGGAAAAACAAAAACAGAGTGTGGCTTCTTGTTCCCTGTAGTCAGCATATGAGGTGCCTTCTGGTCTTATTTCTGGTTGTTAGTCTTGTATAAGATTACATTGAGAGGTTTCTTGGCCATCTCTGCAATTCTCACCCTAGCTAATTCTCAGTCCTGGGACTCATCTTGTAGCCACGCCTGGATAGAGCACAGCACAGAAGCGATGCAGCCAGAGTAAGTGTCTGCTCCAGGGTCACTGCCCACTCCCCAACAGGGAAGCTCAGACCATGGTAGGCTCGTGAGGCCCCTCAAGATCGTGCTCCTGTGCCATTCTCAGGCAGGATGGCATTTTGTCTTGTTTTGAAAGCGATTGGTTGCTGTCTCCAATACTCGAAGATCACACAGCTTTGCTCCATCTCCTCCAAGGACCGATCAAGAGGCTTAAGCTGAAGCAGGAGGGATTTTAGGTTAGAACAGCTTTTCAGGAAGTCTTGTGAGACCTGATTTAAAAAGGGCAAAGAGCTTCATCTTGTCCAGAGGCTTATAGGGATGTCCACAGGCTGTGCTTTGGAAGGATTCAAGAGCTTCTTACCTGGAGGAAGGGGTGTATTGGAAATCCAGAGCAGAAAAGCTCTGAACCTCAGATTAGTCACAGAGGCTAATGACAAATCAATACCAGGATGTGATCCCAAAAAGTGTTGGTAATTAAATTTCTTTAATATTAGGGAATGGACAGCTAGCTGGTGATTTTGAGAGCCCTCGCTCTGGGCCTGGACCCTTTGAGCAGGAAGCCCCAGAATGCAAACCCAGCCCCTCTTCTTCCTTTGCTGCCTTCTTTGCCTCTGATCCTTTGCTGGCAAAGATATTTCCTGGGAGAGTCCTAAAGCTGTCCCCTGACTGAGCCGAATTGGCAAACATCCCAGCCAGGAAGCAGAACCGTGGAGGTGATCAAACAGAGGTGATGCCATTTGGAGGAAGGACTGAGGTCATATGCAAGGCCAGCAGGTGGAAAGTGGAGTGTGTTTAGCTAAGCCAGAGAAGGGGTCAGGTGCAGTAAGCCAGGGAAGGTTTTTGTGTGTCAGGAAAAAGACAAATAAAATAACAGGTCCATGGTAAGGCCAAAGTGTCTATGTCTACAGAGATCTGAAACAAGGCAGAGGTTTACCTGAGTCGGGTGAGGACTGTCACCCCATCGATACTCAGCAAGCCCACCAAGATTCAGAAAGCATATTTATTTCCCAATAACAAGAATTATATAAAAAGGACTTTGAGTAAGTCTGTCTTAAAAGGAAAAGATTTATAGCCTACTCTTAAAAGAACAGTCCCAATCCCTTCACCTCACCACTCCATGCTCCTTGGATCTTTCTAGGCAAAAGGGAGAAAGCTGGTTCTAGGGCTCAGATCATAAATATATTTCCATTCTCACTCACCCACCACTCCCAAAAACCTACAAGTAACTTATACTCCCATTTCCCTACTCATAACCATGTACACACACATACACATTCACACACACACGCACAGACCCTACTCACAGTTCAAGTGTGGTTGAGCCGTCAACCACACTTACATATATAACATTCATATAGTGCATTTTAGTTGTGCTATGGACTGCTTTGGCAAACTGATGAAACCCAAGAACTCCCTCAGAAAACTAGTTTTAAGTACATAAAATAAAATAAATAGAATGACAAAGGAAAATCATCATATTGAAATTGAGTTCTCGAGCTATTTTAACAACAAATTTGGGGTCTGGTGATATATGTGCTTTCTTATTAAAGCTTTAAATAAAATCTAATTATGGCTCTGGTAAGCTAACATTGTAGTGACTATAAATGATATTTTGATATATCCACAAGAATTGTAAAATAATGTGAAAATATCTGTGATTTCTATTGGTAATAAAAGCATGGAAACTGTTCATACTACTGTGTATTGTTGCCTGGTATTCATATTAGAGGAAATGCCACATTTCAATTAGAAGGTAGTAAAAGTGAAAATGTAGTATTTTTTCCTATTCATGTCCCTGGACTGTCTGGTTTATCTGCTTGTATTCCTTAAAGATCCATGGATCCAGGTTAACCATTACCCTGAGGTACCCAGCACGCGTACCTATATAGCATCGGCACATTCACTCATGCTGTGGTCTGAATGTCTCCCCGTAAGTTCATGTGTTGAGATTTGGTTGTGATAGGATTCAATGGGGGAAAATATAATCCAACTATTGTGTTGACAGGTAGAGCTTTTGGAGGAGATTAAGATTAAAGTCATAGGGCCAGCAGGTGGTGTGATAGTTTAAAAGCACAGGATTCCCACTCAGCCAACTGTGGTTTGAGTCCCAGACATGGCACCTTGAACATTGTGCCAGCCACACGTGCATGCCTGCCAAAAATCCCGGAAGAATAGAGGAGAGGGAATGTGGTGTGGCCATCCCCTTGGTGGATGATTTCTCACTTTCCTTCTGTCTGTCTCTCTTTGGCAAGCTCATGTGCCCTATGGCAAAAACAAACAAACAAAACAAAAGCAAAACAACAACAAAAAACCCACAAACAACCGAAAAAGATTAAGGTCATCCAAGTGAGGCCTCCATCACTGAATCAAGGTAGGTTTAGAAGGAGAAAAAAAGAGACCAAAACAGAGACGCAGGGACACAGATATATGCACTCTTGCCCTCCACGTTGTAACGCAGTCAGGAGATCTCACTGTAAGGGGTCTCTTGATCCTGGACTCCCAGATCCGGAGTTGAAAACATAAATCACCCAACTTGGGGTATTTTCTGTTATTAGCAACAGACTGGATCAGAAAAATTAATATTTACAAACACTAACACAATACCCTCACTCACTCATATATATGCAAAAAATACTTGTATATCATTGTGTGCTGGTAAATGTGTAATAAGCAGCTCTCTTGAAAAAAAATGCCCTGATTTGTAACTAATTTGCTAATTCTCATGCTGTAAGTATTCCTACTATGACCAATTTCAAATTACCAGTTCAACATCAATGAATGCAAAGCGAGAAAGAGCTGAGAAATAAGATCATTATATACGTTTCACCACCATACGGATACAATCCATGTAAGAACTGCAAGACAGAGACAAAAGTAAAATGTAAAATAATTAGAAGATGTTTTTTGTCTATTATCTTTATTTTTATGTAACTTATCTAATTATAAGAATAAAGAATTTCGTTTTTAGTAATGGCTGAGTTTACCAAATAGCTTGGATGATTTCTCACTTTCCTTCTGTCTGTCTCTCTTTGGCAAGCTCATGTGCCCTATGGCAAAAACAAACAAACAAAACAAAAGCAAAACAACAACAAAAAACCCACAAACAACCGAAAAAGATTAAGGTCATCCAAGTGAGGCCTCCATCACTGAATCAAGGTAGGTTTAGAAGGAGAAAAAAAGAGACCAAAACAGAGACGCAGGGACACAGATATATGCACTCTTGCCCTCCACGTTGTAACGCAGTCAGGAGATCTCACTGTAAGGGGTCTCTTGATCCTGGACTCCCAGATCTGGAGTTGAAAACATAAATCACCCAACTTGGGGTATTTTCTGTTATTAGCAACAGACTGGATCAGAAAAATTAATATTTACAAACACTAACACAATACCCTCACTCACTCATATATATGCAAAAAATACTTGTATATCATTGTGTGCTGGTAAATGTGTAATAAGCAGCTCTCTTGAAAAAAAATGCCCTGATTTGTAACTAATTTGCTAATTCTCATGCTGTAAGTATTCCTACTATGACCAATTTCAAATTACCAGTTCAACATCAATGAATGCAAAGCGAGAAAGAGCTGAGAAATAAGATCATTATATACGTTTCACCACCATACGGATACAATCCATGTAAGAACTTCAAGACAGAGACAAAAGTAAAATGTAAAATAATTAGAAGATGTTTTTTGTCTATTATCTTTATTTTTATGTAACTTATCTAATTATAAGAATAAAGAATTTCGTTTTTAGTAATGGCTGAGTTTACCAAATAGCTTACCAAATCCCTAAATTAAGAAAAAACATTTTAACAGAGGGTGTGTGCACTCACCAGAGAGGGGGTGATGGGGAGAGAGTGCCCCCATGGAGAATGGTCACACTGCAATCCTTTCTCCTCCACTTCTCCTTCCTTTTGGGATTTTTGGGCACATATGTACACATGGCTGCTTCTCAAGTCTCTGGGTCCAGGACTCAAACTGCATGGTTTGCCATGTGTGATCCAGTAGCCTTAACCACCATGCCATGGGCTGGCCCCAAATCCCTATATTTAACAATTGTCCTCACAGGCCAACACAAGCCAGGCCCAGCACACCATTGCACACGCCTTCATATTCATACGCATTCTACCCCCAGGTTATTTTCTACACACATACCTTCTACACACATTCACTTATTTGCCAGTATCCCAGAACGCCCCCACACACTCAGGAACATGCACTCCACTGACACCTTCACGCATACACATGGCCACAATACTGCATCTGTCTATCTCACCAGTCATTTCTGTATCTCCTTGATAGATCACACACAATTGCTACACTATATAAACATATCCACAAACTCATAGATGGTCTCCAACTCATACAACTCCAAACTTACAAATATAAACTAGTACCTCATGTACAATGTTCTCATCCACACACACACCCTTCCCATATAAACCCTCCTCATTAAAACACACACAATTACTCAAAATTGACTTCTGTGCATATATCCACGTGCACTTACGTACATACATGGTTAGTGCATATATTCACATTATTGAGCTACTCAAATACTCATATAATACTCAAGGTATAGTCCTTATACAAAATTTGAATGCCCATGATCTTCCTATACTCCTCCAATAGCCTCTATTCATGCCTATACACATTTGCTTACCTGTACACAAATGATCCCTATGGGGCCAGCCCTATATCCTAGTGGTTAAAGGAGTCATATTTCACACAGCTGACTGAGCACTTTGAACCTGGTCCCAGCAGCTTATAAACCACTCCAGAAACATGTGCATGTGTGTCCAAAATCTTGACTGGATGGAGGAGGTATTGGGTGTGACCATGCCCCACTGAGGGGGTGTTTTCTTTCTCTCCCTCTCTCTAGAGAGCAGGTAGAAACTCTGGCAGTTAGAACAATTTTTCACATGGATTTATTCATTCATATCCCCCTGCACACATACCTCATTTTTTCTTCCAGCTCACTTCCCCCCACACACCTACATAAACATGTGAGACAGAATCTGGCACCCCATCCAGAGGGAAGGATGCCGATTGCCTCTGAGAATGCCTTAGACTCGAAGGCCAGAATCAGCCGAGTGACCTCAGACTGACACCGCAGAGAAGAGCAAGACAGTAACTCGGCCAGAGGGCCCATTTCCTCTGCAGAGCCCTAATCCATCACTGTCTCCTCTTCTGTTTTCTGATTTCTGATTCACTGAACTCCAGGTCCATGAAGTCTCTGCCAGTGAAATCAATGAGACATAGTGGACTGGGTGGCAGAGAGGACCGAGGAGGTTATTTGGTGCCATTGAAAATAACACCCAAGTCTGACAAAATGCCTGTGTTAATGGAAGAACGGGGCTTGCTGTGTTTCACAGGTTGGAGGTGTGGATAGGTGTAGAGCACAACAGGACAGAAAGCACCTTCAGTGTTGCTTCTTTTCCAAATAGCTGGGCCCTGAGAAGACACAGAAGGAGGACAGTCTGGGGGAAGGGTCCATCTGTGTGGCTTTGGCAATGGGGTTGGCTTGCAGTCAGGTGAGCCACGGGCAGTGTGGTCAGGAAGGCAGGTGGGTCTCCATGTAGAGCATCGGCTCCCGTAAAGTCAGCCACATCATGGTGCAAGTCAGGAATTTAGGCGTGTGAACTCATAAATTATTAGCCTCTGAGATGGGGCTGTAAGGGGTCTGTTTTTTCAGCAGGGTCTCTTCCCCTCAAAGCAAGGACTCAATAGGCAATTGCCAAATTGAGCCGATGTCTTCTAAAGGTTTGATAAAGTAGATCATCTCCCAGGGAGTCCAGAGGTCAGAACAATCCTGATTGGGGCTCCACTCAGCTGCTCATGGCCCCAAGGGAGGAGACAGAAGCCTTGCCATCTAGGGCCTGGCATCACCCTCTGGTTCCATCTGGGGCTACACATCTCTTTGGTAAGCAATTGTCCCCTGTAGGGTGTGGAGGGAGGAGGAAAACTTTGAGGCTTGAGCTTGAGCCTTGGCTGTATTGCAGATGAGCTGAGTGGCTTCAGATAGTCTCTGAGTCATCTGTACCTCAACCAAAAAAAAATGAGTGTTTCTTCTAAATGACCTTTAAGTTTTGTCTTAGTCAGTTTGGGCTGCTGGTATAACAAAGATATATGCCCTAAACTAGGTGGCTCAAGCAACAAGCATTTATTTCTCATTATTCTGGAGGCTAGGTAGCCCAAGATCAAAGCACAGGGAGAGCACATGTCTACTGAGGTCTGGCTGGGCTTCAGATGGCCACTTTCCTGCTTTATGCTCCCATGGAAAAGAGCAGAGAGAGGAACCCTTCTTGTATCTCTTCTCATAAGGTCCTGACCCTACTTGTGAAACCTCCAGTCTCTTGATGTTAATATTTTCCAAAGGTCCCACCTCCAAATGCCATGACATCAGAGGTGAGCATATCCACCTAGACAATTTGGGAGAACGCAAACATGCAGACCATAGCATGACCTTTCTTTCTAAGATCCTGAGACACATCACTGAGTGAAGCAATGAAGTTAGAGCCGTTGAGAGTTACATGTTTTCTTCCATCTATAAAATAGAACTCATGGTAGTTGTGTACCTTAGCCTCACTGTGAAGATGAGATGACACCATACACAGTGCCCAGCACAGAACCTGACCCAGCGGAAGCCTTACCAGTAGCAATGGCTATTGCTGTGCCGTCAGAACTGAACAAGGCACTGGTAAGGAGTGAACATGGGAGATAGGTAGGAGTACAATGTCTGGTCCTGCCCTTATATCGCACACAATCTAAAATGATCATAAATACCTGGGTGCACACCCCTCTTTCCAGGCTATGAAAAAATCAGTTGGCTTTTAAGCAATTTGTACAAGCACCCCCTGAATGAAATGGGAGACCTAATTTCCACCTTACAGCTTATGATGTCAACCAAGAAAAGGACACAACCAAACTGATACCACAGAGTGGCTCAGGAAACAAGAATCAGAGTTTAGAGGAGGAAGAGGAGGGTTGGAGCAGGAGGACTTGAATCAAGTACTCAGGATTGGTGAAAATTAGGCACACTAGAAGAAAAGAGCTTTGTAACCCTGGCACACAGTGGAAAGACTGAAGTCCTCAAACAGGGAGAAGTGAACCCAGTCCAATAGGCTTTGTTGATTGTTTATAGCACAAGCCTTCATAAAGGTGAGTGCTTTTGTGATAAACACTATGTACTATTAAACACTAGGGGTGTAGGTATGTGCAAATGAGAATGACAAACACCCTCACCTCTCCCTTCAAGGGGATCTGTTCTAGAAGAGAAGTCAGACTCATACACAACTGCCTTTGGAGGTGGGGAAGTGCTCACAGAGGCAAGGATGGAAAGGGGAAGGAGGGGTTATCTCAGAATCTTAGAAAAAAGATCGTGCTATGGTCTGCATGTTTGTGTTCTCCCAAATTGCCTAGGTGGATATGCTCACCCCTGATGTCATGGCATTAGGACGTGGGACCTTTGGAAGGTAAGAAGGTCATGAGGATGGAGGCATCATGAGTAGGGTCAGGACCTTATGAGAAGAGACACAAGCTTGTCCCAGTGAGGAAGGGCCCTGGGAGGTTGGTCAGAGAATAGCAATGCTAACTAATATTTTTCAAGTGTCTTCTAAATGTCCTGGGCCATCTACATACATTACCTCATGTAATACACATGCTCACCCTGTGAAGTAGGTAGTAGTATTTTCTCCATTTTATAGACGAGGACCATTTTAAAGCAGAAATAGGGGAAACTGGTCCTCATATCTTGCAAACCCAAGGGTAGAGCTGGCAAGGGGCAGGGGTGGTGGGGGAGAGGGCAAGGTTTCAAACAATGTCGCCAGGATTCTCTCTTCCCCTGTTCACTGTTCCTCTCTGCAGTGAGAGTCCCTGCTGCCGTCCCTGGCCCCTTGCTAATACCATTAGCGTGGCTGCCTAACCCACAGCCAGGACTCACTAGGGGTACCCAGAGCCTGTTGAAGACCCATTTGCTCAACACATAATGGGGATTAGAATTCATTAATGCACTACAAATTAAAGTATTAATAACGGCTGTGGAGTTTAAATGAGAGCCAGGGAAGGGAATCGGGCGAGGGGCAGCCCCTCCTGCATCTCCCACCTAGCTGCATTGTTCTGGCATGGGCAATCCTGCGCTCTTTAATATGCTGTGACAGCCGCTGAAGTGACCCCAGACAATAAACAGGGCCTCCTAGTTAAGTATTAATCTGCCAAAAGAATGACCTTCATCCACTAAAGAAGGGATGTTTTTAAAAACCTCGCAAGTGGAGGAAGGCTCATTTGCTCGCTCATTTAGCATATTAAAAGGATATTATTGCTACAAACAAGAAATCTAAATGAGGCCTGGGCAGGAGCTGGGATAACACTCCTGATTAAAGGTGCAGGGTAATGATGAACACGGGAGGCTGAATCCGTTATTGTTCACCAACATGGCAGGACCTGGCTGCAGGGATGATAAGAGCATTGAGCCCGGACTGAGGCCAGGCTCTGGCAGAGAGGAATGGAGCATGGCCAGTCACTGGGAGCTGCCACCTCCACCTTGGGAAGGGAGGGGTGGAACAGGGGTGTCAGAGGAATGACCTAGAGAGGAACGGAGCATGGCCAGTCAGTCACTGGGAGCTGCCACCTCCACCTTGGGAAGGGAGGGGTGGAACAGGGGTGTCAGAGGAATGACCTTAGAGGTGGGGAGCCCAGTGATGCAGACTAGAGCAATTCCCTGGAGGGACCACACAGTCTCTGTGTCTCTGACTGTCAACTCTTGACTTGTTTACTTCACAGCTTCTCATGTCCCTGCTGGTCGACTCTACAGACAGCTGCCCATTCCTAAAAGTCTAGTTAGTTCTCTCAGGGATGAGCTCATGCTTAGTCCCGAGAGAAAAAGTCCAGCAGAGAAAAAGAAATGATGGGGCCAGCCTGTGGCGTGGAGGTTAAGGTGGCTAGATAAACATGGAGGACTACACGGTTCAAGTCCTGGTCGCTACACTTGAAAAACACCCTGGACATATGCACGTGTGTGCCCAAAATCCCAAAAGAAGAATGGAAGAGAAGAGGCTGTGGCATGGCCATTCCTCCTGGGGATTGAGTTCTCACTTTCTCTCTCTCCAACAAGCACACATGCCCTATTGCAAATTTTTGAAAAAAGAGAGAGAAAAGACGAGCGTGGTTCATTTCTCCTTCCTCTACACAGGATAATTAACACCAAGGTCTGAGATGTCAGAGAAGGGGCCGGGCTGAGGAATTGGGTGTCTCCAGTCTGTCTGGGGAAATGAGAGCCTGGGCAAAGCCATGGCAAAGACAGTGTATTTGTTCTCCACATTGCTCCTCTGCCTGGGCTTAAATGTAGAAACATTTACTAGCCTCCTTTGGAGCTAAATTGCAAGGATATCACTAAATGTTGACCAATAGGATGATGAAGGGGAGTGACAACGCATCACTTCTGGTCCGAAGCATGGAAGTGACTGTGGACCTCACTCAGCTCTCTCTTCCCTTGCCACAGCCACTGTGGCAGCATGTGAGGAGAAGAGGCATCACAAGATGGGAGAACCCTGTGTGATTGGATGGAGGAGGACAGCGGCTAATCTTTTTAAAAAATTATATTATTATTATTCAATTTGACCAAAGAGATGCAGAGAGAGAAAAAAGAGAGGAAGAGTGAGAAAGCAAGCTGCCAGGTCCAGGACTTGAACCATGGATGGCCATGTGGGAATCCAGTGCCCTACCCACTACACCACCTGCTGGCCCCAACCCTGGGTTACTTACATAAAAATGTTCAGACTTTTGTTACATTACTGAGATTTAGAGGTTTACCTATGGAAGCAGTAAGAGCTATTTATCCTGCCTAATACTGTGCTTAATAAATGTTTGTTGAATTAGCTAAGTGAATATTCTCCTTTAATCCTTACAATAATGTTAAGATAGATATGAATGACTATGAAACACGAAACTAAAGCACAAGTTAAATTAAAGCACATAGACTTCTTAAAAATCCATGCAGTTTTTCACAATATGCATTTTCTGTGAACTATCTGAAGATCCCCCCTATTTCAATTGACAGAGAAAGAAAGAGATTCAGAGGTAAAAAGCAACAGAGTTGGAAGTCAAATTTATGTCTTCAAATTCCATATTCTTTTTACTATACCTGGCTGCCTTTCAAGAATACAGTCTGATGTATATTTTATGTGAAATTTTACCAAAAGGTACTTCAGTATAATCGAGGTTATGGACTTTCCAAATGAGAGGGTCCCTTGGTCATTATCGCTGTCAGAACAGGGCTGCCATCTTGAATGTAGTAAAGCCTTTTCCAAAATCAAGTACCACAGTGGAGGGCTTTGGCCAACTATTGTCTCTCTTTGGGGTAGAAGGGAGAATTTTTAAGTTCCTATTCCCTATCTCAGGAAAAAGGAATCTCCTTCCTGTAAGCAGATGGTCAAGAGCAGCCTGCTCAGAAGGAATGACCCATGATAACTTTTGGATCTCACCTTCTGAATAGATTTGTCAACCGTCCAACAGCTTCCACAGCTCTGGAGGCTGCCTGCCTGAACTTGGGAAGCATGAATATCCAGAGGCAAATACTAACAAGTTAGTGCACCCTGTGCATCCGTCCCCTATGCTACCATTGCTGCAAAGAAGGCAAAGTGTGGTGTGAGGAGGGAGAAGGACCTCCATGTCAAGTCAAGAGGAAGGTGGTCAGTATAAGGGGAGAAAGGGAGGTGGCCATCAGACTGGTTAAATGTATTACAATATGTTTAACCTCTAAGAGAAAAATGAAGAATCAAACGTAAAGGGTAAGATTAGACACTGTAGGAGAAATCTGGGGGCAGGAATGGCTTGTCCTCTGTCCCCAATCAATGCCTTTCTCTCTGGTTCCCTGTGGATCTGGATGCTCAATTCAGTTGGCAGAAAAAGCGTTCACTGGGTAAAGACAGGGTACCAAGCACAGGGGCAGGAGTAGAGACACAGATAAGAGTAAGAAGAGTCAGGTCCCTGCTGAGTGTCAGACGAAGCACCCTATAACCCTGAGAAAGAGCTATAGCTCCCCAGGGCTGCCACTAAACCACAGAGTACTTGGGTGCAACATAGAAAACAAGATTCCTGCAGGAAGTGCTGACTCAATCTGGGATGGATGTAGTGCTGCTCAGTGGCACCCCTACTGGTCAAATTCCTCTTCCTCTCTCTTCTACTCTCTAGTTTCCTCCTGGGACCTGCAGTTCTCAGAAATGCAAATCCAGGCAGCCCTAGACCTTAGAACTGGACAAATCTAGTGGGGTGGTTGTCACTCAAGTTCTCCATGTTAAAGATGAAGAAACTGAGACCCAGAGAGGGAGAAATTACCTGACCAAGGACACCTTTTGGGCTTTCCTGGGAGAAAAAAACGTAATATGTCTTGGGTACTCATGGTAACACCTAAGTCAGAAAACATGTTAAAACTGTTGAGTAAACTAGTCAGTAAATAGATTGGTAGGGGTAGGTTTGTGAAAGAAAGGTAATTGTCTGCTCAGACTGGGTGAGGTTCGAGGTATGCCACTCCTGTGCCCTCACAGGCATTTGCCCACCCTCCATTCTACTTCCTTGCCTTGATTCCAAGTGCTCTCTAACCTTCATTCCTAAAGCAATTTAGACGCAAAGCCCACAGGGAAATTGGATTCTGGGAGAGCTCCCTTGGCTGAAAAATTAGTCAATCTAATTGTCCTTCCTACTGTATTTATCTCAATGGAAAGGGCTGCCAATGGTCTGTCAGTGACAGGCAAGGTGAGTGTGAAGTAGCTGCAAGTTGGGGTCTTAATTGTAAGAGCTTGCCTTAAGGGAGATGACATTCTTTCCTGGAACCATAAGACTGGGTCATCTGACACTGACATGCTGGCCAGGTCCCCTGGCTGTGCCGCATTCCCCTGGCAGATGACTGAGGTGACAGCTTACTCATAGCTGTTCCCTGAGGGCTCTAGTCAAGGTTGATGGTTACCTTCTTCATGATTCCTTTTCCTGACCCTCTCCCAGGTCCCACACTCCCAAACATGCCATGCACACCTCATTTACAGCATTGACCAATGAGAACTGCCACGCTGTGCCTGCGTCTTTCTTCCCCAACAGTTCTGAGAGCTTCTTGAAAAAGAGTCTATGCTCTCCTTGACTTGGCATGGTCACAGGACTGATGCACGGAAGTTACTTAGTAAAGGTGTTGAAATCAAGGCAAAATGCACTCTCCCAGGTTCTAGAGTTTGAGCCCTATTCTGATATTTCACCAGGCTCTGACGTGTAGGGCTTGAGCATTTGCTGCCGGATAGCCAGGAAGGTGCAGGTATTGTGCTTCGGGCTCATGTGCACTGTGACTACTCTGTGGGGCAGGCTGCACAATCCCATCTTCGTCTGCTGAGACTGGGCTGCAGAGGAGCTCGGTAACCAGCTGGCATTTTTATGGCTGGTAAGTGCGGATCTGGATGGGAGCCCTGGTCTGCCTGATGCCATAGTCCATGGTTCTCCATGGGCAGTACTCTTAACTGCCCTGACCCAGCAGGCCCTACCCACAGGCACCCACAGACTGAGAGTGTCAGCACTCTTTGTGACCCCAGTGGTAACACTTCCTAATTTTCTGGGATGCCCTAAAGTCACATACAACCTGCAATGGACATAACTTCATTTCCCAGTGACTTCTGCCTCTACATACGGTCTCTGCTTATTTTATTTCATTAAAAAATTCTTTATTTATTTCATCTGAGAGAGGGAGAGAAAGAGAGAGATAGGCACCATGAATAGGGTTCCCATGCTGCTATCCACCCCCAGTGCTGGCCAGCCCAGATCACAAATATCTGGCATGTACAGGGAGACCTCAGGACACGAACCCAGGACCCTCCCTTGTGGCCACAGCATTGCAAAGCATTGTGTCACCACTGTACACTACGACTGGCCAGCCTCTGCCCTGTTTTAAAAGCCACAGTATAATATGTAGGATGACCAAATCAAAAGATCGCTTGTACGCCATGAAGACTATAGTTAATAATAGTGTATTACGTTTGGGATTTTTGCTAAATGAGTGGATTATAGCTGCTCTAGTCATGGGATTAGGGGAGTGAATGGGTAACTATGTGAGATGATGGATATATTAATTTGTCCTACTATAGTAAATATGTATGTGTGTGTGTGTGTGTGTGTGTGTGTGTGTGTGTGTATGTGTGTAGGGTTGTTGGGAAAGTCATAACACAGTTTTGCATAGAAAAACATAAAAAATACGTCATGCCTTTCCCAACAAATTAATAATATATCTTATAACATCGTGTTGTATATTTTAAGTATTCAGAACAAAATTTATTTTTTATTTTAATTTAATTTATTTTATTTTATTTTTTAGTGCACTCACTAGAGGCAGATGAGGGTGGGGTATATAAGAAATCACCCTTCGGGGATGATGTCCACACTGCAGTCCCTTATTTTGGGATTTGGGGCACCTACGCACACACTTCTGGTACGTTTCTCAGGTCCAGGACTTGAGCTGCAGTCGGCCAAGTGGGATCCAACGCCTTGACCTCTGCACCACCTGCTGGCACCAAAATTTATCTTAAAAATAAGTGAAATATCAGTCCTACCCTCAGGAGAGTCAGAGTTCCACTGCTCGGGCTACCCCTGGCTGTTTTGCAGGTTACACACAGGCTTTCTCTTTGATTCTGGGTCTTACTTATTCATGAACTCTGTTGCGTTTTAGACAACAATGACAAACGCAAAACTGTCTCCATAAACACCCAGTACAAAAATCTTCTGCCATTATCCCCAGAGATTAAACATGAGGAGACTTCCAAAAGTTTGTGAGAAAATGGAATTAACGTACAGGCTTACTTTGTTGCAAGAATATTTTAAATGTATGCATACCTTTTCCATAATACAATTTCCCATGACCTTTCTGAAGACCTAGCATATGACTTTCTGTACGGCTCTATAAGATGCCAGGGTTGGGCTCATTTTTCTTCTATTTCTATGTAATTTTCTGGTACCTTGATCTTCCTATTTTTCACTGACCACTTCATCAATTCATGTATACCTCCACTTGAAAAAATGAAATTAAGAGCCATGTTATGTTTGGAGTCACCTAGGACATAACTCTGCTCACACTTCCTTCAGGCCCAGAACAGGCTGACTGCTTCCCTGTGGAATCATAAAAGCCAAAGGAGGGACCAGCAGATGATGTAATGGTTACGTCACTGGGCTCTCATGTAGTCGACCATGGTTCAAATCCCAGACCTGGCAACTTAAAACTCTCACCGAGTGTGTGTGTGTGTATGTGTCCAAAATCCCAAGAGGAGAATGGAGGAGAAGGGACTGTGGTGTGGCCATTCCCACTAGGGGGGGGTTGATTTCTCACTTTCTGTCTATCTCTCTGTCTCTTCAGCAAGCACACAAGCTCTATAGCAAAATCTCTCTTAAAACAAAAAAGCCGAGGGACACATGTACACATGTCACCTGAGAATAGAGGTAGACAGACAGGAGCAAGGTGAGGGAGGGGCAGAGGAGAGAGGCTGGGCTGGGACAAAAAGGGCATATTGCATGAGGTCGCAGGTGGGAGAGAGAGAGGCTTGAACAGTGGTCACAGTGAAGGGGGGATGAGAGGAAGGAGGCTCCTTAGTGTCCTTCTGATATTGGAGAAATTCAGAAATAAGAGGAGGCTGCAGTTCTAAGGGCATGAAGCCACCAATTTCACCTGGTGACTTCCCTGTTCTCCAGATCAAGAATTTCTCTCTGGTCACAAGGAAGAATAGAGACAGTGTCCTTGAGAACACTTTTGATTCAGGATTGGGGTGCCAGGGAAACAGGGATCCAACAGACATGGAGATAAACCCAGCCCATCTGGAAAGGAAGACCGTGACGTTTTAGGTAGAGTAGGGAA
>NW_006203674.1:373597-384418 GCF_000334495.1 Tupaia belangeri chinensis
AGGCCCAGGAGGACCTGGGGACAGGAAATAACCTGATGGCAAATATCCCCGTGTTGCTAACAGACAGGACTGCTCCAGAGTCCAGGAACATGGCAATCTGCACAGGTGATAGAAACCTCCCCCTGGATGTGGGAATCGTGTCACAATCAACCTCTTGATGAGACATTTCTCTCAATTACCTTTTAGTGGACAGGTGGTTAAACCTGGACAACTGGCCAGGATTGACTGGTAACAAGAGAAGACGAAGCCATTAACCCCATTCCCTGCCTCCTACTGCATCTTCCCACACCTTTCTTTCCAAGTATGTTTGGCCTCCAAGTGCTCATTTCCAGTGTCCCTTCTGGAAAACTTCCCCTAACCTCCTCTGTCTTTCCTTTCTCCTCTGCGTGGGTTGAGATTCCTCCTGTTTTCTAAGCTACCGCAGCACATTGCACATCTTCAAACCAGCGTCTGACGCATTTTATTAGGACTTCTCTATATCCTTCATCAGACTGCAAGTTCCCTAAGGGTAGGAGCTCTGCTTTCCTCATGCATTTGGCCTTAATTTCTAGCACAGTGCTTGTTACACTGCAGAAGTGAAATAAATATTTCAGAATGAATGGATAAATGATTGGTCACAAAGCTAGGAATCTAGTACAGTAGTTTTCCACCCTTGGCATTCTAATATGAGGGTGTGGAGTGGCATCGGCGTATTTAAAGAAACTGAATTACCTGAAATAACACTAAACCAGTCACCAAAAAACTATTTTGCACTCACCACTATAATCCAAACATGTCTCACCATCTCTATAAAAGTGTCCAAAGTCATTATTCTGTTCAGTGTTTGGGTAAAATTATTTGCTATTCAGGATGCTCTCTGGAGGGGCAGAGGTCTCACACGTTCTAGTAAACACGCGCTCTTTCTCTGGTGCTAGCTTGACTTCACACTGCACCTCGCACCTGTTATTCACGGACAACCGAGTCCCACGCTAGACTCTGTAACAAATCCATGCTGCTCAACATTGCGCTGCCAAGCATCACATTAATATTGAAAGACACATTCATAAAGCACCCTTAGGGAACAAACCACCCATCTCACCAGTCCCTGGAGGAAACATGGACATGAACAGGAAAAGTAGCCTTGAAATAGAATAAGCAGGACTTTCCCAAAATTTGATGATGATGTCCCTTGGGGCAAGGGAGGCAACAACACTATCACCTGTATTCATTGCATTAGCAAAAGGATAGACTTTTCTGTACAAGTCTTGTAAATAATCTTTCCTATTTATGATAAAGAACAAAAGGAAATTGTAGGGCCACTGTGTAAGTCCCCCGCTGATACTCTTCTCAGAGCCAAGGGGTCATTCTTTGAGGGAAGACAATAAGATATGGTGAAGATTGATATGCTAAGCCTTGGATAGCATTTTGCCTGGGTAGTTGC
This sequence comes from Tupaia belangeri chinensis, assembly GCF_000334495.1. Taxonomy (NCBI): domain Eukaryota; kingdom Metazoa; phylum Chordata; class Mammalia; order Scandentia; family Tupaiidae; genus Tupaia; species Tupaia belangeri. Next base: position 375,018 of record NW_006203674.1, read on the forward strand.
CTCAGAGAGAGGCTGGGGACCTGCATGAGAGGCTGGGGTCTGATGTTTATATCAAACTATACCTTAAGGAATAAGATAAAAGGGATTTCTAGGTGTCCAGCCAAGCTACCTACACAAGAGAGCAAAGGAGCATTAAGGACAGATCACTAGCTGAGAAAGAGCCATTGGCATTTGGAATCCTGGTCACGATGGCAGCTGTGAGACAAGCTGTGAGCCCTCGTCTGGGGCTCTGTCTGGGTCCCTCATGGCCACCCCGATGAAACCCAGTATCTGGGAACAGCCTATGGAAGACCACTTCGAGCTACTTACAGAGGGCCTGGAAGTTGGTCTAGCAGAGCACAGTCACTAGCAACCTGCAACAAATTCATGTAGTGGCTGTTAAAAAAGTAGATTGTGGAGGGTGGCAGCAGGTGGCATGGTGACAGCAGATGGCACCGTGGTTAAGGCACTGGACTCTCAGATGGCTGAACATGGTTTGAACTTCAGACCTGGGGGCTTCAAAATCATGCCAGGCTCCTGTGCATGTGTGTCCAAAATCCTGAGAAGATAATGGAGGATAAGGGCTTGAGGCATGGTCACCCTCTCTAGGGGGGCTGATTTCTCACTCCCTACCCTTACCTTTCTCTGAGGAGCACATGCACTTTTTTTTTCTTTTTTTTTAAATTTAAATTTATTTATTTACATTCATTCACTATACATCATTACAACATACAAAATGAGATTTTTCCATCCAGAATACACTATATATTGGCTCAATCAAGCAAAACTAATAACAAAAAACAGGGGCCGGCAAGTAGTGTGGTGGTTAAGGGCGCTGGACTCCCACATGCTCGACCACGGTTAGAGTCTCGAACCTGGTAGCTTGCTGTCTCACTTTCTCTATATCTCTCTTGCTCTCTCGCTCTGTACCTCTCTGGTCAAAATTAAAATAAATAAGTAAATAAATTTAAATAAAATAATTCTTAAAGAGTTTTTTTAAAAACAAACAAACAAAAACAAAAAACCTATTTTTAAAAAGTAGATTCTGGACAGCAACACACATATCTATTATAGAGTCCCCTGAAGGTAGGGTCTAGAGAACCCAGAGTTCACTGGTTCCCCAGGAGGTCCTTGTGCACACTGAAATTTGAAATCTCGTGGTTTAGTTTTTGAGAGGACATGTTTTTGAATGGGAGAGACTGGGATGCTGATAGAAGCTTTAAATCCACTGTGTGACCCTAGAAAGTTCCTTAGCCTCTGATCCTCAGTTTCCCATCTGCAAAATAAGAACAATGGTAATAATCCCATATATGGGGCTGCCAGGGAGATTAACTGCAATATTGAATGTGAAGTGCTTGCAGAGTGCCTGACATATAGTAATAATTGTGTAACAATTATAATAGTCTCTTTGGGTAAACAGAATGAATTCACATGAAATAATTTCAGACTATTAGTAGCTGGGTGACCTGATATGCCCAGAGCCATCAAGAAGGAAAATATTTCCCCTTGAAATACACCCAAGTTCTTTTCCTCTTTTAATTTTATTAATAAGTTTTTTTTTCTTACTCATGATAGAGTGTGTGTGCACACATGGGAATGAGAGAGACAGAATCAGAGGGGTGGGGGAGCAGCTTCCCTCCAGTCTTCCAGCCATTGGGTTTTGGGCCTTCACGCCTTCGCCCAGCTTGTTTCAGGCTGATCTGGCTGGGGATTTGAACCATGGTCACCATGCGGAATCTGGCTTTTCTTGAGCAGTAAATGACTGCAGCACCCCAGAGCTGTCCCTCACCCCTTCTATTTTCATGAAAGGAGCACACTACATCTTTTTTTGTTTCTTAAACTGGGGTGGCCCAACTGTTACTACAATTTTCATGTTTCTAGGACACTAGGAGTACCTGCTTTGAGACTGAGAGTTGGAATTCAAGGCTGGAAACCTCACTTACTAGCTGTGGAAGTCATGGTAGTAATTGTCTTATTGTCATAAGGACCAAATTATATAACTCTGGCTCAATCAAGCAAAACTAATAACAAAAAACAGGGGCCGGCAAGTAGTGTGGTGGTTAAGGGCGCTGGACTCCCACATGCTCGACCACGGTTAGAGTCTCGAACCTGGTAGCTTGCTGTCTCACTTTCTCTATATCTCTCTTGCTCTCTCGCTCTGTACCTCTCTGGTCAAAATTAAAATAAATAAGTAAATAAATTTAAATAAAATAATTCTTAAAGAGTTTTTTTAAAAACAAACAAACAAAAACAAAAAACCTATTTTTAAAAAGTAGATTCTGGACAGCAACACACATATCTATTATAGAGTCCCCTGAAGGTAGGGTCTAGAGAACCCAGAGTTCACTGGTTCCCCAGGAGGTCCTTGTGCACACTGAAATTTGAAATCTCGTGGTTTAGTTTTTGAGAGGACATGTTTTTGAATGGGAGAGACTGGGATGCTGATAGAAGCTTTAAATCCACTGTGTGACCCTAGAAAGTTCCTTAGCCTCTGATCCTCAGTTTCCCATCTGCAAAATAAGAACAATGGTAATAATACCATATATAGGGCTGCCAGGGAGATTAAATGCAATATTGAATGTGAAGTGCTTGCAGAGTGCCTGACATATAGTAATAATTGTGTAACAATTATAATAGTCTCTTTGGGTAAACAGAATGAATTCACATGAAATAATTTCAGACTATTAGTAGCTGGGTGACCTGATATGCCCAGAGCCATCAAGAAGGAAAATATTTCCCCTTGAAATACACCCAAGTTCTTTTCCTCTTTTAATTTTATTAATAAGTTTTTTTTTCTTACTCATGATAGAGTGTGTGTGCACACATGGGAATGAGAGAGACAGAATCAGAGGGGTGGGGGAGCAGCTTCCCTCCAGTCTTCCAGCCATTGGGTTTTGGGCCTTCACGCCTTCGCCCAGCTTGTTTCAGGCTGATCTGGCTGGGGATTTGAACCATGGTCACCATGCGGAATCTGGCTTTTCTTGAGCAGTAAATGACTGCAGCACCCCAGAGCTGTCCCTCACCCCTTCTATTTTCATGAAAGGAGCACACTACATCTTTTTTTGTTTCTTAAACTGGGGTGGCCCAACTGTTACTACAATTTTCATGTTTCTAGGACACTAGGAGTACCTGCTTTGAGACTGAGAGTTGGAATTCAAGGCTGGAAACCTCACTTACTAGCTGTGGAAGTCATGGTAGTAATTGTCTTATTGTCATAAGGACCAAATTATATAACTCATGTAAGTGCTAGTTCAGAATCTGACACATGGGACCAGCAGTTGGCATAATGGCTATGTTACTACACTCCAATGTAGACAATAAACTCACGCCGGGTGTGTGTACGTGTGTGCCCAAGATCCTGAGAGGAGAATGCAGGAGAAGGGATTGTGGTGTGGCCATCCCTCTCGCGGTGGGGGGGAATTTCTCACTTTCTGTCTCTCTCTGGTGAGCACATAGGTCCGATAACAAAAATCTCTCTCTCTCTAAAAAAATAGTAAGTGTTTTTTAGTGGTATAGTTTTCATAGCAAACCAGCCCTTCCCAGAGCACTCATGTACTCTCTCAGCCAATGGATTCTGAGCAGCTACTACGGGGCTGGAGTCATCCTTGGCGCTGTCCATCATGAAAAGCAAGACTGTTTCCTTCTAGGAGCTTAGTTATGGCAATGCTTACAACAAGAAATGGGAGATTATGTATTATGTGTCAAATATTAAATGAATAATATACAGTAAGCGCTGGATTGTACAGAGAGGAGACAAAGCAAGGGAGATTTTAAGAAGCAGGGGTAGACTGACCCCAATAAGAGGGCATAGTCTCGAATGTACAGAACTGAAATGGAGCCCAGATGCAAAGAACAGATGTAAATTATGCACGTGTTCTGGTGGCATGTGACTGGAGGCAGGGAGGACGATTACCTTCAAGAGCCAAGGCATTCTGACCCAAGTGCTGACTCCGTGGCACCAGGGAAGGGTGCAGGTGCACATAGGATGCTGGTCTCAGGGGACTGCTCTCAGGTGTCAGTGTCCAATCTGGAAGAACGGCCCAGATGAAATCTGCCCTGGGCTATACATACCCGCTCTTTCCTTTTCATTTTGTTTATGTGTGTTATCACTGTTTGGCTTTTTAGGGAGAGGAAGGAGGAAAGGAATCAAGAACGAGGACTCTATGCTCACCATGCACTTGCCACAGAGCCTCTGCATCTGACACCCCCTTCTCCCCATCCCCTTCCAACCCAAAGCCTGAACTTGAACCAGGTCACTACTACTCATTAAAGGTGCTCTCTAAGACAGACTCAGGGCTGGAGGGTCAGAGGACATGCAGAAATGAGAGAAGAAAGGGGAGGAAAGAGAGACTGAGCGTAGTGAAAAACTGAAATAAAAGTGAGAAGAGGACAGTAGACACATATCTGCTTTAGAGAAATTAAAAATGACAGGATGGATTTAGGTGAGATGGTAGCCCTGTCACCATCCTGGTTTCTGCCCTTTGCTCTTTGCTTGTCGTTAACTATAGACACTGCTCAGGTTCACCAGGAAAGACATTCATGGATCCATATGTATTTCTCACTTAGAAATCATTCACAAGAATTCACCGAAAGTCTCCTATATTTCAGCAGTGTTCAGGTACTGGGAACAGCAGAGTGAACTAGATAATGCATTTTCTAATCTTTTTTTTAGAATCACCCAATAGGTACTTTTTAATTGAATGCTATAGTTTATACTGTGCCAGGCACTGCAGAAAACATGAAATACTTTGAGACATATTTAATGTCCTTGGAAGCTTACAGTAACAGTAAAGCATACAAACTAATCACTGCCTCTCTGAATAACTCCAGTTCTCAATGATATTTCATTTGTTTGTGCTTTTGCATCTGTCTGTTTACTCTTGACAGACTCAACACACAATATCTTGTATGAGGGATCTTCAAAAACTTCATGGAAAAGGTGTATGTTGAATGAACTCTTCACAAATTTAAAAAAATGTTGGCACCAAAATCAACTACTACTTTAATTCCATTTTCCACAAACTTTTTGAAGTCCTTGTATTTTGTTGCTTATCTGCTTGTTTTTTATATCTATTTTACCCTGTTCTAGAAAAGACTTTATCAATTAGTTTGGGGTTTGGGGAGTTTAACAATCTACTGCAAAATTCTTTGGTTTAAAATGGTAACTAATAATTTAGCTCATAGTTCTGTGGATTGTCAATTTTGGTTGGGCTCAGCTGGGTGATTCTTCTGGTCTTGGTTGAGTTCATTCATTGTATCTGCAGTCAGATGCTGGCCTACTGGAAAGCTCTCCTTCTGGGGGTTACATGGATGTTGACCAGGACAGTAAGGATGATTGGAAGACGAGGTTTCTCACCTGGCAGGTTGGTCAGTGCATATTCACTTGGTAACTTGGCAGTTTGTAGAGAACTAATGAAAGCATTCTAAGTTTCTTTTTGGCCTAGGTTCAGAGCTGGCAATCAATTCTGCAACATTCTATTAGGAAATATAAGCACAGAGCCAGCAAAAAAATTGAAGGGCAGAAGAATAGATTTTCTCTCTTCATGAAAATTGCTGCAAAGGACATGGATACAAAAAGGGTGCACTGAAGCCATCATACTTTTAGTCTTCCACGTGGTCTGTAAAGCTTCTCGAGAGAGATGCTATTTACACATTTATATGTTCTTAGAGCTGGGGGAATAGCTAGCCCTTACTGATTGTTTTAGGAGTAAAAAGCCAGTGTAGAGAAGTGAGGGGGGTCTCCCAGAGGAAGGACATTTAAAGTCCAGATTTGAAGGATAAATAGGGGTTAGCTGAATGAACAGCATTCTGGTCAGAGAACTGAATGTAGAAACTCTGGAAGTTAGAAGGATCCTGGAATATTCAAAGCAGAGAGAGAAGCAATGAGGAATGTCGGAGAGGAGTTGAGCCAGGGGTGATGAGGGGAAGATGGGGCCACAGACTTAGGCAGGCATCGTAGTCAAGGGCGGTGTAAACCTGGATAAGGAATTTGGATGTTATCCTAAGAACAATGGAAAGTCATTAAAGAGTTTTAAGCAGGGAAGAGAAATGATGAGGCTTATGTTTCTAAAAGATGGCTTTGACTGCAGTATGGAGAATGGATTAAAGGTCATGGGTGTGGAAGTGGGAATATGAAGTCATTTTTAAAACTTGCAAATACCTCTGGCAAGATTAAAGGGTTGTCTGCCACTCAGGCTTTAAGGGAGTGGTATAGGACAGAAATTCTTTTTCCTCTAACTTGAAGCTATGAGAATGGGAACCTGTTCAGGAAGGGGTAAAAAGAGAATTTCCTGGAAATGTGTAACTCTTGCCAATATCTTAGCCAGGAAAAACAAAGGAAAGTTCATAAATGAAGGTTCTTTTTACCTTTCTATTAGCAGAACTAATTATTTGCCTCTGAGTAAGACATTTCATTTTCATTAAAGTAATAGCCATTATAAGTACAAAGAAATTAATTTCCAGAAGGACATTCAAATCCAACAGTATTTCATTTTCTGTCAGGACTGAGGTTAATCTAATGCTTACCTCTGCTGACATTCAATGATAGCTGTCATTTATTGAGCTCTTACTATGTGCTGGTTTATCTCCTATGGTGCTTACAACAACCTCCTGAGATAAATGCAATCATTGCATCTTACAGATGAGTTTAGAGAAGCACATCGCTTGTCCTAGGTCACCCTTAAGTAAGGACAGACCGGGAATGTTTAAGTGGGCTCCTCTGATTCCAAAACCCCTGGTAGTCATCCTTAGCTCCTTAAGTCTTGCAATGTTCCAGGCATGGGGCTAAGTGCTTTGTTTGCATTATCTTCTTTCACCCTCCCAACAACCCTTTGAGATAGGTGTTATTATCATTTCCACTCTACAGATAAGGACAATGACATTCAAAAAGGTCACATAACTTGCCCAAGGTCACACATCAAGGTCTAACACTTGAAGCTGTGTGGGTTTTGTTTGTTTGCTTGCTTTTTTTTTTTTTTTTTTTTTTTGCCAAAGGGCATGTGAAATTGCCAGAGAAATAGAGGTAGTGTGAGGGAATGTGAGAGATCACCCTTCCCCCCCAGGGGGGCTGGCCACACCATAATCCTTTCCCCTCCATCTTTCTCCTGAGATTTTGGGCATGCACACACATGTACCTGGCATAATTTCCAAGCCTCCAGGTCCTGAACTCAAACCACAGCCATGTCCAACATGAAAACATTAGGTTTCATGCACTCAAGAAAACATTAGGTTTTTCTTAAATAAATATTCCCTTATCCTTCTAAATCACCATGTAAACAAATCTCTGAATAATAGAGATAGTGAGTCCTTTCACTTCTCCCTCCTTCTGTCCTTTGTCAGTGGTAAGATGGCAGAATCTATGTCCTGGACCCTTCACTGCTCTCCCCAGTCCCAAGTCCAGGATTTTATTTGCTCTGTGCTGTTTCTTCCTAGCAATGATGCTGTCATTAGCCTCACACACATGGGAACACTCACAAGCTGAGTTTTCTGAGCAAGTCCCACTCACAAGCTGTCCAAGCAGGCCACTCACCCCTCCAGCTGCATTGACACGGATAGAGCAGAATGAGACTGGCCAGTCCACACCTCTCCCAGCTGTGAGCTGCCTCAGGGACTGGGGGGGTCTGCATTTGGATTCTGCTATTCCACCAGGTCGTCAGTCACCAGTGCCAGAGAGTCTGGGCTCCTGTTCCTCAGGCAACAACATCAGGAGGAATAATGAGCTGCTCTGAGGGAGGTGCAAGTTTTCTGATCCAGAGACATATGGGGCTGTCACAGTGACAGATGACCCAGAGGCCCTTCCCCACTCCACTGCCCCAATGACCTTGATTCGCCTCCCCCAGATCTGCACGTCCCTCGACACCGATTTGGGATGGCAGGGTGGTGAGAGGAAGCAGAAGACCTCCAACCAGTGAAAAGGCCATAATGTTAATGCAAGGCAGTAAGGGGGTGTTAGCTTTGTGGCTCTCATTGAAAAATCCCCCAAATCCACTTTATTGCCTGTATCATGAGATAGTTATAGAATTTTAACTTCCAGGAATGTAGCTTCCCTTCATCTGTGAAATGTGGGCTCTGCAATGCCTTGATGGTGGGTTGCACCAGTTCATTCCTCCTTGCTTCCTGCTCCGTCTCTGCCCTAGATGGAGCTCGTCTGTGCTGTGGCCTCGTCTCGTTATCTTCATTCCCTGGCACTTGAGCTATGCGTCTGGAACACGTGCTGCTCCTCAGCTGTTTATAGACTGCCAGCAAGGGCAGAGATGAAGGAGTGAGGAGAAAGAACAAAGACAAGGAAAAGGAGACCACAGAGAAGAGAAGAAAGAGGAAAGGGAGGAGTGAGAGAAGAGATCATCCATGGGGAATACAGGGGGAAGGAAGAGATAGAAAGAGAAGAAAGAAGACAATAGTGGAATGTGAGATGAGGAAAACACAGAGGAAAAGTAGATGCAGAAAGTCAGGTGAATGGCTGTCAGTGGACACAGGAATGAATTCTAGAGAACCTCAGGGAATTCTCTCAATGCCTTGTCCTGGGTCTGGCTTCTTCCCAGCCCTGATCCTCACAAAGCCCTGGGATTAGGCTCACACTCCACCTACCCACACCTAGAGTATGTGTGAGTTAGAGTGACTGCAAGGCTACAGTGCAGAGGAAGTTGGCTCCTTTACAAATTCAACTCTACAGGTCCCATTGCGAGCTGATCTGCATAGACAGTCTTCGCTTACAGCCTCAAGGAAGGCCCTGCTCCCTCTCCCCTGTTGCCGCCTACTCTAACTGGATCTGCGTAGGCAGACTCCACTGGAAAACTACTGGCTGGATTTTCTGGGGCAGACTGAAGACTCAGCTTTAGTTAACTGACTCTAACTGATCTTTTCTCTTTCCTGAGTATAACTTTCCAACTCTGTCAAAGCACCTGCCTCCCATCCAATTTCGGTCAGACCTTGGGCAGTGGTACTGACCTGGAAGTCCAGGCTCACATGCCCGCAGCTAGGATCACGGGCACATTGCAACGGGAGTTAACCAGCAGGAACTCCCCTGGGCTCTCGCCATTCTCTGAAGAGGGCTGGGATGGATTCCTGATGCCATGCTCACTCCATGCCGAGCAATCCAAGACTGGTTTCTCTGAGTACGGGTATTACGTGGATCTTCACCACTTGAGGTGAAAGTAAATATCATTAGGGAAGGAAGCACAATGCCACTCCGCACCTTCATCTCTCTCAGCTTCCCAAGGGAGGCTGCTGGGGTTGGACTGAAATAAGAGGCTCTTCAGTTAATTCCAAACCCACTTAATTTGCATGATTCAGCCCTGGCCCGCCCTCACATCTCTCCCTGGTGCCTTCTTTCTTGCCAGTCTTAACCTTCACACATAACACCATCAGAACCCAATGTTCCCCTCTTTTTCTTTTTGCTTGCTTGCTTGCTTGCTTGCTTGCTT
>NW_006203674.1:384452-392024 GCF_000334495.1 Tupaia belangeri chinensis
TTCTTTCTCTCTTCCTTCCTTCCTTCCTTCCTTCCTTCCTTCCTTCCTTCCTTTCTTCTTTCCTTCCTTCCTTCCTTCCTTCCTTCCTTCCTTCCTTCCTTCCTTCCTTCCTTCCTTCTTTCTTTTACACATAGGAAAAATATACACTTTGTGGGATGGGGGAGGGCATAGTAATCTTAAAGGGTTGTCCTTTATGACTTCCCAGAAATCACCACATCCAGTTGGAAAGTTTCCAGGGAGAGGGAGAGGTGAATAATGTGTGTGCAGAGAGGGCAGAGAAACCTGGGGAGAGTTCTGTAGAGTTCTCTGCCTTTTGGGAAAATGAATAGAGGCAATCTGTTCCTACTCCATCCCCTGGGAATACTGGGCCCTATTGAGAAAGCAAATGGAGAATTTAAATCTACATGACTCATTTTACTCCAGGGCCAAAGCTTTCACTCTCTACCCCAATATTTTCTTTGTTGGAAGAATGAGGAGACTTTGAAAAGTTCCTGGAAAAATGGAATTAAAGTACAACTTTATTTTTGTGCATGATATTGAATTCCATGTATAGTTGTTTTTTTTTTTTTAAAGAATATGTGTTTTCTGTGAACTTTTCTGAAGAACCTCCTCATGTAAGGAGCTGGTGTGAGTTTCAACTCTCCCAATTCTGCTTCTAAGCACTGAAATGCCCAATGGCTGAGAATGAACAAGAAGTGTGTGTGGGGAAAACATATATTGAATAACCCCTAATCTAGAAAGAATCAAATTCTGAATAAACTTGAAAATTAGCCAATACATTATTTATTTCAGTATGTATGTAGAGTAAAACTACTTGGTTGATCCTCACTGACAGAGTTTAAGAAAGGGAATACCATTTTCAATGGAAATGTCAACTTGCCCACTGATGGAGGAGGGTCCTGGTATTTCCTTGGTTTTGAAAGTGCGGAGTTCTTACATCTGCCCTTATTCCCACCTCTTCCCTGGAGGCACCCTCTGGAGACTACACCCCTCTGCCCATTCATTCACTTACTGATTAGCTACTGGGTAGGTGGGAACAGTGGGAGGCACTTGAGACCTAGAACAGATGTGCACTGTTCCATCTTCTGAAAGCATAGAATGTAGGGAGAAGAGGGTAAAAAAATAGAATGAAAGCCGGTTGGGTGCAGATAACAAAGATGTTTACATGCCTAGTGAGGGAGTTTTGACTTGATTTCATAGACAATAAGGAGTCTCAGAAGGTATTGTTTTTTGGATTTTTTAGATAAATTTTTGCAGGGGCCCACAGGTGGTGTGGTGGTTAAGGGTGCTGGAGTCTCACATGGCCAACCATGGTTCAAGTCCCAGAGTTGGTGCCTCCTTTCTCACCTTCCCTTTCTCTCTTTCTCTCTCTCTCTCATCAAATTAGAAAATAATAATGAAAATAATAATAATAGAAATAATACTTTTTAAAAAAGTGAGATTTTTGTTATAGGGTGTGTGCGCTTGCCAGAGAGACAGAAAGCAAGAAATTATCCTTTGGGGGATGGTCACATGGCAATCCCTTCAGAAGGTTTTTGTTTGTTTGTTTGTTTTTCTATAGCATGTGTACACTCATCAGAGAGATAGAGATAGAGGGAAAGTAAGAAATCATCCCAACAACCCCACCTGGGGGATGGCCATACCACAACCCCTTCTCCATCTTTGCCATTCTCCATGGGATATTGGGCACACACATTTATGTACCCAGTGTATTTTCCAAGCCATCAAGTCTGAGACTCAAATCTCGCAGTCACCTATGTGGGATTCACCCACTTTAACCACCATGTCACCTGGCTGGACCAGTCTCAGAAGATTTTTATGCAAGGACGTAGCACAGTGCGTTTGCTAAATAGGAGCTCACTCTGAGCTCAGTATGGAAGGAAAACTGGAAGAGGGTGATAAAACCAGAGGCAGGAAGAGTGGGCAAGACATTGTGGGTAGAGTGAAAGACCTGGAGAGCCTGCTGAGGACAGAGGCAGAGGACACAGAGGGAGGGAAGAAGAGCCATTGGCATTTGACAGACACCCATCACTTAAAAGAGACTTGATCAAGCAAACAAAAAACCAACACAACAATGTACTCCTTCCACTCCCAAAGCTGAATACTATCCAGCTATCATTAATGACTGATTGATTCTATCCATTCCATTTTACAACCCCTGTCTCTTGCAATTGTCTGGTCCTGGTAACAATTTTATTGGAGCATAAGAGGCACATTATAAATACATTTTATATTGCACATTGTATTTTAAGCAAATTTGAGACATCTCTGATTAGGTGCCTTTCCAACGATAGCCTTGTTCAGACAGATAATTGCGTGCTGATTTTTATTTTATTTTATTTTATTATTTTTTTTCAGCTTTGTTCTCTCCCCCTTGGCAAAGCTGCAATCTTGCATACACACGTCAGTGGATAAAAACCCTTGAAAATAACTCTTCAGAAGAAATCTAATTTACTTTTTAATCTGGTTCGGAAATTTGCCAGAAAAATTTCCACCGACAAGCACTGCCATTTATTACCACTTATCACACACCCGGGCTGTGCTCTCGCTCCTGATGGGACTAATGTAACAGGGGAGGAATCTTCTGATACATTATTTATTTGATACAATCCCACCCAGATAAGATCTATGGGCAGGAGAGGACGAAGTTTGACCTTATCCTTCGTCTGAAGAAAAGTTAGGCATCTTCTGTGCTTGTTCAAAACCCTCTTCTCTCGTGTCCTTGTAAGGGCTCAGTTTTCCTTAGAGCCCAAGAACTGCACCCCACAGAGCTCCTGTTTTGACTTTGTTTTCTCCTTGTGGGATCTACATCACTTACTACAGATTTGTTTGTGTTTGACCTTGATTATTGTCAAGGATTTTGATGCATATTCTCATCTGCTTCTTAGGGACAGAGACTGGAGTGCCATTTAGCACAGGCTTACCCAAACTCAGTGTGGGGTGTCCTTAGGTTGGAGAAAGACTATTTCTGGGCCAGCCTGTGGTCTGGTGGTTAAGGGAGCTGGATCCTACATGATGGATTGCAAAGTTTGAGTCCCAGATCTAGCTGTTTGAAAAACAGCGCCAGGGATTAGAGTGAGCATACCCATAATTAAGACAGGACAGAGAAATGGTGAAAGGATTGTATGACAGTATGACCCCTATGGGAATACTTTCTTCCTCTCTCCCTTTCTCTCTCTGTCTCTCTGTCACTCTCTGAGGAGCATGTGCACCCTTTAGCAATTACTAAAAAGAGAGGGAAAAAAAAAAATAAGAATATTGCTGTGGGCCAGCTGGTAACCTTGGGCTAGTAATTTAACTTCTCAGGGTTCTTATCTGTAAAATGAGGGTTATCGCATGTGCATCCTTTAGCAATTACTAAAAAGAGAGAAAAAAAAAAAAAGAATATTGCTATGGGCCAGCTGGTAACCTTGGGCTAGTAATTTAACTTCTCAGGGTTCTTATCTGTAAAATGAGGGTTATCTCTATAATCCTGCCCAGCTTTCACAGTTCATGGAGGCTGCAAGAATTTAAGAAGAACAGAAGACTTGAGTTGGAAGACTTGGTGTTGGAATCCTGGCTTCGCAGGTTCTTTGTTGGATGATTTTCAGCAGCTTGCCGTCTCAGAGCCCTAACTTCCTCATCTGGTCACTGGGGGTGATAGCTCTTCCCCTGTCGACCTCATAGAGTTATTACAGTGATAATGAATATGGAAGCTTTGCAAACAGCAAGGAAATATATAAATGTATAATTAATGAAATATATAAATGTATAATGAATCAATTCATTAATTAGTGAAAACACATTATGAGATATTTACAGAACCCACTCATAAGGAACATGGACCTGAGCTGGGAGTAGCCAACACACCTGTCTCCAACCTGAGCTGACAGATTTCCTAGACCAGCCTCAAGTGAAAGGGTCTCTGCTCTCTGCTACCCCGTGCATTTTTCTGGCAGCCCATAACAGATTTCCTTAGAGCCCCCCAGAGCTCCCAAAAGCCACAGAACTGTGATTTAGTCTCCACTCCACTCCCTCTCATGTTTCCTATAAAGTAATAAAGGTGAAAGACCTATGAACATTAAAAAGAACTGGGTTGAAATCTTGGCTTGGTTGTGCACAAACTGAAATCTATGAGAATTGCTCAACTTTCTTGAACTTTTCTCCTAATCTATAAAATGAGGAAAGTTGGCAGGTGACATGGTAGTTAAAGTGCTGGACTCCCACACTGCTGACCATAGTTCGAGTCCAGGACTTGGTGACTTGCTTTCTCACTTTCCTCCTCTCTCTCTCTTTCTGATGAACTAAATAATAATAATAATAATGATAATAAGCAAAATTAAAATAAATAAAAAATTATTTTTAAGAAATGAAGAAAGCAGCACATACTTTGTAGGTTGCTTAGAACAAGTCGATGGCATAATAATGAAACCCTTTATAGACCTCACTAATTCACCATCAATCATGTTCAAGAGAGACCTTCATCCCTCTCATTTACTCTTACACCTTGGTGCCTAGCACATTGTCTGCATCACAGGGAAGATTCAATCCCTATCTGTTCAACAATGGATGAATGAATTAATGAACTAGCACAATACCCAAAGGAAAGAAAGGCCTTCCTTTTAAGGTTATGAGAGTTAAAATAGATACCGCATGTAAAGTGATCAGGTTTTGGAACTGAAGAAAATGTGCACAATTATTTTGACCTGGAAGGACAGAATCTTGAGTCCTAAACCAATTTCGACATCTTTATCCCATCCCAAATCTCTCCCCATTCTTGCTTTCCTTTCCCATACACTTCACTTCCAGAAAGTTCCACTCCCACCCACCCCAGCTTTTTACCCCTTGCTGGTTGTGTGCTCTCAGCCATGGGTTGGCAGTGAGGTTTGCCCACAAAACTTTCTCCCCATCTTCCTACTTTCTGTGTTCCCTTCTTAGAGCTATGCCTCCTGCGGGAAGAGTAAATATAGAAAAATGACAACATGTACATTAATGCTCGTTAGAATGTCATCATTACACTCCGCAAAGTGTCTGCTGAGGGGGTCCCTAAAGGACACTTACGAACGAAGCAGCTGCTCCAGATTTGTTCCAGCTCACATCTCGAAGAAATGACATTGAGATAAATGAAGTATTTCAGGCTGGAGGAAGGAGAGAGAGCAGGACTTCTTTGGAGAAGGGGGGGATGATAAAGAGAGAACCTCCATATTTCCCAAAGCCTTCAGAACATGAGAGCATAGAGAGACGGGGCAGCTCCGTAAGTAGGGTAGGTTCGCACAAGACAAGAGGCAGGGGCGCACCATCCATTTAGGGAGATGGTCAGCTCTCTCTCGCTCTCATACTCAGTCTGGCCAAGACCAGCCTCAGAAAAAATTCCCTGCCTCTTCATCAAAAGTGAGAGATGAGCTAAGCTGTAGAACTTACTTGATTAGTAGTAGTAATGGGAGGTGTTGAGGGAAGAGGAAGCAGCATGATACCCAGGTATAAATCTATTGGATTATAGACAAAGCGTGCAAGCTAATATCCCTCCATCCTGCTCATCCACTGGAGATACACTGAGACTGAAAAGACTCATAGGGTGTCCCTGTTGCCCCTTCCCCCACTGCCCTACACACACACACACACACACACACACACACACACACACTCATTACCAACTAGTAAGTTGTCCTGGGAGCGCACCATGGTTCTTATCCTACCATCCTGAGAAATAGGATGACAGGTTTGTGAACCCTCCCAGAGATCATATTTTGATTTAATGTTTACTTTTGTCATGCAGAAACGATGTGGAGCCCAGGTGCAGTAGCACACACTGAATGGTGTTGCTTCTCAGGGGGAGGAGGCTGATTCCAACTTCTCCCTTCCCACCAAAAAAAAAGACTGGGAAGGAGCCAGCAGATGGTGTGGGAGGTAAGGCACTGGACTCTCACACGGCCGACCATGGTTCAAGTCCTGAACCTGGTGACTTAAAAATCACACCAAGTATGTTTGCATGTGTGCCCAAAATTCCAGGAGGAGAATGGAGAAGAAGGGATAGTGGTGTGGCCATGCATCCTGGGGGTGATTTCTCACTTTCCCTCTCATTGTTTCTCTCCAGTGAGTACATGTGCCCTATGCTAAAAACCTAAAAAAAAGAAGGAAAAAAAAAAAAAGCTGGGAGGAGTGACATATACCGCTAGTCCTGACTACTCTGGAGGCTGAAGCAGGAGGACCTTGACATAGAGAGGCTATAAAACCCAAGGTAAATTTCACCAGAAAGGTGATTTGGAGCCCAGGCTATAACACCGCTACTTTAAATCCAATGAATTAACGATGCAAACAGGGACCAGCAGTTGTTGTAATGGCTATGTTGCTGGACGCCCCTGTAATCGACTGTGATTCAAGTCCTGGACCAAACTCATGCTGGGTGCATGTGAGTGTGTGTGCATGCTCAAGATCCCGAGAGGAGGATGGAGGAGAAGGGATTGTGGTGTAACCATCCCCTCTTGGGGGGGATTTCTCACTTTCTGTCTCTCTGTCTCTCTCTGCCTTTCTGGCTAGCACATGCACCCTATAGCAAAAACCTCTCAAAAAGCAAACAAAAACAAAAACAAAAAACACCAACTATGCAAACAACTATAGTTCGCTTTAGCACTTAAAATTTATACAGAGCTTTCACATGTATTACTACACTGAATTTTCATTATTATCCTATGAAATAATTAGGGCAGGTGTTTTATTCTTCCCATTTTACAGATGAGGAAACTGAGTCACGGGCTTTTCAATTATATACCTGCGATATTAATACACCCTGCCCCTGGATGAGAATGCCTTCCAAAAAGGAACCCACACAAACAGGTGTCAACACTCACACAGAGGGCACTATCTCCAAGGCTCCTATGAAAGGCCCTCGCTTGTTCAACCAGCCATAAATCACAGTGTCAGAGACCCATGACTGCTCAGCACCAGCACCCTGCGCTGGGGCACAGCAGATCCTCTGAACTCGGAGTGAGGTGCAGTTTGCCACCTCCGGAGCCTGCCGTTCTTAAGTCAGCTTACCAAGCTCCACTTAATTTATTAGTTATGTAAGGAAGCTTGGTGATAAGAAACTGCAGGAAATGCAAGAACCACATTTCCAAAAAAGGGTGAACTGACCCTGGTCTAACTATCCCCAGCACTGTGACCAGCCTCTAGTCTCTCTGAGCCTTAACTTGCTCATCTGTGAAAAGAGATAGTAAGTAGCCCTTGCCATTTGCCAAGTTCCTGGGATTGCTGGTTGCTATTTGGACCCGGATACAGACCTGTCTTCATAAAGCACCTGGCCTTCTCGGCTTCTGCAACCTCTCAGAGCTCAGCACAGTGCTCCCACTGCTCCTTGTGGGTAAAGATCCTGGCCCAGAACAGGTTTCTTCCTAGTTCTTTCCCCAGCTCCTCATAGATAGCTTCAAGGACGTGTACATATATACACAAGCTTCACACACACACCACACACACACACACACACACACACACACACACACACTGCCTATCATTCCAGCCCTGTTCTTTGCCCCAAACTCAGAATGACCTTTCAACTCTGCCACTCCTACTATGGCCAAGCATGGTTGACTTGCCTGA
>NW_006203674.1:392209-393261 GCF_000334495.1 Tupaia belangeri chinensis
ACCAACCCCCCCACCCCCCATGCCACCTGCCACCCCCATTTTGCTTGATTCTTAAAAAAAAAAAAAAATCTCCCTGTCATAATTGATTGCAGTTTGTATCTGCAAAGTTGTATTCTTGTCTCTATCCTAGAGATCCTGAGGTCATGGAAAATGTACTCTCGCCACTCTTACTGGATGTAACCCAGAAAGCAGCCGGCATTCTTGTTGACCATCATCAACTTCTCAAATACACAGCACTGGCTACTATAAGTGCATGGAGGGGTGATCTGGAATGTTCGGGTTTACAAGATGCTATTCAGAAGGTGAAAGTAGACATCAAGAGGACAAGGGCTGCTCTTTTGTAACAAAAGCTTTGTTGTGCCAGAACCAGAGGGTACAATTGTAAATGAGTTTTATATAGATGGGCAGCAAAAACTAAAGGCTTTATATGAGTAACAGAAAAGCAATGCTGTATTATAACAACCTACAGAGCAGTGGAGAGAGAGAGAAAGAGAATATATGCAACAAGACCCCCTTCCTTTAATCCCTTCCCTATTTTAGCTAGAGCTGGCCCCTAATTCACCACAGACAGTATGCAAAGATGAATAAGACTTGGCTATTACCTACATGATCAAATAGGGGAAGGGGACATATAAATAGCAAACAATGACACAATGGGAAAAGCACTGTAGTCATGTGCCACAAGACATTTCTGTCAAGGACAATGCTCCGTATTGTGGTGGTTCCATAAGATTATAAGTAATACCACATACCTTGGTGTATAGCAGGCTATGCTATCTAGGTCTTCATAGAGTAAGTACATTCTAGGATGCTCATGCACTATCAAAATCTCCTAACCAAAACATTTCTTAGACTGTATCCACCCCATTGGCCAAGTGACACAAGACTTTTTCATAGGGATGACAAAAAAGAAGTAAGTTGGCCTGGGATAGTCAGCATAAAGGAATGATATTTTAAAATGTTCCTGAGGAGCCAGCAGGTGGCATGGTGGTTAAGGCATTGGACAAATACATGATTGAACCTGGTTTGAGCCCCAGCCCTGGCAGCCTTAT
>NW_006203674.1:393628-395612 GCF_000334495.1 Tupaia belangeri chinensis
AACCCAGAAAGCAGCAGTAATTCTTGTTGACCATCATCAACTTCTCAAATACACAGCACTGGCTACTATAAGTGCATGGAGGGGTGATCTGGAATGTTCGGGTTTACAAGATGCTATTCAGAAGGTGAAAGTAGACATCAAGAGGACAAGGGCTGCTCTTTTGTAACAAAAGCTTTGTTGTGCCAGAACCAGAGGGTACAATTGTAAATGAGTTTTATATAGATGGGCAGCAAAAACTAAAGGCTTTATATGAGTAACAGAAAAGCAATGCTGTATTATAACAACCTACAGAGCAGTGGAGAGAGAGAGAAAGAGAATATATGCAACAAGACCCCCTTCCTTTAATCCCTTCCCTATTTTAGCTAGAGCTGGCCCCTAATTCACCACAGACAGTATGCAAAGATGAATAAGACTTGGCTATTACCTACATGATCAAATAGGGGAAGGGGACATATAAATAGCAAACAATGACACAATGGGAAAAGCACTGTAGTCATGTGCCACAAGACATTTCTGTCAAGGACAATGCTCCGTATTGTGGTGGTTCCATAAGATTATAAGTAATACCACATACCTTGGTGTATAGCAGGCTATGCTATCTAGGTCTTCATAGAGTAAGTACATTCTAGGATGCTCATGCACTATCAAAATCTCCTAACCAAAACATTTCTTAGACTGTATCCACCCCATTGGCCAAGTGACACAAGACTTTTTCATAGGGATGACAAAAAAGAAGTAAGTTGGCCTGGGATAGTCAGCATAAAGGAATGATATTTTAAAAGGTTCCTGAGGAGCCAGCAGGTGGCATGGTGGTTAAGGCATTGGACAACTACATGATTGACCCTGGTTTGAGCCCCAGACCTGGCAGCTTGATAATCATATAGGGTGTGTGTGTGTGTGTGTGTGTGTGTGTGTGTGTGCCCAAAATCCCAGGAGGAGAAGGGTTTGCAGCATAGTCATCACCTCCAGAGGGTGATTCTCACTTTCCCTCTTTCTGTCTTTGGTGAGTGCACATACCCTATGGCAGAAAAGAATAAAGAAAAGAAAAGAAAGAACAAAACAGAAAAAAGAAGATAAGAAAAGAAAAAGTTCTTGAAGTAATTTGTAATCAGTTGGAATTTGCAACATGGAGAAGGGTCTCTGGGCCCATTGCAGACTTCTCCCTTCCTCATTTATATGTGATCTTTGCCTTTCTGTTGGGAAAGTTTCATTTATAATTAAAATGTGGTGCTTTCCCTTCCCTTGAGACTTTAGGCTCCTCCTGCCATGTATCTGTAAAGGTAGAGACTAAAACAGTGACTAAAATTTGTGGAGAATGAGGAGCCATTTTTTTTATTCACTTTTCCTGAGTAGGTATAGCTCCCTGAGTGGCAGGAAAAGTCCTCTTCTTGCCATGTAAGTTCTCATTTTTCTATTTTCCTCTGAGTATCATCTTACTGTATCTCTTTTCTATGCTGAGAAGGGAGTTGCTATTTGAATTGATCCCTCTCTGGGAGCCCCCAAACAGATGCCTTTCTTTCCTTTCACTCTCTGGTGTTAGGATCAGGAACTATTCATGAATTTTTTTTTATCCTCCCTTGTGGCCTACTGCTATTGCTTCCTGTTATTTTCTTGTTCGTTCGACAAATATTTATTGAACACAAACCACAATTCTGGTCTGGGAGCTAGGAATACATCAGTGGAAAAAAAAATCAGTCCTTGCCTGTATGGACTTTATAGTCCAGTAGGAGAGATAGACAATAAATAATTAAACAAATAAATATATTAATCTATTGTCAAGCAGTGATAAGTTCTTGTGAAGAGACACAGCATAGTAGAAGGAGATTCATAATGTTAGGCAGAATGAGGTTAGGAATGCCTCTCTGAGGAAGTAATATTAGAGCAGAGAAGAGAATTAAGTGAGAAGAGAGGGGAAGGTTAATGGCTGGTGAAAAAGTGTTTCAGGCAGCAAAGACAGAAAATGGGAGTGTTCTTGAGATAGCTG
>NW_006203674.1:396191-399059 GCF_000334495.1 Tupaia belangeri chinensis
AGGAACAGACAGGACGAGCGTGCTGGAGTAGAGTGAGCAAAAGGAAGAGTGGTCATTGAGATCACAGGGCGAGGTAACTGAAGGTCTTTGAAGCTGTGTTAGGGCTTTAGTTTTTGTTCTAATTAAGAGACGATGACTTTGTAGAGTTTAGAACCAAGCAGGGACATGCCATAATATATTTCTTTGCAGCATCCCCCTGGCTGTCCTATCTAGAGTAGATAGAAGGGGGACAAGAATGGAGACTGGTTGGGAGGTTAGTGTAGTAGACTGAGCAAGAGATTGTGGTGACTTGGCTCTGAGAGGTAGTAAAGAAGGTGGTGACAAGTGGTCACAGAACATGAGCCAACAAAACGTGTTTAAAGGGTTGGATGTAGGGAATGAGAGAAAGACAAAAGTCAAGGATGGCTATAAACTCAAATATTGTTCAACCAAAGCAACCGGTGAACAGTGGTGTCATTTACTGATACCAGACTGAGTGGGAAAGCAGGCTTGGAGTGTGGAGTTGAAGAAAGCAAAAATTGATTTATGAGACTCTTATTTGGCATTCAGTTGGTGATACTGTGTAGGTCAAGACCTGTGGTCTGATGACTCTGAGAGTTGGGTAGCTTTAAGGAAGAGGAAGAGTAACTCCAGACACAGCACTGAAGACCAAGGAAAGCATATACTCCAGCCCTGAGTCCAGCGATGGGAGAGGAGGAGCAAAAGAGTCAACATCTGAGGGGGCTTCAGAGGAAAGCAAAACCATCAGGGAAGAGCTGAGTTCAGATAAAGTAGGAAGGCAATAGAACTATTAACACAAGAATTTGAAGATTCAAGAGGTTTTGTCACAGGCAATCACAGTTCCACAGTGCTGAGTGGAAGACTTTGCAATGCAAGCGATAAGGCAAGAGGAAGTCTGTGAGCCTGACAGGATCGTGGATAAGGAAGGAGCCTGAAAGCAATAAGGTGAGGTTTGTTCACTCTACCCCTTACCTGTAAGAAATCTCTCCATAGCACACATCTATAGTCTATCGACGTCAATTTCTCTGTAATTTTCAGGTGAATAATAGTGAAAAAACATGAGTTTAGAAGGTGGAGTAGTGGTTAAAGGGCTGGACTCCCATGTGGCCAACTGCTGTTTGAGTCCTGGACCCAGCAGCTTGAAAAATCACTCCAGGCACATGTGCATGTATGCCCAAAAATCCCAAGAGGAGAATAAAGGAGAAGGGATTGTGGTGTGGCCATCCTCTCAGGGGGATGCTTTCTCACTTTCTCTGTCTCTGTCTCTGTCTCTTTTCTCTCTGCTGAGCACAAACACCCTATGACAAAAATTTAAAAAAAAAAAAAAGAAAGACAAAAAAGTGGAACAACACAACACAGAGTGCCATGGATGAGGTCTTTGAACAATTCCATATATCAGCTTCTTCTAGAACATAGTCCTAGACTTCCCAAAGTCATGCCAGAAATGACTTAATAGGAAAAGTCACACCAGTCATGTGTGCATGTATGCCCAAGATCCCGAGAGAATGGAGGAGAAGGGATTGCAGCAAGGCCATCCCCTCTGGGGGGCGATTTCTCGCTTTTTATCTCTCTATTTCTCTGGTGAGTGCACGCGCCCTATTACAAAAATCTCTCAAAAAAAAAAAGAAAAAAAAGAAAAAACAGTTTCTTTTTCTACCCCGATTCTATTTCTATCCCAAGTCTTGTGGATAGAGGTTGAAAACGTAAAACCACAAACCTAGAAGAGTTTACAGAATTATAAGCCATGTTATATAGAATTACATGGCTTGTAATATAGTTGCAAAGAAAACGACCATTTCAGGGCAATGATGGGTGAGGCCAAACACATAGACCAATGGTTGGTCAGTTTGTGGGAGTGAGAGAAATAAGAAACTCACTGAACTCAGAGGGTGGCCAAGAAAGTCAGTAGAGAAAGTGGGTCTTTAGAGGGTTCCGAAGATTGAGGGTTCTCCATCACCTGGAGTAGTGACTAGAAGGCCACCTGCCTGGATCTGCATTCATTAATTTAGTAGTGTGCCTCTGGGTGAGAAAGAACCATTTACTCCTTATCATTATCCTTAATAATTCTGAATCAGGTGGTGATGGAAAACCAACCCAAAACTCATTTCAGAAGGAGGCAGAAAGGGAGAGGAAAACATATCAGAAAACAAATTCATCTTCTCTACACAGAGACAAAGGACTGGGGCTTGGTCCAGAGCTACAAAGACTGATCCTTTCAAGGCTGAGCTAGTTTTTCAAGACATTTAAGTCAAGTAGTGATAAAAATCCCACTATTCACTGTTATATTAATGGCTTCTCCACTATATGCAGATAGGTAAAAGCATCATATCTTTATTTGCATTTCTTTTTCTATTGCCTCCAGCTCACTGAATTTCTCCCTTATCTGCCAAGAAATGTCTACTTTTAAGGTATTCTTTCATTTCCTCATGCCATTGGCTGTCAAACGACTTAATAACTTGCCCATCATGGAAGTCAAATATAGTTTATTAAAAATGCATGTCTCACTCAATAAGATGCCCTTTGGCAGTCTTTAGACCTTGACGACTCTGTCTCAAAGCTTGGGAACACAGAATGGTCTTGGCTGGCCAGCCAGCTGCACTGCCTTGCTTTGTATCATGCTTGCTGCCCAGATTATGCTGGAGCAAGACCGAGAAGGGAGGTAGGAGCTATCAAAGGAGGAGGTGGAATTGGCTATTTGTCTGATGAGTAAGCGGGACCTGGGCCTGAGCACCCCCAGTTTCTAAGGACTTCCAAATCATCTAGCCAAGTTCCAGGCAAGGAATATGGTAGTAAAGATGGACCTGGTACCCTGGGGTAGAACGAGGTGGCGAGGGAGGTCTCTCAGGAGGAAATGGCATCAAAGCAGGA
>NW_006203674.1:399090-420766 GCF_000334495.1 Tupaia belangeri chinensis
TTATGTCAAGTCAGAACACTGGAATGATGAATCATGCCTGTAATGGCTCACGAAGCAAGGCTACATCGCTATTTACAGGGGCTAATGAGGCATCTGCAGTCACAAATTCACAGAGTCTAAGTGTTGTTGTGGCTGAGGAGAAAGCAAGGATCCTGAGCTGAAAACACAAAGAGAACCAGAGGTCAACTTTTCCCTCATCTGCTAGAGGGAGGACAGCACCAAAGCCACTCCATCAGGATACACTGACCCTTTTCCAAAACTATCTTTGAGCGGCTCTACAACCTTCCAGGGAAATGTTCTCCAGCTGCTCGTGGATTTCCTAGCCAGATCCCCCATGGCTTCAGCTAATCTTTCTTTTTAAAATTTTTCTCTGCATAATGGAGATGAAAAACAGCTGTACATGTCTCACCCTATACAACTCTTTATCTGTTTGCGAACTTTACTCATCCATTCGCCAACTTTGGTCTCTTCTCCTTCATAGCAATTAATCCCAAAATCTTCTGCAGGAATGTTTACCCATGGTTCTCCGCTGGCTTTCCCTTACTAATTTAGTGGTGTGTCAGGTCAAACGCAATCTACTCTAGAACTTCTCAGCCTACAGGATGAGTGGATAGAGTCAGCTTTTATCTGAAAAAAAAAAAATGCAGATACCACATTGTCCATGTGGTGCAGAGCAGAGACTCTGTGCTGCAGGAAGACCAGGGGAAAAGTCAAAGGCGTGAGAGTAGAAAATATCGTTTATTCCATATGCATTTCCTTTCTAGGGAAAGCATACTTGGCTATAGGAGTAGACAAAGGAGAGATACAGACAGTATGAGAGAGAGGAGTGAGAAAGCAAAATGAAAGTAAGGGAACAGGAAGGAAGTTAGGTCATGAGGAGGGACAAAGGGAATAAGTGTCAGAGAGAAGGAGGTGAGCCAAGGAAGAGCCAGGATAAGGTTGACAGCCAGGAAGGCAGGCAAAGGCCAGATGCAGAGAGAAAACAGGGGGACGATGACTGCGAGCCCTTGAAAAGGTGCACAAGGTCAACACTGAGGAAAAGTGAGGGCAGAGGAAGGGGTTCTGCCAGGTCTGCCTAGGGAGAACAGCTGATCCCCTGTTGAGGTCACCACCCAGAGAATCATCCCAAGCCAGACAGCCAGAAAAGCAATGCAACGATTTCCTTGAACTTCCTTGTTACCTGGAGTGGGGGGCTGAGGGTGGAGGGGAACCCGGAACTCATACATCATGGGTGAGGCTACGTCATGAGCATCTCCTGCCAAAACCTTGGGAGACTGAGAACACGAGTACATGGAAAGTGAGAAAGGGAAACAGAGACAGGTGCCTGTAAATAAACATGGGGAAAGGGGAACAGCGGGAAAGAGAGAGAGCACTCACCAGGACAGGAAATAGAACATGCAGAGATGGCTAAGCATTTGATTATGGAAGGGAAACACCACCAGAATGATTGGGAGAGAAAGTGAGGGAGATGTTCTGAGATGGAGAATAGTAAGAGAAAAGGAGGTTGAGAGAGAGGAAGGAAAAAGAGAGAGAGGGAGAGAAGATATTCAGCATGGAATAGGAAGAGCAGAAATGGGATAGGTTCTCATTTTGAACCTTTGCCAACATCTGAACTTGTTAGCCTATTATCAATTTTTCATCTGTCACGAAGACAAGCTGCAAGGGATAAGCTTTAGGTTTTGTTGATTATAGAATGCTCCATTCTGATCTTTACCAAGGGTAACTTCTCTGGATTTCCAAATGATCCAGAAGCAGTTAGAGAAAGAGAGAAGGAAGCAAGGTGGGGTAGGGACATTGTATCCTTTACCACTAAGGGTGAGAAATGGCGTGGATTAGAATGCCTTGTATTAGGAGGTACTGTCTTACATATTCATGCCATGCCCTGCTCAGTGCTATCTCAGGGCATCAGCTGTGCTAGGGTCCTGGGGCTGGCCTGGCTGGTTCTGCCAAACCTGGTCAGAGATCTGGCTTTACCAAGACCTTACGGAGACAATCCCTGTCCTTGCAGATGAAACCATTTCAGTCCCCCTGGGAGAAGCCATGGTTGGGATGAATAAATGGGGAGGGGGACCAGGCCTCCTGGGGCCCTAGTCACTAGCTTCCACAGGAAGCCCTACCACGGCCAGCTGCTCTGCAATTTGCAGCGCTCACTGTAGGACCCACGGGGGTGGCGGCACTCTTGAGAGGAGGGACAGAGCGAGGACGAGGAGATGGCGGCACGCTCGGCTGCACCTCTCCCCAGAATGCAATGTGACACGAGACATCGGGAGATGGCAGCGAAAGTTCAAGGGAAAAACACACAGTTATTTATGGCTCGGGCATCTGTTGTCAGATCAGAAAGAGACCTAATCTAAGGCAAATCCAGCAGCCTGTACCAGAGCAGATGGGGAGGTGTGTGCAGTGCTCAATCCTGTTCAGCTCTCAATTCATTATTCTTCTTCATTCCAGATCCCGTCTCCAAAGCAGACATTTGTCCTGGCCACGATGCCAGGGGCCCTGGGTGGCGGCTGGGGAGAGGGGAATGTCCTGCTGGACGAGAGCTGATCTGTACAGTGTGGCTCGGAGCCTTCTCTGTGAGAAGACAAGGTTATGGTAAAAGCCAAAAGAGAGACAATGAATAAGGGAACAGGAAAATTTCAGCCCAAGAATACCACAGGCTGAGTCTAAATGGGGCTTGCTTAAAGTCCAGAAATTAATGACTCCAAACTTCTCCTGCCATACCCAGGGAATGCCCTTGGACAAGACATTTTACCTCGCTGGATGGCTTTTTTGTTTGTTTTGCCAAATGCTTGTGGTGCTGTCACTGTGTATTCTCAAGGACACACAAAGATGCCTGTTCAACCCTAGTATGAGAGAAAGAATAGAAAATCTATTACAGTATTGAAATCTGTACTGGGATCAGCATATTGCATAATGGTTATATTGCTGGACTCCCATGTAGTTGACCATGGTTCGAGTCCCAGATCCATTGGTTTAAAACTCATGCCAGGTTCATATGTGTACGTGCCCAAGATCCTGAGAGGAGAATGAAGAAGGGATTGCGGCATGGCCAGCCCACCTGGAAGGCGATTTCTCACTTTCTGTCTCTGTCTCTCCAGCGAGCACAAACACCCTCTCTCTTAAAAAGAAGAAATCTGGGTTCAAGTCCTAATTTGCTAAGTAGCAGCCTAGTAAGTCACAGCAAAATACCTGTCCCTGTTGGCTCTCAGTAGTCATAAAATTACAGCAGGTGCATTCATCAGTTCCTTTGCTGCTCTAAAAATTCCACAGTTCCCTGAGAAGAGAATCTGAAAATGATCAGCAGACAGCAAAATGAATCAAGTATGAGGAATCCAGATGCAACCTCTGGCCTGTGTTGGGTGCACCGTCTACCTTGGTTGGCTGAACCAAGTCAGCCTCTAATGATGATTCCTGGGTCCCTTGCTTGTTGGATTCATGCAGTGGAACCCTGTCATGCAGTGTAGACCCTCTGCTGTCAATGGAGCAGATAGACTCCTACCCCCTCACCCCAGGAGCAATCCACCTCTCACAACATCTTCCTATTAGCACGTCCTGTGCCCAAGAGAACTCTGGGAAGAGGCAAAGAGATGAGGAAGGAGAGAGGGCAGGAGCCACCTAGAGGGGGCTGCTCAGACAGTGCCTTGATTTGAATCTCCATGCCTGTACTGATTAGGCTGCCTTAGGAGATTTTTTAAGAAGGTGCTTTAATCCCAGGAGACACCTTATTTTTCCCATTTGAGGTGTACCTTTGCAACTGAAAATATGCAGCAACAAGCTCTCTATGTTTCATTAGAAGGCAGAATGAAATCTCTGGACTTGCCTAGATCCACGACACTTCCATCAGCGTGATTCAGGATGCAGAGCCTTGGTGGGACCTGGGCTAGACCAGGGACCTAGCCCCCCTTGGAGAGCAGGACACATAGCCATCCTCCTTGATTTGACTGCAGGCACACTCTGGGAGGCTCTGGCCCCAGGAGGGCTACATGCATCAAGAAAACAGGGCAGTCTGATGTAGTAATAATGGTAAATAAAGACCTGGAGCGCAGCTTTAGGTAGACAGATGTTTTGATTGACTAGACACAGGTGTCTCTGTCGCCAGCGCCTGAGAGAGGATGATGGGCGAATCGCATCCAGCGCCCATTCCCACGGGCTGTCAGCTGCTGCACCTCACCTGTGCATTCCACATTCCTCTCACTACCCAGGCAATCAGACAGGACCGGAGGCTGCCGACCAGTCCTTGCTAATTAGCATTTGCAACTGACCAAGCAAAACCTCTCTTTTCCCCAAGCTTTCTTCCTTCCCTGGGGTATCCAGCAGGCATGGAGGGGGTGCTATGACTGCTTGCCCCTAAATAAGGCCTGACTGGGAAGTCTCTAGGGTGCTTCTTATGTTGAGACCAGAGGTCTGCCCCCTGGCCCAGCCAGAACTCCTGAGCAAGGAGAGGCAGGGAAATAGATCTCATTACCCCGGGCTGAGCAGAAGCCTCCGAGGGAGAGTGCAGCCACATCTGGTGAGACTTGAGACCGCGCCTTCTCCCTGGCCTGTGCAGGGCCTCGCTGCCGCCTGAATCCCTGCAGTGGGTTTTGTCTTCGTTGGCACCTGTTTGCAGCTACACCAACTAATGTCTGCCAATGGACTAATTATCATCAAGGATAAGAAATTAAGAAATTATGGATGTGTAGACACTTCTGTTCTCATCCTAATGGTTTGTATATTTAATGGCTTGTTTATTATTTAATGGTTTGTTTATTTTATCGATGGCATCTGTCCTCATGGGTACCTGACAAAGTAAAGTGGAGTTGTACTTCATCTTATCTGAGGTTTCCCCATCTCTGCCACGTTTTGTCTCCTAAGGGCTCCTAATGAGGGTAGCAGCTATTGTTGAAATAGATGATAGATAGAGCTAGATGATAGATAGATATAGATGACAGATAGATCGATAGGAATAAGAGGATCTCCAGGGTAGCAGAGACTTTAGAAATCATGTCTTTTGAAAGAACTAATGATGTTCAGCCTGGAAAAGAAAATGTTTAAGTGGGACATGATAACTATCAAGATTAGAACGATACAGATGTATATAAAGTTTTTGCTATAGGACGCATGTGCCCACTGGAGAGGAGAGAGACAGAAAGAGGGAAAGTAAGAAACCACACCTCCCACACACACCCCCACCCAGGGAGGATGGCCATGCCATAATCCCTTTTCCTTTATTCTCCTCTCAGGATTTTGGGCACATACACACACACATCCGGTGTGATTGTCAAACCACCAGGGACTCGAACCGTGGTTGACCATGTTGGACTCTAGCTGCCTTAACCACCCTCTATGTGCTAAAATAAACTCAATATATTTTTATTTTTTTAAATTTTTTTATTTTATTTATTTATTTGGAGAGGTTTTCGCTATAGGGTGCGTGTGCTCGCCAGACAGACAGAGAGAGACATAGAGACAGATAGAGACAGAAAGCGAGAAATCACCCCCCAGGGGGGATGGCCACGCCGCAATCCCTTCTCCTCCATTCTCCTCTCAGGATCTTGGGCACGCACGCACACGTGCCCGGCGTGAGTTCTAAGCCACCAGGTCCGGGACGCGAACCGCGGTCGACTACGTGGGAGTCCAGCGACATAGCCATTACGCTAACTGCTGGTTCCCCAATATATTTTTAAATTATAAAGTAGGAAACACATCTAGAAAAGTCTGAAAAATAAACATATATTTTAACCCCATTAAATAAATGTATGTCATCTCCCCCGCACTAGGTCAAGAAAGATCACACTGCCAGACCTTGTTCACCCCTTGCCTCTTCTCTATTGTAGCCTGCTTTCTGTCCTCAAAGGGGACCATAATCCTCCCAGTTCCATCTTCTGTAGCAATTACCTTTAAGAAATTTTGGCTATAGTTTATCATCTAAATATATAACCCAGACAATATTGCTCTCTTTACCTGTCTTTGAACTTTATACAAATGGAAATGTATGGTACACTAACTTCCTTCGTTTAACACTTTGTTTGGTTTCTAGTTTTTACTTTTTATTCCCAGAAGGCACATGCACTTGCTTGGAGTATGGGGAGGGATCAGGAAAGGAGAGAGAGAAAGCTCCCAGTGGGGCATGATCATATCTGCAATCTTTATCCTTCATTTCTCCATCCTGTCAAGATTTGAGGCATGCATGCACAAGTGCCTGGTGTGTTTTCTATCCTCCAGGGCTGGGATTTGAACCACCATTGGCCATGTGGGACCTATAGTACTTAATCACAGTGCTACAGGGTTGACCCAACATTGTGGTTTTTAAAGATTTCTCCAGTTGTTGTTTGTAATTATGGTTGTTCATTTTTGTTAGTGTATGATACCTCCCTTTTATAAATGTGCTATAATTTATAACTCAACCTAATGTTACTAAGTATTTGAGCTGTTTCCAGTCTCCGGCCATTAAACAATGTAACCATGGATACCTCTTTTGTGTGTGCTGGTACACATGCAAGCACAGAGGGTATGTACCTAGGAGGGGAATTTCTGGATAGTAGAGTTTGCATATCTAACTTCTTCAGATGACACTAAACACTGTTTTTCAAACTACTCCAACTTATTATCCCACTAGTGATGAGGAAACTTATCTTTCTACCTCTCTTTTTCCATCCTTGTTATTGTAGATTTTCTATTCACTGCCAATGTAATGAGTACTGGCGATATTCCAGAGTGCTTTGATTTGCATACACCTAGTTATTAACGAACTTGAGCACTTTTCACAGTTTTTGGCATTTACAAATGTCATCCAGTCGGTTGCCTATGCTTTCATTTAGTTGTCCCTTTTCTCATTGTTGGGAAGAGTTCCTGATACACCGCGAACGTGAAGTGTTCGCTCAGATGTACATGCATCCCACATTTTATCACATATGGCTGGAATCTTACATTTTTTAAAAGGATTATTTTACTTAACTTAATTTATTTAATTTGACCAGAGAGGGACAGAGTGAGAGAGAGAAAGAGAGAGAGAGAAAGAGAGAGGGAAAGTGGGAAAACAAGCTGCCAGGTCTGGGACTCAAACCGCAGTCGGCCACATGGGAGTCCAGCTCCCTTAACTACCACGCCACCTGCTGGCCCTGTATTTTACATTTTTTAGAAGTTTATTTATTTCTTCCATGAGCAAATGAGTGAGAAAGAGAGACCCCAGCAGAATCTGGACACACGATCCACATCTAGCCTTCAGCTAACCCTGGGCTGTGGGCTGGTATTCATCAGCACACTCAGGGAGGGCCCAGGACTTGGACAAGGAAATTGCCCGTGCAGGACTGCCTTGTAGAGTGTCACATGGTACCGCTATGCCACTGTCTGGCCCTGCATCTACATTTTAAAGGAATCTTTGGATGAACGAGATTACAATTTTAATATTGTCACATGCATCGACCTTTTAACTTATGAATCATTTGTGTGTTCTGTTTAAGAAATTCTTCCCAATGGGGCCACCTAGTGACATGAGGCAACTGGATCCCGCATGGCTAAACTCACGATTTGAATCCTGGATCCAGTGCCTTGAACAATACGCCCGGCATGTGTGAGTGTGTGCCCAACATCCCTGGAGGAGAACTGGAGGAGAAAGGATTATGGTGTGGCTATCACTCTTAGGGGTGCTTTCTATCTCCTCTCTCTGCCTCTCTCTGGTTAGCATATAGGCCCTATAGCAAAAACTACAGAAATAAATTCTTCCCAATGCACTTCAACTTCCAAGCTAAGATTTACATATGTATATTTAGTTCTAGGAGTAGAATCAGGACAATATATCTGCTGCTACAAAGAAGCCATCATCAATACAGAGATTTTCAGAATGAATGGACAGCTATGAAATGGGCCACCTTTCATAGGTAAAAATCCTATCTATCATCCAGGATGTTCCAGAAAAGAGCAGGTAAGACCTGCCAGGCCTCCTAGAGAGGAAGTCTGCCTTCAGTGAAACTTTTCTGGTTCATTCATACTTTTAAGATTCTAAGACTCTATTTAGCAATAAAATATACTTCGATAAATATTGAATGATAATCCCAAGGGGCTTCAGCTGCAATATAAGTCATGATACATATGAGTGCTTAAGAACAGACGGAAATGCATGTACTCCAGCCTCCTGTACCCTCACATTGTCTTGCCTTACATTGCCAGCCCCAGGGCTCCCCTCCTTTCTTACCCAGCCCTAGTTCAGGGCACAGTGTCCAGTGCAGGCACAGGCCATTGATGCCACCTGCTAAGGTCCGATAGACAGGGGTAGAAAACTGGGTTTATTTCAGCCTAACTCAGCTGGTTGTGGCTTCCTGGAGAGCAGGACCAGGAGTGAGAAGTAGCAGAGGCTGCCTGGCTGGGGCTTCATCTAGAAGTTCCCGATAGGCGGCACTGTGGAGCAATCAGTCCAAGGATGTGGGTTTTACCCGAGGCCTAACCCCGAGCTGCTCGGCTTCAGAAGACACAGCCCAGAGGCAGACAGCGTGGCCTCTGCTAATGCTTGGACAGCAGAGGAAATCTAATCCTAATCCCCCAAACACAGACCTTCCCCAGGTCTGTTTGTCTTCCCCTAATCCTCTAATATTTAAAGCAATTTCAATCCTGTTTGAAGAGACTTCTCAGCAGTTTGACTATGGGGCCTCTGGAGGGAGAGAGAGAGAGGAAGGGGGAAGAAGGAAGCAAGAAGGGAAGCAGGGAGGGTCAAGAGTGAGAAAAAGCCCCAGAGAGGAGGGGGAGAACTGGGCCATTGACAGGCTGCGGATGCTGACTGAATTAGGTCTTCCTGAAGCTTCCCTGTCAACACTAGCTTTGTCATGATTTCTGAGAGAGTGAAGATGGATAAAAGAAAGAGGAGAGTCTTAGGCTAAGATGTGGTCCTTGAATGAAGTGAGTTTCTTCATACTTTCAATCAGTCAGTCAACCCAATGTATATTGAGCCCCTACTGCAAGGCTGAAACTATATTGACTTTAGGTAATTACCCAAACCATAATGACTACAAAAGAGCCATGCAGGTACCATCCAATCCAATCCATCTTACCCAAACTTGAGACTGGGTCAGCCATGTCTGTAGATACAGAGACTTGGCTTGGTGGACGACTGTTCAAGGCATCTGATGTGCTCCTCAGAGAGTGAAGGGTGGACGGTAGCCCAGTTGTCCTCATTTTCACCCTCATCTTGCTTCTTTCTCCTCTCACCCTTCTCAGTCTCCACTCCTGCCTCCTAGTTGAGCTACCTGTACACAGGTATTTTTCCCAGGTTCTGTTTTTGGAGGAAAGCCAAGCTAGGATATTATTCTAGACCCTATGGACTTCAGCCCCTACAGATCATAGATTCCCTTCCTGTACCTAGTTTGGGCTCACCACATTGGTTTTTAAAGCTGCCCTGCTAGGGGGACCAGCAGTTGGTGTAATGGCTATGTCACTGGACTCCCATGTAGTCAACCACGGTTTGAGTCTTAGACCTGGTGGCTTAAACTCGCACTGGGTGCGTGTGCATGTGTGCCCAGGATCCCAAGAGAAGAATAGAGGAGAAGGGATTGTGGTGTGGCCATCCCCATTGGTGGGTGATTTCTCACTTTCTGTCTCTCTCTCTCTGTGTCTTTCTGGCAAGTGCATGTGCCCTATAACAAAAAAAATCTCAACAAAACAAAACAAAACAAAACACCAAAAACAAACACCAAAAACTGCCGTGCTAGGTCCTAGATCCAGTGGGCTTCCTCCTGCTGGTGAGTCTATTTCTGCTGATCTACAGGATTGGGAACCCTACATCTGTTTCCCCATTTATTCCTGGAAAATGTGTTAAGCCAGTACGATGTAGAGAAAGTGGACTTTGTGGTCACATAGCCATGAATTTGGGATTCTACTTCAGTCTCTCCCCAGTAGAGTGATGCGGGGCAGTTTATCTTCTGGCGAGCGCACACGTCCTATAGCAAAAACCTCTCCAAAAAAAGAAAGAAAAAAGTGGTATTTCACTCAACTAGTGGGTTGCTAGGAAAGTCACGATGCATTTTTACATAGAAAAACACATCATGACTTTCCTGAAGACCTAATACATCTTGCCCATGGTGCTTATGCATATTCAACAACGCGCATTGATCGCCAATTTGTGATTCACTGGTACTTCAGACTCAATGTGATCTGAGCAGAGCTCACAGTTTGTCACCTCCCCCTCTCCCTCCACCTCCCTCCAAGCCTCCTGTTTCCATGTTCTGGATCTGGGTGGATTGTATGTTCATTTATCCAATCATCTAAAGCAGAAATCTGGGAATTATTCAAGGCCCTTTCCTTCTCCTTGAATTAACATCACATTTTGTAGGTCCTCCCTCAAAATATCTCTCCAGTCTGTGTACTCTACTCTGTCCATGCACGGCCAGTGCCTTGGTGTTTAGTCTTTCTTCATTTCTGGATTGTTTTCTTCAGCAGGCTCATCTCAACCCACCCACTCCAATGGCTGCAGGGAGCATCTTTCTGAAACACAAACCAGATCATTTCTGCTTAAAATCCTTCACTGCTCTCAACAGTTTGCATGAGGAACTGAGCTTAGCATCAGTATCACCCTAAGGCCGAGGCAAGCAAGGCCTGTGCCTAAGCCCCGTGCCCGAGAGGGCTCCCATGGTTTGGTGCACTCTATGTTCTAACCAGGCTAGCAGTGGGGCACTTGACATTCAGATTGGGATCTGAACGGGTGCCCACATGGGTCCCAGTTTCTGTCTGAGTGTGTTCCCTGACATGCTACCCCAAAAAAACACCAAAAACAAACACCAAAAACTGCCGTGCTAGGTCCTAGATCCAGTGGGCTTCCTCCTGCTGGTGAGTCTATTTCTGCTGATCTACAGGATTGGGAACCCTACATCTGTTTCCCCATTTATTCCTGGAAAATGTGTTAAGCCAGTACGATGTAGAGAAAGTGGACTTTGTGGTCACATAGCCATGAATTTGGGATTCTACTTCAGTCTCTCCCCAGTAGAGTGATGCGGGGCAGTTTATCTTCTGGCGAGCGCACACGTCCTATAGCAAAAACCTCTCCAAAAAAAGAAAGAAAAAAGTGGTATTTCACTCAACTAGTGGGTTGCTAGGAAAGTCACGATGCATTTTTACATAGAAAAACACATCATGACTTTCCTGAAGACCTAATACATCTTGCCCATGGTGCTTATGCATATTCAACAACGCGCATTGATCGCCAATTTGTGATTCACTGGTACTTCAGACTCAATGTGATCTGAGCAGAGCTCACAGTTTGTCACCTCCCCCTCTCCCTCTACCTCCCTCCAAGCCTCCTGTTTCCATGTTCTGGATCTGGGTGGATTGTATGTTCATTTATCCAATCATCTAAAGCAGAAATCTGGGAATTATTCAAGGCCCTTTCCTTCTCCTTGAATTAACATCACATTTTGTAGGTCCTCCCTCAAAATATCTCTCCAGTCTGTGTACTCTACTCTGTCCATGCACGGCCAGTGCCTTGGTGTTTAGTCTTTCTTCATTTCTGGATTGTTTTCTTCAGCAGGCTCATCTCAACCCACCCACTCCAATGGCTGCAGGGAGCATCTTTCTGAAACACAAACCAGATCATTTCTGCTTAAAATCCTTCACTGCTCTCAACAGTTTGCATGAGGAACTGAGCTTAGCATCAGTATCACCCTAAGGCCGAGGCAAGCAAGGCCTGTGCCTAAGCCCCGTGCCCGAGAGGGCTCCCATGGTTTGGTGCACTCTATGTTCTAACCAGGCTAGCAGTGGGGCACTTGACATTCAGATTGGGATCTGAACGGGTGCCCACATGGGTCCCAGTTTCTGTCTGAGTGTGTTCCCTGACATGCTACCCCAAAGGTGAGACCAGATACACAAAGAAGCTCAGCACTCCCATCTAGAGAGTTATCCTGGGGTACCCAGGCCCAGTGCTGGCTCCTGGAAAGTCTTTCCCACTTATAAGGACAGTATTGGGACCAGCAGTTGGCATAATGGCTACGTCGCTGGACTCCCATGGAGTCAACCATAGTTCAAGTACCGGATCCAGTGGCTTAAACTCATGCTGGGTATGTGTGTGTGCATGCCCAAGATCCTAAGAGGAGAATGGAGGAGAAGGGATTGCAGTGTGGCCATCCCCCCCAGGGTGTGATTTCTCACTTTCTGTCTCTCTGTCTCTGTCTTTCTGGTGGGTGCACGTGCCCTAGAGAAAAAAAAAAAAAAACCTCTCCAAAAAAATAATAAAAATAAATAAATAAAAGAACAGTATTTCTTTTGTGGGATGGCAGAATTTAGGGTGTCAGACAGGTCGATCTGGAGTGATCTAAAAGTTAATGTCTACTACTTATGGGTGGTCCCACCCAGCATGCTAGTGCCCCTGATCTGTGTCTTGCCTTCTTTGACACACAGACTCTGGAGGTATCTAAGAGGTCAAATGGTTTCTCACTGTAGTGCTTTCCTGAACCTTGTTGCCCTGTCCAGAACACCCTTACTCCCTCCCCTACTATCTGCTAAGCAAACGCCTTTTGATCTCTCAAGATCCAGCCTGAGTAACTTTCATTCAGAGCTTTCTACCAGTTTACATCTCCAGCCTAGTTTCGATGCTCCTTCATATTTTTTTCATGGGACACAGTGCATGAATTTATCATCTTATATCATATCGTCTCCTTCATTAGACTATAAGTGCCTTGAGAATAGTGATAAAGACTCACTGAACAGTACTGTATGCAAATATTTAATACATGTTTGTTGAATTAATGAAGAAATATCTCATAAGGTTGCATTGAGGATTAAATAAGATAACTTAAGTCCTCCAGATGTCAGGAAAGGGCATTCTGTCCTCTGACTTCAAGGAAAATTGGACTCAAAACTTTCTATCTCCCACTCCACAGGAAACCTAATGTCTTCCCAACACGCCCATGAATGTCAGAGAGCTTCAATCTTGCTGACCCCTTTGGTCTCTGAATTCTTGCTTCTCTATGATCTCACTCCCATCTCATTCTCATTCTTTCTACCTATCAGTGTCCTCTCTTTGGAATTCAGTCCCTTTGTCTAGTTTTCCTCCTAATTAAACATGTAAGTTAGTTGTATGTTTGGTAAATAATTAACAATGTTGGGGCCTTAACAGGGGTTCATATCCCAACAAAGCTAACAACCTGAAATTAAATATTAAGATTTGTGGAACCAGCAGTTGGTGTAATGGCTATGTCGCTGGACTCCCATGTAGTCGACTGTAGTTTGAGTCCCGTACTTGGTGGCTTAAACTCATGCCAGTCGCATGTGTGTGCGTACCCAAGATCTCGGGAGGAGAATGGAGGAGAAGGGACTGTGACATGGCCATCCACCCCGGAGGATGATTTCTAGCTCTCTCTCTCGCTGTCTGTCTCTGTCTTTCTGGCTAGCACACCCATCCTATAGCAAAAACCTCTCCAAAAAAATAAAAAATTTAATAAATGTTTTTAAAAAGATTTGTATTTCTAGAACACCTTAAGCTGTTTACTCCAGAACATCTCACCTCTTTGTTTCTCCAGCTTCCCACACATACCCTTTCTTCCCTCTTCTTTCTCTCTTGAGTCATTTCTGTTCTTCCTTATACTCACATTTCTGTTTATTTCTCTTTGAAAATCATTTTTCAATATTTAAATAAGAACAATGTTTGAATGTTATATTTTAAAGTAAATAGTACAGATAGGCTATAATTCAATCAACAATCTCCTCTTCTACCCCCTTCACCTCTAATTCCACTCCCGAGAGGAAATCTTTAAGTCGCTCCTATTCTGAAGACTTTGGGTGGTTTCCTCTCTACACTAAGCAGGATATTTATTGCCCTGTTTCCTGATCTATTGACCACAGATACTATTTATTGATTACCCACTACATAATATAAAGATTTATATTCATACCACACTTAACATCTTTTCCTTTTCTCCTTCTAACTTTTGTACTTATTATTTTTTAGTTCTATTAATTACTTGCATCATTTAAAACAAGGTGTGTAAATATAAATGGCTTGTTTCATCTACCTCAAGTAGTATGTCTTGCTTCCTATTCTGCAAAATGAATGTATGTGCACACCTATTTTTCCTTCTATTTATCCATCTACTTTTTTTTTTTTTTTTTTAGGTTGTCACAGGGCTCATGCGCTTGCCAGAGAGAGACAGAAAGATATATAGAGGGGAAAGTGAGAAATCAGAAAGTGGTGGCCACACCACAGTTTCTTCTCCATTCTCCTTTTGAGATTTTTGCATGCACACACATGTGCCCCACATGAGTTTCAAGCTACCAGGTCCAGGACTTGAACTGCAGTGAGCCATGTGGGGGTCTAGTGCCTTAACAACCATGCCACCTGTTGGCCCCATCTCCATCTACTTTGCACACCTGCTTCGTCCACTGTACCTCTACATTTATCTTTGTCTGAACACACAGCATTCACTGTGTATTCTGAATCTATAAATCTTCCTTGAAAATCACAAAGATAACAAGGGTCTTCGGGAGGGAGACTGGCAGTGTATGTGGACTTTCTCAAGCAATGGAGCAATGTTGCTTATACCCCGAGATGGGACTATTTGGAGGAGAAGAAGTACATGGTCTGAGTTACTAGATGATGTTTTGTTATGAAGGGATTAGATGACAAAAGGACAAAGGTAGATGCAGGGAAATAGCTGGAGATTATTACTATAATCCAGGTGAGGGGTGATGGTATCTCAGACCAAAATTGGAGAGAAGTGGTAGGATTTGGGATATATTTGAGATATACACAGGGTTCACTAAAAAGTTCGTGGAAAATGTGTAGTATGAATAACTATGCATGAATTTCACCTCTTTTTTTGGCACCAAAATAAACTTGTTCTGTAATTCTACTTTTCCATGAAATTTTAAAAGTAACCTGGTACATCAGAATTTGCTGATAAATTGGTTATGGGTTTGAGAGAAAGAAAAAGGTCAAAGGTAACACCAAGATTTGCTCCATTTGTTCTGTTTTGTTTTGGCACAAGCAATGGAAAATACAGAATCTACATTTACTGAGGTAGAGAAGAATGTGGAAAGATCAAAATTTTGGTTCCACAAAAATAAAACAAACACATAAAAAGGTTTTGGTTTTGAACATTATTAGGTTTGAAATACTGACTATACAAAAAATTGTGTTGTTGAGCAAGAAGTTAGATGTACAAGTCCAGAACTCAGGAGAGAGGTGCAGAAGGGGAAAACTAAATTTGGAAACATTTGCAAATAAATGGTATTTAAAGCCTTGAGACTGATGGGCAGAAATTATCAAGAGAGGCAGGGAAGAAAAAAACATGGAAGACATTTGAGACTCGGCTTAAATTCTGGTTGAAAATTCTCAGCCAGAATTCAGAGACCAGGGACACAAAACTAGCCAGAAAAGGACAATGAGGAATAACTAGTGAGGGAGGGGGAAAAAAATCAGGAAAGTGTAAGGTGTAGAAACCAAACGAATGAATTAATTTATGAAAGAGGAGTGATCAGCTATACCAAAATGCTTCTGATGTGCCTGATGAATTGAGGACTGAGAACTGATGGCTTTTTTAAAACATGTAAGTGAATGGTGACCTTAAGGATATCTGTTTTGTGGTATGGGAACATGACTGATGTGGGTTTAAAGAAAAAATGAGAATAAATAATTGGAGAGAGAGACAGTATTAACAACTCTTTCAAGGAGTGTTTTTTGTTTGTTTCTGTAAAGGGAGAAGAAAATGGAGGCACTAGCTGGAGGAAGAGGAGAGTGAAAATAAAGTTTTCTTTTTAAGATGTTTCTATGCAGATAAGAATGACTTGATGGAGAAGAACTGGGAATGATGGAGAGAACAGGAGGAATTGTTGAGGAAGACCATAACTCATGTGCTGGCTTTAGGTCTCAGAACGGCTGTCCAGCGTAGTTACACACAGAAACTAGAGTGTTAGAGCACAGAGTCTAACAGATGGTAAATAGTGGGTATGTGAGGAAGTTCTCTTCTGCTGCTTCCATTTTGTCAGCTTAGAGAGATTGGGAAAGAGCTTGTGGAGGACTGAGAAGAGTGTGAGGGAGAGTGATTGGACAAGGAAAATGTAGTAGGGTTGTTGGGTGGCCTTAAGGGCCCAGTAGAGACTGGAGAGGATCATTCTGGAGGGAGGCCAGTCAGTATGGACATATAGTTTATCTCTATTGTTCTCAAATGACCTTCATTTGCGTATAATTGTGGGTTGTTTCAATTCTTTGTGATAGACACATAGTAGGCTCTTTTAGCCAATCAATATGTGCAATGGTTTGGCTCTGGGAAACACTCTTGACTAATTTCTTTGATAATTTCCTTCTTGCCATTTTCTATCTTTCTCTCTGTCATTTCCTATTTTCTCTCACTCTGGAAGGTATCTTTGACCTTATGTTACAGCTCCTCAATTCATTTTTTTGTTTTGACAACCATATATTTTTTAATATTCACAAGAACTTTCTTGTTCTCTGGTTATTTCTATCATAGAAGGTTTGTTCTAATCTATTTAATTTTTTTAATTTTTAATTATTTTACTTTTAATGAGAAAAGTTTAATATGGTTAGAAGCACAAATTCTGAAACTAGACTGGCTGAGTTCAAATTTTGACTCTGCTACGCACTGGTTATGTAACATTTTGTTGCCAGTTTCCTCACCTAAACCATATGGAGGATTATAGTAGGAAGTATTATGAGGATTAGTTGAGTTAATATATGAGAAGTGCTAAAAATATTGCCTGTCCCAGAAAAGGGCTAAAGAAGTATTAGTGACGGTGATGACTGCATGATGATGATGGTGATGATGGACACAGTATGACCTTGAAGTTTCTGAGCTTATTAGAGTTTAGAAAGTTTTTTCCTGTCCTTTGAGTTACCTGTGTCTCCTCCTCCCCAGTTCTATTTGTTTTCATATTTTACTCTGACGCTTTTCCTGGCACATCTGGCAATCCGTGATTATACACAAAGATGTAAGAACATGGACTCAGTTGACCACTCAAAGCAATGGACTTCTCTGTGTGAGAAAGGTGCTATATGACAGAGCTTTTCAATGGCAGGGTTGCCATTTGCTTGCTTCAAGAACAGGTTGAAAAGTCATCTGTGAGACTAGAGTCAGAATGAGGGACTTGTGGGTTCCAGTGAGCACACCAGAAGCCCAAATTGTCTACCTTCTGTAAGGTAAGGACCCTGTGCTGAAAGGAGACGGTGGTGATGAGGTTCTTCTCTATCTGCCCTCCTCATCCTCCTTTCTTCCCAGACCTATTGACTCTAAGCCCAGAGCCTTATTGAGTTTTGCCAGGAAGACTGACTTTCATCTCCCTTGCAGCCACCACTTGCATATAGTCTGGGTTTTGGCCTTCTCTCTCCATTTCATTTATCAATGCACTTTTATCCAGTTTCATTTTCCAAGGGTTTGTTGAAATATCTCATCTGCTGGTGATTCTGACCTTGCTCTCTATCCTTATTATTTCAGGCTTATTCACTTATTCACTTTGTATTCTTTTACCATCATTTTAATGGGGTCTCCAGAGAAATGAGAGGTTAATTTATGTGCCTCAGTCTGCCATTTTGAACCAGAAACTCATTCCATTCTTATACAGAACAGTTTGGCATGCTCTCTGTGTCTGTGCCCCTTTCCAACAGATGCCCTCGATACCTCATCCTCAAAACACAGCGGCGTATTGAAGGTTTTTTTTTTTTTTCTAAAGAAAGACAATTTCCTGTCTGAGAAGAATGCTGGTGTGATATATTTAAATAATATTTTCCCAACTTCCTCCATCTACACAAACCATTTAACATGGTGCTCGATTCAGTGTTGCTCAGTAAATACCATATTCTCTTCTATTTTTACAGTCTTTCCAGGCTACCATGTCCCAGTTCTAATCACATGAATCATTCTACCATCACTTGCACTCTCATCTGAATGTAGCTGTAAAGTTATATTTAATTTCTGGATAGGCTTGTCTGTTTCTTTATATGTGTTTCTCCATATTTATCTGTATCTTCTTTAAGAAAAATGAGGCCCAGAGATGCTGAATGATTCCCTCAATATTATAAAAGTAAAAAGGGATCAAGCTAAGGCTTAGAACCATGTTTTCTTGGTACCAGCAGTTGGCGTAATGGCTATGTTGCTGGACTCCCATGTAGTTGACCACGGTTTGAGTCCTGGACTCGGTGGCTTAAACTCATGCTAGGGACATGTGTGTGTGTGTGTGTGTGCGTGTGTATGTGTGTGTGTGTGCCCAAGATTCCGAGAGGAGAATGGAGGAGAAAGGATTGTGGTGTGACCATCCCCCTAGGGGGTGATTTCTCACTTTCTGTCTCTCTCTCTTTCTGGCAAGCACCACACACCCTATAGCAAAAACCTCTCAAAAAATATGTGTGTGTGTATATATATATAAAGAAAAAAAGAACCATGTTTTCTAAAACCTTGCCCAATGCACTTTCCACTGGACTGCACTGCCTTCTTGAGAATCTGTGGGTGACTAAGGCCATCATCTATCTCTGGAGTTTCTAGAATCAGATCAGAACTGACATCTGTCTTAATTCCAAAGCTAATACCGCCAGTCATTAGCAAATGCCCTGCCATCTCTAGCATCACTTTGGAGGATTTGCAACCAAGTCAGACACTCAAGGACTATAGAGGCTTGGCAATTCAGCTTGAGGGTCTATGTTTAGGCTGTAGGGAATCCTTTGCTCACAGAATGCTCAAGGCCACCATTAGGTTAAATGGGCATCTGTGGGCAAGCACAGAAACCTGATCATCAATCATTTCTGATGGACAACACACAACCAATTCATTAATGAGTTATATATCATCTGTAGGTCTACTTATTTTCTGAAATGGGGCTTAAGGCAAGAGAAAAAAGAACAGAAATGACTTCCATATAATACCCTCAAATATGTTCCCCTAATTTGCATCCTCCATCTTTTTTTCTCAAGGTTAGTTATTTATTTCTTCCAAATGACAGATGAAGAGGCACCCTCAACAGGGTTTTTACACCATGACACACCCTAAGTCTCAGTCAGCCTAGATCACAGGCATGCATACCCATGCCCAATGTGCTCAGGGAGAGCCTAGAATGTGGACCTTAGGCCTTCCCATGTGGGTTCAGTTATATTACCACTGGGCTACCACCTGGCCCCATGAATCTTCCATCTTAAAGCTGATATTTTACATTTTTGCAGGGAAATTCAAAGAAAAGACAGGAACAGAAAGAAAAAGTGTAGGAGAGTTATTAAGGGACTCTTTTGAGTCATAAACAGTCAATGAAAGAAAGCAACTTAATTAAATCTACCATTAGAAGAGCTAGAGTCCCACTGTATTACAACCTCAAGCACCAATGTTAGGACTGGCCCCTGTCTCTCCCTCCTCATGAAGGCTGCACCGGATGACCTCTCCAGGTTGCTGTAATTCCATGAAGTTTGATTTTATTTCTGGAAGATCATTGGATTTGATAAGATCTTCCTCAAGGAAGTAGTGTCTATTCAATAGGATTTGGGGAAGAGAGAAGTAGCCTATTGGAGTCCCCTCCCAACCCTCACTCTCTGTGTCCCTTTCCCTCTTTCCTAAACGCAGAAATACTCACACTTCCTTGCCATCCTGCAGGAGATCCACACACTACATCCTCTGCTCAACCAGCAGCTTTTGCTTTCTATCCACAGAAGTAGAGGCGAGAGGAACTAACCAATTCTCCCCCCACTATCAACCACCACCAACGCTCACACAATCTAATTAATGTCTGGAGCTACAATTGAACTCCTCATGCTCAGAACCTATGGCAAAGGGCAAGAGACCCCCGTTGGTTAAAAGAGGAGAGAATCAAAGGATTTTTTTTTTTCAAGAGACCAACAAAACAGAAGGAGCTGCTTGTGTTACCTTTGATTTAGGAAAACATTTCTTTTTATTTTGTTTTAAGAAACAACTACAGAATGAAGGCAAAGGAAGGTGGTTACCCATAGGCGACAGACCAGGTCATTGAAGGATGGGGAATGTGAAAATAAAAAGGCAAGCGTGGATGAGGAATGTGGGAGAGGAAGGGTATGCAAGGGTGGGGGATTTTGTCCCCATTTTGTCTCTGATGCTTTTTGAAATGTCCTCCTCCTCAGGCTAGAGTGAGCTGATTTCATTGATGGTGGGCCTTGAAGTCTCCCGTTTCAAACTAAACTGCATAAGATACATGGCAGAAGGTCACACTTGGTCAAGGGATGCCAGAGGTCTTTGCATACACTCATGTTCACTCCCTCAGGGGGAGGATCTGACTCATCTGCTTAGATGCATGTGGCCAGGCATAAGCCACACCCAATCGGATTCAGAGCCTCGGGAAGAGGACATGAAAGATTTGGAGTATTAGTGGAGGGAGCATCTGACCAGGCTCTTCCATACCTTCAACAGCTGATGCTCTAACCACTGAGGCTTGGAAACACAAATCTTGCCCGAAAAATTCCCAGTCTGGACTCTATGGGCAGAGCACACATAAATAAAGCAATATTGGGGAAGACCAAGTCTGAAGGAAGAGAATGGAACTAGGTATGATGGTTGGCAATGGTGGGAATTTACCCCTGGGTCATTTCCACTGAGCTGGGTGCACCTGTGAGAGACCAAACCTCAGGCAGGGGCTATGGAAGAAGGAGGGAGGGGAAAAAAAGGAAGGAAAGAGGCCATTAAAGTGAGTAATACAATAAGGAAGAAACCAAAGTGTCATCTCATGTTCAACACTCATCATGGCCTCAAGACATAGCTTTCATTATTCCCATTTTTGAGACTCAGGAACTGAGATTCTGGAAACTAAGAATTTACCCTGAGTTATGTAGTAAAACGTAGAATCAAGATCAGAACTAATCTTAATTCCAAGGCTGATGTTACTGGTTTCTTACCTTTTGTCCTATCACCCCTAAGGTCATCCTCAAATTCCTCAATGAGAGTGAATTCTAAGCATCACGTCATGTGATCATTTTCTGGGCTCCGAGTAGAAACACATGAAAGTCCAGTCCTGGTCACATTGGGAATGTTTGATTTCGAAAATGACAGCACTGTGAACAGGACCTAGGAAATAGGATGTTCATCCATCCATCCATCCATCCATCCATCGAACCCCTGAATATCTACCTGAATACACATCACTGGCATAG
The DNA here is from genome assembly GCF_000334495.1 of Tupaia belangeri chinensis. Taxonomy (NCBI): domain Eukaryota; kingdom Metazoa; phylum Chordata; class Mammalia; order Scandentia; family Tupaiidae; genus Tupaia; species Tupaia belangeri. The sequence goes on from NW_006203674.1 coordinate 420,155, forward strand.
CCACCCCATCCCTGCCTCAGTCCCCACCCTGAGCTTCAGAAGGCCTCTGCAACATTCCCCCAGCGCCAGCTCTCCTCCTTCCTCTGTGTTGGGCTATAAAATGTTCTCTTCAATTATTTCCCTACTCCTCGCTTCAGAACAGTCAAACCAATAGTGCTGCTCCGGGGGTTATGTACCGTATGTCACTGGGCTGTGAGATATTAAGCCTTCACAATAGGTCCGAAGTCAGCGACGCACAATCCTTTAATGGTTTAGCTCACTTGGGCTATTTGAAAGTGGCATAATATTGCTATTTTTAAATAAATGGGATCTGTATTAATGAGAGCCGACCTCTCTCAGCCATGCCGCGCTGCTCCCTGCGTGGAACCTACACTGGGGATTCGGTGTGAAAGGGAGGGGGGAAACAGCTTTTCAAAATAGGAACCATGCTGCCCTTTAAATAATGCTCACAGATGCTAATCATCTTGGGGGAGGGGTGATGGCAGATGATTATTTGAGAGGATAATAGATTTCATTTTCAAAGAAGACTTAGAATCTTGATATCAAGAAGCAGGGGTGGGAGAAGGGAGAATGTAAAGTCAGTGTGTGTGTGTGTGTGTGTGTGTGTGTGTG
>NW_006203674.1:425842-470060 GCF_000334495.1 Tupaia belangeri chinensis
TGTGTGTGTGTGTGTGCGTGTGTATGTGTGTGTGTGTGCCCAAGATTCCGAGAGGAGAATGGAGGAGAAAGGATTGTGGTGTGACCATCCCCCTAGGGGGTGATTTCTCACTTTCTGTCTCTCTCTCTTTCTGGCAAGCACCACACACCCTATAGCAAAAACCTCTCAAAAAATATGTGTGTGTGTATATATATATAAAGAAAAAAAGAACCATGTTTTCTAAAACCTTGCCCAATGCACTTTCCACTGGACTGCACTGCCTTCTTGAGAATCTGTGGGTGACTAAGGCCATCATCTATCTCTGGAGTTTCTAGAATCAGATCAGAACTGACATCTGTCTTAATTCCAAAGCTAATACCGCCAGTCATTAGCAAATGCCCTGCCATCTCTAGCATCACTTTGGAGGATTTGCAACCAAGTCAGACACTCAAGGACTATAGAGGCTTGGCAATTCAGCTTGAGGGTCTATGTTTAGGCTGTAGGGAATCCTTTGCTCACAGAATGCTCAAGGCCACCATTAGGTTAAATGGGCATCTGTGGGCAAGCACAGAAACCTGATCATCAATCATTTCTGATGGACAACACACAACCAATTCATTAATGAGTTATATATCATCTGTAGGTCTACTTATTTTCTGAAATGGGGCTTAAGGCAAGAGAAAAAAGAACAGAAATGACTTCCATATAATACCCTCAAATATGTTCCCCTAATTTGCATCCTCCATCTTTTTTTCTCAAGGTTAGTTATTTATTTCTTCCAAATGACAGATGAAGAGGCACCCTCAACAGGGTTTTTACACCATGACACACCCTAAGTCTCAGTCAGCCTAGATCACAGGCATGCATACCCATGCCCAATGTGCTCAGGGAGAGCCTAGAATGTGGACCTTAGGCCTTCCCATGTGGGTTCAGTTATATTACCACTGGGCTACCACCTGGCCCCATGAATCTTCCATCTTAAAGCTGATATTTTACATTTTTGCAGGGAAATTCAAAGAAAAGACAGGAACAGAAAGAAAAAGTGTAGGAGAGTTATTAAGGGACTCTTTTGAGTCATAAACAGTCAATGAAAGAAAGCAACTTAATTAAATCTACCATTAGAAGAGCTAGAGTCCCACTGTATTACAACCTCAAGCACCAATGTTAGGACTGGCCCCTGTCTCTCCCTCCTCATGAAGGCTGCACCGGATGACCTCTCCAGGTTGCTGTAATTCCATGAAGTTTGATTTTATTTCTGGAAGATCATTGGATTTGATAAGATCTTCCTCAAGGAAGTAGTGTCTATTCAATAGGATTTGGGGAAGAGAGAAGTAGCCTATTGGAGTCCCCTCCCAACCCTCACTCTCTGTGTCCCTTTCCCTCTTTCCTAAACGCAGAAATACTCACACTTCCTTGCCATCCTGCAGGAGATCCACACACTACATCCTCTGCTCAACCAGCAGCTTTTGCTTTCTATCCACAGAAGTAGAGGCGAGAGGAACTAACCAATTCTCCCCCCACTATCAACCACCACCAACGCTCACACAATCTAATTAATGTCTGGAGCTACAATTGAACTCCTCATGCTCAGAACCTATGGCAAAGGGCAAGAGACCCCCGTTGGTTAAAAGAGGAGAGAATCAAAGGATTTTTTTTTTTCAAGAGACCAACAAAACAGAAGGAGCTGCTTGTGTTACCTTTGATTTAGGAAAACATTTCTTTTTATTTTGTTTTAAGAAACAACTACAGAATGAAGGCAAAGGAAGGTGGTTACCCATAGGCGACAGACCAGGTCATTGAAGGATGGGGAATGTGAAAATAAAAAGGCAAGCGTGGATGAGGAATGTGGGAGAGGAAGGGTATGCAAGGGTGGGGGATTTTGTCCCCATTTTGTCTCTGATGCTTTTTGAAATGTCCTCCTCCTCAGGCTAGAGTGAGCTGATTTCATTGATGGTGGGCCTTGAAGTCTCCCGTTTCAAACTAAACTGCATAAGATACATGGCAGAAGGTCACACTTGGTCAAGGGATGCCAGAGGTCTTTGCATACACTCATGTTCACTCCCTCAGGGGGAGGATCTGACTCATCTGCTTAGATGCATGTGGCCAGGCATAAGCCACACCCAATCGGATTCAGAGCCTCGGGAAGAGGACATGAAAGATTTGGAGTATTAGTGGAGGGAGCATCTGACCAGGCTCTTCCATACCTTCAACAGCTGATGCTCTAACCACTGAGGCTTGGAAACACAAATCTTGCCCGAAAAATTCCCAGTCTGGACTCTATGGGCAGAGCACACATAAATAAAGCAATATTGGGGAAGACCAAGTCTGAAGGAAGAGAATGGAACTAGGTATGATGGTTGGCAATGGTGGGAATTTACCCCTGGGTCATTTCCACTGAGCTGGGTGCACCTGTGAGAGACCAAACCTCAGGCAGGGGCTATGGAAGAAGGAGGGAGGGGAAAAAAAGGAAGGAAAGAGGCCATTAAAGTGAGTAATACAATAAGGAAGAAACCAAAGTGTCATCTCATGTTCAACACTCATCATGGCCTCAAGACATAGCTTTCATTATTCCCATTTTTGAGACTCAGGAACTGAGATTCTGGAAACTAAGAATTTACCCTGAGTTATGTAGTAAAACGTAGAATCAAGATCAGAACTAATCTTAATTCCAAGGCTGATGTTACTGGTTTCTTACCTTTTGTCCTATCACCCCTAAGGTCATCCTCAAATTCCTCAATGAGAGTGAATTCTAAGCATCACGTCATGTGATCATTTTCTGGGCTCCGAGTAGAAACACATGAAAGTCCAGTCCTGGTCACATTGGGAATGTTTGATTTCGAAAATGACAGCACTGTGAACAGGACCTAGGAAATAGGATGTTCATCCATCCATCCATCCATCCATCCATCGAACCCCTGAATATCTACCTGAATACACATCACTGGCATAGCCACCCCATCCGTGCCTCAGTCACCACCCTGAGCTTCAGAAGGCCTCTGCAACATTCCCCCAGCGCCAGCTCTCTTCCTTCCTCTGTGTTGGGCTATAAAATGTTCTCTTCAATTATTTCCCTACTCCTCGCTTCAGAACAGTCAAACCAATAGTGCTGCTCCGGGGGTTATGTACCGTATGTCACTGGGCTGTGAGATATTAAGCCTTCACAATAGGTCCGAAGTCAGCGACGCACAATCCTTTAACGGTTTAGCTCACTTGGGCTATTTGAAAGTGGCATAATATTGCTATTTTTAAATAAATGGGATCTGTATTAATGAGAGCCGACCTCTCTCAGCCATGCCGCGCTGCTCCCTGCGTGGAACCTACACTGGGGATTCGGTGTGAAAGGGAGGGGGGAAACAGCTTTTCAAAATAGGAACCATGCTGCCCTTTAAATAATGCTCACAGATGCTAATCATCTTGGGGGAGGGGTGATGGCAGATGATTATTTGAGAGGATAATAGATTTCATTTTCAAAGAAGACTTAGAATCTTGATATCAAGAAGCAGGGGTGGGAGAAGGGAGAATGTAAAGTCAGTGTGTGTGTGTGTGTGTGTGTGTGTGTGTGTGTGCACGCATGTGCACATGCACGCATGCACATGCATGAGTGTGTATAGGGGGTAGGCATAGACCAGCATGGGGTGGGTCTGCAGTGAGAACATTATGCTGAGACTATGAGAATAATCATGCATTTGGAGATTTGTGAGTGAAGTCTGTGAAGGGTGGGTAGGAAGCCATCTTGACCAGTTATGGGGATAGAGATGGCTGAAGATAGATCCCTTTGAATGAAGATGCACTCTGCTCTGGGGCCACTGGATTCCTACCCCCCAGATAAAGGACGGCAGAAGCAATGAGAGTGCTCTTCCAGTCTCCTACCCTGTGATCTGGCAGGCTCATACTTCATTGCCAGGCAACAGGTACAAAGTAATACATCAGTCTGAAAAGAATGTCACTTGGTAGAGGCCCTCTCTCTGGAGATACAGTATTGTACTGGGGGATGTGGAGGATATAACCAGGGCCAGGGTATCCTAGCCTCAGAGTTCCTGCTTACTGAGCCCCTTCTGGCCCAGGTAGGGCAGGGGGCTGATAAAATTGCCTGTTCCTCAGTTGCAAGCTGGAGTTATGGCATCTGGGCAGACTGAGATGGAGCAAGAGGGCCTCAGAGTCGGCAGTGAGATTTGTAGAAGAAGACTTGAGAAAAAGACCAAGAGTGGAGGAAGCTGCCTCTCCTAACAAACCTGGCCAGGAGGATCTACAAGAACCAGCAACCAGGCTCTACCTCCTGAGAGCCTGGGACCCCAAATTAATAACAGAAGCTCTGCCAACTCCTAGATGGAGATTTCTCTTCCTCTCCTACTTTTAAAAAACAGAGGAAAATTGGAAGAGTTGCTCTTTCTCCACTCCTTGTATTAGTCTATGGCTGTGTAACAGATTACCCTAAAGGTTAGTAGTATCAAGTAGCAAACATTTATTATCTCACAATTTATTTCTTTTTAAATTGTCTCATTTCTTTCTTCCATGAGAAAAAAGAGACACACAGAGAGACAGAAAGGCAAGAGAGACATTATGTCCAGCAGAACCCTGATACCTTGATCCACCCAGCTTCAGCCAGCTCTGGACCAAGGGCATGTGCATGCCTGTGCATTCCAGATGGTCTTGAATGCAAACCTGGAACCCACGTGGGTCAGCCTTGCAGAGCATCATGTTTTGCTGCTGCACTGCTGGCTGTCCTCTATTATCTCACGATTTCTATGGGTTAGGAATCTAGTTATAGCTTAACTGTGCACCTCCTCCCCAAGGTATCTCCAAAGGCTGCAGTTATGGTGTCAGCTGAAGCTGCTGTCTTATCTCAGGCTCAGCTGGGGAAGGATCAGCCACCAAGTTCATTCATGTGGTTATGGGCAAGAGTCAGTTCATTGCTGGCTATTGGGCTGAGGACCCCAGAGCTTGGCTATTGGTCAGGATCTCCCTGGATTCCTTTCTAAATAGGATGCTCCATAGGACAGCTCAAAACATGCCAACTGGCTTCCTCAGACTCACAACATATTGGTCATCTAATCTCAGGAGTGACATCGACCGTGCTCTCATTGTTAGAAAAAAGTCACTAGGCTCTACCTGCAGTAAAGAGGAAGGGTTTACATGGCTTACATGGAGGCAAGACACATTAGAGACCACCTTAAAGGCTCCTGCCATACCTCCCTTTCCTTCAACAACTCTCGGAAAACTAGATACATCTCAGCCATGCCATGCTTCTCCCTGCTTTGAACCTACACTGGAGATTTGGTGTAAAAGGGAGGGGAAACAGCTTTTCAAAATAGGAACCATGCTGCCCTTTAAATAATGCTCACAGATGCTGATCATCTTGGGGGAGGGGTGGTGGCAGATGATTATTTGAGAGGATAATAGATTTAATTTTCAAAGAAGACTTAGAATCTTGATATCAAGAAGCAGGGGTGGGAGAAGAGGAAATGTAAAGCCAACGTGTGCCTATGGGCAGGAGCTGAGCCTTGTTCACCATTGGATCCCTAGCACTTAGCATGGAGTACAGAGGGAGAGACCTTGTTCAGCATGCTTTTATCTGTGGGAAACCCCTTTCTCGTTAAGATCCAACCCTATAAAATCTAGTGGCGGTGAGGGAGTGTTCAGCTCAGTGGGACTCCTGGTCTGAGTTCCAGTTCTCCCTCAGTTGGATGTGGAGCCAGGACTGACTGTCTCTTCATTCCTTCATTACTCTGTACTTCTCCTCCTCTCCCTCCCACAGCTCCCCTGTGAAAGAAAAGGTCAGGAGCTATCACAAGGAGTGACAATGAAGATCAGTGAGAACAAGGAGGCAGGAATGGGAAGACCAGCGTCACCCACCTGCAGCTGCTACCTTATTTAAAAGAAAATGCACACATAGAGTCAACATCTACCCTGTACCAGATACTTTCTTACATTAGCTCATTTAATCCTCAAAACAAGTTTTCAAGGTAAACATTTTGAAATGTTCCTATAGTTCAGAAAACTGACATCCACAAAGGTCAAATGGTATGCCCACAGTCTCACAGCTGCCAAATAACAGGTCTGGAATTCAAGCCCAGGCCTTTGAATATCCCTTTGTGTTCTTTCCACTTTGCAGTTAAAGATAGTAGACAGGACGGAGAGTTGGTCTAATACACTAAGTGTTAATATTGAAAGGGTTGTGTTATAGTCATGGTGGTTACTGTTGGGTAGAGTTAAACAATGGTTGTTTATTATGCAACTAGGGGAAGATATAGTGTAACCTGTTCCCATTGGTGAAGACAAAGTTGACAAATGAAGAAGAAGGCCAGTCTCATTACCATTGAGTCACGCTTATGATTAAAACCAGTACTATTCCTGACCCATCCCCCTCGTTGAACTTAGTCTTGATTCTGCATGACCTCGACTGAACTTCAGGATCGCAAACGAATGTTTACCCATAATGAGAAGAGATCTAAGGATGGCACAAGCAAGGGCATCCCTCTTTATTGGACAGAGAGTGGACAGGGTCTCTCAAGAAAATTAAGGGAAAGTGGGACACATTCGTTGGTATGTGAAAGCTCTGAAGTGTTTGATTTAAAAATCCAATTTCATTACTATAGACCTTACCTCTATGCACAGGAGACAGTACCCAGATGAGAGGGAGTCTCTGAGTCTTTCTAGAAAAGACTGAAATTGGAAGAAGTTGGTGGGGATGGGGACAAGGCAGCATGAAGGAAAGACTATCTTCCTTACCTCTCATATGCAAGTGCACATGTGTGCCCACACACAAACAACCCTACAAAATTGGACAACATTCATTCTCTTTTACATTCATGATAGGTGCTTCTATGTAAATATTGGCAACCCTATTTGCACATCGTTTTTCTCCAAGACCCATTCATTCTGGTAGCCTACCACTCTGAACATTCCTACCTATGTAATCTCTGAGTCTGTGCTGGCAAATGCTCTAAATGATCTTATCCTAAAGCTGAAAGAGACCTTTAGTGACCATCACCTTTCCTCTTGCTTGCAGACCAATTCTATCAAACTCAGCCCCAGCCAAGGTCCATCCAGTCTCTTGCTACCCTTGGTGGCAAATTCCAGCATTCAGATACTATCTTCTTGAATCTCACCAGCTGCAATATAAATTCATACATACTGAGGCAAGGAGGAAAAATATATTTTAATACAAGTCAACTGTAGTCTTAAATACAATAAATGGCTAGAAACTCTCTTTAAACTATAGTGATAAATACAATAAATGACTACAAACCATCTTTTCCAAACTTAGAAAAAGGGGAGGGGCCCTGCTATTACAAGCTCCCCTGGGGTGATTCTGAAGCATGATACATTTAAGAGCCTCTGCGGTAACCAAGTCAAAGCTCAGCCCCATGTTATCAGATGGATCGAACTTGGAATTCACCATAGCATGTGGTGCTATTAGCATTGTGACTTAAAAATATCCTTTTAAAAAATAAGTGAGAATGAATATGACTCAAAAATATAAACAGGGCCAGCAGGTGGCATAGAGGTTAAAGCAGCTGGGTCCCATACGGCCAACAGCATGGTTCGAGTCCTAGACCCAGTGGCTTGAGAAACACACTGAGTGATGTGCGTGAGTGTCCAAAATTCCTAGAGGAGAATTGAGAAAGGTTTGTGACATGGCCATCCTCCCGGAGAATGAGTTCTCATTTTCCCTTTCTTTTTCTCTCTCTGACTGTCTCACTCGGGTGAGCACACGTGCCCTACAGCAAACTAAAAAAATTAATTAAATAAAATAAATAAAAACGAATAACAAAATCGGTCAGACGTCCATTGGGGAACAAATTATAAATTGGCTGCTCAATATCAGATGCACTGAAGACAAAGTATTACTTTTGTGACTCTGTTCCCCAAAATGAATCTGCTATTTTTGTGTTTGTGCCAATTAATTTCTCTCATTCTTCTCTCTTTCTCCCTACCACCATGTGAAGAGACTGGGAAAGGACAGAGTAGAGGTCAGGAAACCTGGGTTCCAGTCCTAATTTGGCCACTCTCTTTCATTCACTCAACCGTATCTATACACATGAAGAGGCTGGCTTGGATGGTGTCTGAGTCGCCATTAGCTGTATGTCTCTATGAACGATACGTATGTTCTGTCATAACAAGGAGCTGAGACATGTTGCAATCACTGTGTCAGGCCATCCCTGTCAGGAATAAACACCTTGTCCTCCTCATCTGGCTGCTGCCACTACCATGGTTGTTCAGAGAACACAGGGAATTTTACAATTGGCAGGTGCCTCCGCTTAACTCATAGCTCCCAGGAACTGGCTGTCAGGGGAAAGCTCAAAGTTACTGCCAGTCCCTTCTGAATTGCTAATATGGGATAGATAGCTGCAGAGTCTTTACCAGAGGCCTCCATACTACTGACCCCATCAGTCGTGTTCAAGGGCTGCTGCCATTTCGCTGGTGCACCAGCCTCCCAAACCACGTGGTCCTTCCCTAGTGCTAATGGCATTCCACACAAAAACACTGCCCTGACAAATGGAGTTCAGCCTCTCCAGCCTCCCAGGCTTAGAGCGCCAGTCAAATCCATTTCAAACATCTCCTGCTGCAAAGCAGCCTCAGGCCACTTGGGCTAAAATGCTTGGGGCTCTTGGCTTCTGGGGAGAGGTGCACATACCCAGATCCTATAAATAGCTTATGCAATGATCTGTCTGTGAATGTCACCACATTAGAGAATAGGAGGCAAATGGCCTGGGATAAAGTGTCAGATGCAAGAAAAGTGTGGGGATGGGGGGTGTCAATTGACACTATTCTTCCCCTTGTATTTCTTGGGCTAGAGCCAGCCCTTGAATAGACATACCTTGTGTAAGCTATGCAACTGCTTGTGCTGCTATAACAGAACACCTGAGAATGAGTAATTTATAAAGAACAGAAATGTATTTCTCACAGTTCTGGAGGCTCAGAAGTTCAAGATCAAGGTGCTTGTAGGCTTGGTGCCTGGGAAGGGCTACTCTTTGCTTCAAAGATGGCACCATGATGCTATGTACTCCAGAAGAGATGTCCTCAGATGGCAGAAGAGCTGAAGAGAACAAACCCACTCTCTCAAGTCCTTCATTAAGGACTTTATCCTAGCCATGAGAGCTCTGCCTTCATAACTAAATCAGCTCCTCAAGGCCTCACTTCTTAATACTCACATGTAGACAATTGAGTTTCAAATACAAATTTTGAGAAACACATTCAGACCATGACAGGGATCAGGAAGCAATTCCTATCTTGAGTCATGGAAGACAATATAAAGATCAGAATAATCATAATGGTTAGATTCAGTATAGTTGGAAAATAGAATTCGTCCTGGGAGTAGATAGCCTATAACTCTTAAATGGAGACCGATAACAAACTCCCCACTCTGAGAGCTTGGACAACCTGTCTCCAATACGGTTCTAGCCATCTTGCTTCATAGCGCTTTACCTTTGCACTTGCCCTAGAATGCCCTTACCTTCCTGTTTGATTACTGTCTCCTCATTAAAAGATGAAGGAATACTTTCAATATATACTTACCTATGAATCAACTTTTAGAAAACTTGAAGACTTCCATATGCCCTCTCCCCTCAAGCAAAGTCGATCCTCTTTTTGATGTCATTATTGTATCCTTACGTACCTTTACAATATAAATCAATACATTCTTAGATTTCTTTTTATGGTTTGTCTTGCCCACTAGTTCATAGTCCACCAAGCATACAGGCCATAAATTCTTTTTTTCCCTACCATGGTGCTTAGCACAGTGCGCAGCACACAGAAATGCTTATAACTATTATGGACTACATGAATATATGTATATATGAATGTATGTATGAATATATATATATGAACAAATGAATATATATATGAATATATGTATATATGAGTGAATGAATGAATTAAGTGCATGAATGAATGAGGAGGAAATGCTCTTAACTTGGTGCAGATTCTCAGCCCTGACCTGTGGTCATAGGCTGTGGAATGTGGTGTAGCTGCTTGGTGATACCATTCGTGAGTTGGGCTTTTTAACCCACTTCTCTTGTTATGGATAGTGGGGACCATCCTGCATCTCTAGGAACAACTATTCTCATTCTCAGTAGTAGGGCAATCTGGTCGCCTGGTTCTGAGCAGTTATATGACACACCAAACTCCCATAACCATCCATCAGGACTGATTTTGAAGTTAAAAGAAGAAATATATCCATTAAGCCAGTGCTGAGTCTCAGCAACTGCCCTATGGTTTGAATAACCAATTGCCATTAGCCAACATCAAATAACCCACAGAGATAAAGCATGTCTTCTCCGTTTCTCCCTCTCTTATTAGATTTAATAAGATGGTGCATGATACTCCATCTCTCCATGCAGCACATGAAAGCATCATAATCAGGTGGCTCTCATCCACCGGATGTTCCCAACCAGAAAAGAGGGTTTATGGGTAAGAACAGGCTGGGAGACTATGCCCTTGTGTCCAGTGCTGGAGGGGCTCCTCTTCAGTAAGCCTCTCACAACTCAGGAAAAACACCCGCATCAGCCATTCTCATAAACAAGAAAGAGACCAATTTCCAAGATGCCGCCTGATTTCCATACCCCGTTCTCCCTCCTTTCTGAAACACGATGTAATCTTTCCCCTGCAATATAATAAATATTTCACTTTCAAATCCCGATTCATTAAAGGAAGCCCAGGAGGGAGAAATAATAAGGTGTCGCTTTACAGCCCAAATAAAACAGTGAAAGATATATTCTATAATTTATACGTCTGACTTTAGGTTGAGATAATTCATATATCATTTTCAGTTAGGGACCCAAAATGGTGCTGTGTCAGCATATTGGCTGAAAAATAACTTTTTGTATTATTTTATGCCTTTCAGTAACGTGCCCTGGTTATCATACATCAACACTAGGTTGAGCTCAGTGTCTCGGCAGCTCCTCCGAAGTCATTCCCTTTCCTAACCAATGTGACTTTCTCTCTTCAGCACAGATGCAACCCCGTGGCTGTACATGCGTACACATTCTCCCAGGCACAGACACAGAGTTTCAACTGGAATCAGCCATTTCTCTTGCTGTTACAAACCACAGCTTCACTATTCTTTACCTCTAAGGAGAAAAGATCTAAATTAACCTCAGTGGGAAACATGTTCTGTGGCATTTTTCCAATAGAGACATAAATGTGCATGTGTGTAGGACTTTACAGCCAGGGGTCCAGTGAGGAAAGTCTGAGCTATAGCATGGGGGTTGGGGATAAACTTGTGTCCAAGTTCCAATGCTTCCTTTCACTAGCTGGATTTTTTTTTTCTTTTTAGGAAGTGCATGCGCATGCACAAGAGAGGAGAGAGAGAACCATCAGCAGGGTCTTGTCACACTGCAATACTCTCTCCCCCAGCCCTTTAGCTCCCCAGGAGCCTGGGCGCCTGGGTGCATGCCTGCGTGCTTTTTCAGATTGACCTGGGAATCCAACTTGCAGTTGGCCATGTGACTTCTAGTACTTCAACCGAGACTGCGATGAACCGCACCACCTAAGCTGAACCAACTGGGTATTCTTAAGCAAGTTATTAAGTTACTTACTTTCTCTAAGCCTTGGTCTTCTCATCCATAAAATCTAGATAATGATAATGGCTAACCAACAGATTTAGAGATTTGTTTGTTTGTTTGTTTGTTTGTTTTTTGAGAGGTTTTTGCTACTGGGCGTGTGCTCTTGCCCGAGAGACAGAGAGGCAGAAAACAAGAAATCACCCCCCAAGGGGGATGGTCATGCCACAATCCCTTTTCCTCCATTCTCCTCTTGGGATCTTGGGCATGCATGTGCATGCACCTGGCATGAGTTTAAGCCACTGGGTCCGGAACTTGAACCACAGTTGACTACATGGGAATCCAGCGACATAGCCATTATGCCAACTGCTGGTCCCTAGATTTAGAGTTTTCATCGAGGTAAAAGTAGTAATCAAATCATGGTGGGCCTTTTTCGTTCACTTGTTATCTACACATACACGCTCACACATACATACACACACACACACACACACACACACACACACCCCATGCACTGGGTGAGCACTTTAGGTGGTGATTATCATATTAACTCTCATAGCAGCTGCCATGAACTTGTGCTTCTCATTTTACAGACAAGGAAACTGAGGCTTGAGAAGTGAAACAATTTGTTTAAGATTGTTAAGTATTTAGAAGATAATACTTTTGTTCGATTGAATCTGCTTACAAATCATCTGTCCAAACAGCTCATTCTGTACCACCACGTTGTTTAGGCCTTATGGCTTTCTTCACACGCTTCAATAGCCCCTCGCTTCAGACCTTCGATCTTGTGATCTCTGAACTCCTTTAGGTCAAGTCGATAAAGGAAATATCTACCTTTCTCTGTCAATTGCTTCAATAGCCCCTCGCTTCAGACCTTCGGTGAGTCTGTGATCTCTGAATTCCTTTAGGTCAAGCAGATAAAGGAAATATCTACCTTTCTCTGTCAATCACTCTTCTACTTAGCAGACCCCTGGTTACTCCATTTGTCCTGGAAAGTACCAGAAGAGGAACCCCAAGAACAGTCAAGGCTGTGGGCTCCAGCAGTAGTAGAGGCTTCAGGCAGATGCTCTGCCCTGTCAAAGGTCTTTTAAAGGGATCTCACACAACACTTAGGCTTAAACTTTACTTTTTAGATTGTTAGGTGGAAATTCAGAGTTATAGGCTTATAAAACTATCGGCTCCAAGGCCTGAGCCAGGACTCCTGGTCTCACATTCTCTCCACTATATTGTGAAGTCTTTCCATCTCAGCCCTCAACGATCCTCCATGATTGCAACAATCGATCCTGGACATCCATGATAGCCAGTGGAACAATAATAATAGCAGTAATAATAAGGGAAATGAATTGAGAGTTTGCTACATGTATGTCTGACACTCTATATGTATTAATTCACTCAGTTCTTAGAACAACCCTATGAGGGACAGATAATAACCCTACTGTTGCCATTTTACAGTTGGAAAGAGACAAAGATTTTTAAAAAGGACGCTCCTGTGGTACATCTGTACAATGGAATATTATTTAGCAATAAAAAGAAATGAGCTATCAAGCCATGAAAAGACATGGAGGACTCTTTATTGCATATTGCTCAGCGAAAGAAGCCTATCTGAAAAGGCTACACACACTGTGTGATTCTAACTATGTGACATTCTGGAAAAGGCAGAAAACTAAGAAGGTAGTAAAAAAGATCAATGGTTGTTAGGGATTAATGGAGAGGGAGGGATGAATAGGCAGAGCACAGTGGGTTTTCAGAGCAGTGTTACCTATGCTATATGATACTGTAATTGTGGGCACACGACAGTATACATTTGTCAAAATCCATAGGATGTACAAACCCGGAGTGGGGTCGAATACAAACTACAGGCTTTGGGTGATAATGACGAGTCAATGTAGGTTCATCGATTATAGCAAATGTACCACTCTAGTGAAGGCTATTGATAGTGAGGAAGGTTGTGAGTGTGGAGGTGCAGGGGGTACATGGGAATGCTCTATGCTTTCCTCTCCATTTTGCTATGAAGCTAAAACTGCTTTGAAAACCTTGAGTCTGTTTTTTAAATGCTTAGTACTAAAAAAAGATGTAAAAAAAAATCAAAGAGGTGACGGAAAACCTTGTAATCTGTTGAAGGAACAAGACAGAGTGAGAGAGATAGAAAGAGAAAAAGAGAAAAGAGAGAGGGGGAGAGTAGGAGAGAAATGGGCTATCAAGCATTGAAAAGGTACAGAGGAAACGCAAGTCCATATTTCTAAGTCAAGGAAGGTGGTTTGAGAAGGCCATTTACTGTACAATTCCTACTGTACGACATTCTGGAAAAGGCATCATGGAAGAGACGGTAAAAGATCAGGGTTTGCCATAGACTGAGGGAGAAAGAGGGAGGAACGGATGAATAAAGAAGGTACAGTTGAGGGCAGTGAGACTGTTTGGTATGATACTGTAATGGGGAAAAACATGGCATTATATATTTGTCCAAGCTCTTAGAACTATACAACCCAAATCTGGAACCCCAATGTAAATTACGGTGTTTAGTTAAGCACAGTATACTGCTATTGGTTCACCAATAGTAACAAGAGTTACCGCAGCTAATGCAAGATGTTGAATTTGGGGAACTGTGTGTGGGAGGAGAAGAAATGGGTGTACAGAGACTCTACTTTCTGCTCAATTTTTCTGTAAACGTAAAATACAGCTCTTAAAACAGAAAGAAACACCAATAACAAAATAGCTTTCCAAGACCACTTGATCAGTAAGTGGATGGCCAAGATTTAAACCTAGACTTTTTGGTCCAGCTGGTGGTGTGATGATTAAGGCAGCTCAATCCCACATGGCTGACTATGTGGTTGTAGTCAGCCCTGGAACCAGCGGCTTGAGAAACACACTGGGTACATGTACATGTGTGCCCAAAGTCCTGAAAGAAGGGAGAGATGGAGGAGAAGGGATCATAGTGCGACCATTCCCCATGTGGTGTGTTTTCTCACTTTTCCTCTCCCTTTCTCTCTGTGCATGTTTCTCTCCAGCAAGTGCACATAACCTCTGGGGGAAAAAAACACAAAAACAAAAACCCTAGATTTTTCGGGCTTCAAAGTCTACACACTGAAATTTTAAGTCAAAAGACTCAACAATCTTCAATTTCGACCTATGTCTGAGTTCCAGTTTTCTCATCCTTAGAATAGGAATAAAAAATAATACCTCTCTCGGGGACCAGCAGTTAGCATAATGGCTATGTCGTTGAACTCCCATGTAGTCTACTGCGGTCCGAGGCCCGGACTCAGTGGCTTAAGCTCACCCTGGGCGTGTGTGCATTCATGCCCAAGATCCTGAGAGGAGAATGGAGGAGAAGGGATTGCGGTATGGCTATCACCCCTGGGGGGCGATTTATCACTTTCTATCTCTCTGTCTCTCTCTGTCTTTCTGGTGAGCGCATGCGCCCTATAGCAAAAACCTCTCAAAAAAATAAACAAAAATAATACCTCTCTCAAGCTCCTTATTGAGAAAGGCCAAGATGGCGTCCTGTAAAGAACAGGGGAAATCTTTGTACGGTAAAGTGCAGTGTAAATTCAAGAAATGGCCATCATTGATCTGAAATCCTGCCCACTGTTCCATAAGAAGGACACAGTTGTCAAGAACGCCTGCTGAGCTCGCCTGGAGGAAGTTGTGTGAAGAGGGTCACAATGACCCTCCCCTTTTCTGGGACACTGGCCTCCACTGATTAGGGCTCAAAGGAAAGGACTAAGTGTATCTTGAGGTGCTGCAGTCTCCTGCCAGCTGAGGATGCAGAACAGTGGCTCTGAAAAGCTCTTGGAGCAGAAAGGAGAGAGAAGAGCAGCGACAGCAGCATCAGAATGCTCATTTATCATAAGAGTGATTTTCCTGTTAATAAAGTGACCTTGTGTAAACAGCTCAACTTCTCACAGCTCTCGCGTCATTAGGAGAGGGACACCCGCTGATCGATCGCGACCACACGGGCTGCTGCACCAGGGTGAACTGCCACCACCGCAAGAATTATATGTGACTGAGCCCAGGCCCTGGATCAGAGACAGGCTGGGGAGGCAGGCGCTTTGCATCAACTCTGTGCTGGACAGAGCAGTGACTTGATCCCAGGCAAAGGGAGGCCAGAAGTAGGACTCCTCCCAAGACCTCTGACCTCTGTCCCTCAGCTGGGAGCTGCCCCAAAGGTCCCTGCCTCTTCAGACCACACTCTGCCTGCCTATGAAGGGGGCTTTTCACACACCCTAGTAAAAGAAGGTTGGGTAGGCAGAATCCTTTTTTTTTTTTTTTGGCTATAGGGTGCGGGGGCTCGCCAGACAGACAGAGAGACAGAAAGTGAGAAATCACCCCCCCCGGGGGGGGGATGGCCATGCCGCAATCCCCTTTCCTCCATTCTCCTCTTGGGATCTGGGGCACGCACGCACACACCCCCAGCACGAGTTTCAAGCCACCGGGTCCGGGACGCGAACTGCGGTCGACTACATGGGAGTCCAGTGACACAGCCA
Organism: Tupaia belangeri chinensis; assembly: GCF_000334495.1. Taxonomy (NCBI): domain Eukaryota; kingdom Metazoa; phylum Chordata; class Mammalia; order Scandentia; family Tupaiidae; genus Tupaia; species Tupaia belangeri. The sequence goes on from NW_006203674.1 coordinate 441,807, forward strand.
TTACGCCAACTGCTGGTCCCGGTAGGCAGAATCCTAATCCCTTGGGTCTGTAATGCAGTAGTCATCAAATGGCCACTGGCCTCCAACCTCTCTCAAGTTCCCCTGAGGACTTGATCTGATCATACCATGGTTCAGCACATCAAGATTCCTGGTCCAAGGGTAATCATTCCCAAGGAATTAACATGACTGAGAGAAGGGGGAGCTACCTGTGCCTCAGCTCCCACAAAGGGAAGACCAGATGCAGTAAGCTCAGAGGATTCTCAGTAGAAGCCAAGAGAGAGAGGAGGGAGATGGGAGTGGATGCTCCGCCAGTCTGATTCTCTCACTTGTTGTGCAACCCAGGTGGGATACCTTCCTGACCTCAGTCCTCCAAAATGAGGGCTAATACATCTGCTCTCCAAGGTGCCATTTGGTTCTAAGGGTTCTAATTATGTATGGGGCTTCTTTAACTAAATATGTAGATATTAAAGCAATTTTTTAAACTAATGAGATGAGCAGCTGGAGTGGAAAATAACCTCATATAAATGCAGCCCTCTACTCCCTTCCCCAATCATTTCTCTCTGCCCCCAAAAGCAGAGATTTTATATGGTATTGGTATTTGCTAATTTTGGAAATTTTACAAAGAGATCTTATTTTCTTCAAAGACAAAAGACATCTTTTAATCCCTTTTACAACTGCTGTGAAGTCTGGAATGCAGAGAGGAAAGCCTCTATCTTCCAGGACAAAGAGAAGATCTTGGGAGAGAATCAAGCCTACCATCACCCCCATTTCCTCCCTAGTAGAAACTTCCAATTCCCAAGCAGTGCCTGGAATTATTCCTTGGAATTAACCCCCATTAGGTCTCAGAATCGTCAGCCAGGATATAAACAGTGCAAGCAGAGAGGTTTCAATGAACTGATATAATCTGATGAATAAAGCATATATAGTTTTTTCTTCCTTTTCAATAGAATTGCTCTTACCTTTTATCCCATTTCTATAAGGGTCACTGCTCTCAGCCCAGCTGTCACTGAACCTTCACTGAGATGGCAGTTTAAAGAAGAATCCAGCTCTCCCCCTCCCAGGAGTAACTGCATTTTAACAGGTAACTCTTCAAGGTTACAAACCTTCATTACTCAAGGAATGAATCTCTCATGGTAGAATTTTGACACTAGGACAGAACTCTTACATGGGCTTGGAAAGAGCTGACCAGATAGTATCTTCTCGATGTTCTCTTCACATAGGCCCTGCCCACACGGCCCTCCTATAGGCCTTTGGAAAGACACGATTTGCCTCCTCACTCACTGAAGGATGTGGCTAACTGTGCACGCTCTACGGTTATCTTGCTTACAATGAGGGGATGTGGATTATACCTGACGCATGCCCTATCTAGGAAAAACAAAACACAAACAGAGTCATAAGGCTAAAAGACTTCCTGTCCCGAGAATCTGCAAACCCATATAGATAGGAGGAGAGGCAGTTTGGGGTGGGGAAACACCTGGTTTCAGGGTCCATCTTTTTGGAGATATTTATGTATATAAATACAAATAAAATTACGTAGAGTAACTTGCTTCAACAAATAGTAATTGAGACCCAATGGCTTAAGGTCCAGGAAAGTCAGGTGGAGAGCAATGAGTTCAAAGGATAGTTTTAAAAAACAAAGAAAATATTATCATGGTCCTTGCAGAGTTCAAAATCTAAGGGCCAAGATAACCACAAAGATTGCACACCACAATACCATATATTAAATTATATAAGCAAAGTACTATGTGAATGCAGAAAGAGAAGCAAGAAATCCACAAGGGTATCAGAGAAGCTTCAATAAGACTTTTGAACTGCAAGCTGAAGAATGAAAGAGAAGAAGAATGTGAACTCTTTCTCAGAGTCAGAAAACAATAAGCACTACACATATAGAAGCATAAGGAATATGACACCTTAGAGGACCACAAAAAATAATAACTCGCCTAACTAAAATGTGTTCCTGTAAGTGGGTCCCTCTTCCAAGTTTCCCTTCTTTCTCCAGGTAGGTACCTGTTCAGGTGTCATAGATAATCACTCACTTGATCCTGTGTAGAAGGATGACCAATAAGAAACCAGACTGAACTCACAGGCTAGGGATGAACTGTGGAAGGCCTTGAATACTGGTTAAATACATGAGCTTCATCTCAGTCCACAGCTCTGATGAAGCGAGAGGCAGCTCCTCTTTTCCCTGGGTCAGAACTGCAAACAGCAGAAGGGAATGAATATCATCATACCGCTAGCAGGCCCAGGGAGTCCATGCAACAAGAGAATGTCCTGGGAGTCTTGGTTTTCTCTTTAAAATTTTTGTCAATGCAGGTTTTACACTATAAGTCATCTGTGTTTCTTTTCATAGAAAAGTAGTATTTGCAATCACTTCCTGTTAAATGAAACAAGGACTTGTCATGTCCACCTTGCGATTTTTCTTACCTCCAGCACACTGCCAAGTTCCTCATGATGTCGTTTTGCTCCATGTTGAAAGTCATGGCACGAGGGTCCAGGAGTGCAATGCTCATATGTGAATACCAGAAAGGAGGCAGAGGCAAGAATGAGTTGGACAGGAATAAGGCCAGAGGCAGGAAAATCAGGTAAGAGGTGACACTGGCTAACAAGGACAACAGTGATAGCAATGAAGGGAGGACAAATCCAAGGGAGGTTTCAATATAGATTTGGCGGGACTTGCTAATTGTAGGTCATTGAATGGAAGCAGTAAAGGTCCCAAAGGCTCCACATTTTCTCCCACCATGCTTGTTGCAGTCACTGTTGCTGTGTAACAAGTGATTCCCAAACTTAGCAACTTCAAAACACCACTTTACTAAGCTCACAGATTCTGTGAGTTAGGTATTTAGAAGGGCACAGCAGGGATGGCTTGTCTGCTCCACAATGTCTGAGCCTCAGCTGGGAAGACCAAAGACTGGAGTGACTCAACAGCAGGGACAAGACTCACCTGGAGACAGGGTCACTCCTATGTCTGGTGGTTGATGCTGACTATCAACATGGACCTCAACTGAGCCACTGGTGTCATGCGGTCTGGGCTAGTTTGAGCTTCATCACAAATAGTGGTTGGGCTCCAGAGCAAGCGTCCCAAGGGATCAAGGTGCACAACATTTTTATCTGCCTCAGAAGTCACATAGCAATACTTCTAACACGCTCTGATGGTCAAGGCAGTCACTAAGGTCTGCCCAGTTCAATAGACTGACTCCACCACTGGATGGAAGAATTGCCAAGCTCGTATTATAACAAGAGCATGCAGAATGGGAAATTGCATCGCAACTACACATGGAAAAGACAATTCTCCACAAAGCCTGATCAGAAAACTCCTTTGCAATGTTCACTTCGGGTTATAAAAGCCCATCTTGCAACTGTGAACAATTGAGGAAGCATTTCTTGTTGGCTTCTTGTTTGCCTTCTCCCTCACATCTAGCATCCGATCTTGTTTTCAGAAGTGTTTGGTAAGAATGTGCAGGATGAATGAATAAACAATTAAGTGAATAAATGAATGGGAAATGGATTGCAGGATGTCTCCATGGCACCTGAACAAATTTCTGCCTAAAGAAACCGGAGCTTCTTGAAGGAAGGGACCACTTAAGGAAAGTTAGTTTTATTGCTCTCACATCCCTCCTGTATATTCTCAGCTAATCCGGCAATCCATTATTTATGTGTAGCCTAATTAAGGTTGTGAGTGGCTTGATCCTTGTTTACTTAAGTCTATCCCGGAAGATTGCCAAGATTAAATAAAATTACCTCCAGGCAAGCAGGCCTTGCAGGGGCTGGGCTACAAGAAAAGAGTAGAGATGGGGAAGCCGCCCCTGGTCCTGTGGGAGCGCTCACATCTCTGAAAACTTCATCTCTCTCGCCTACACATCACATGCTGGTGCCACCTGTGGCCACCCAGAGGCACGACGGAGCACACACGTGCCCAGGCACCCACAACCACATCGACATGCACATGGAGCTGCTGCTGTAGACACGCATCTTGCACAAATGTTACTGCTCTGGTAGTTGCTGATGCCAATTCCAGTTCGCTTAATAAAGATTCAGATAATCTCAACCAAACAAAACTCAGTGAAGTCTGAAACTAACTAATCGAAAACGATTAGCTCCTCTCAGCCTCTGAATCCACCCCTTTCTTGTAAAACCAAAGGCCAGATCTTATTTGGATGCTGGCTTTGTACTTTTAATGAAGAAAGAAGTAGATGGGCTCGAATGGCAAGGCTAGGTTAATATTTTTGAGTGATTAGTAGCAAATTAGAAAACCTTTCAAAGGACCGTTTATATTTTTTACCTAGACCACTGAGCCTGTTCTTTTATGGAATGGTAATTAACCCATCAGCCTCCGACTTGTGCTCAGAAATCACGGGACCCCTCCCGCATTAGAAACCTTCTGAGTTTGCTCACATTTATGTCCAAGAGGCTACAGGGGACTTCGGAGTCTTGGAGAAAGCATGGTATCTTTGGCTGCCACTTTTCATCCTCCAGTAGTGACAAAACAAATGCTTTGGCGATTGGTTATCCAGAGCTGATGCCTGATGCACAGTGACAGAGAGTTCTACATCAAAGAAGAGTAAGTGCAGAGAGAAGCTTAAGTTTTCTCGATCCTGAAGAAGCACAGACACATTCAAAATGCACTCATTTATTTAATGACATACGTATCGACAATATCCCTATACCAGGCACTGCACTAGTCTTCTCTGGGTACTCACAGTGCACTAGGTGACAAAAATAAACCGAGGAATTGATAACTGAATAATAAATACTATAATATAGTCAACCATAAAGAGGTAGGACAATACATAAAAGAGGCTTTTCAGCCAGTTTTAGGTTTTTGAAGCAGACTTCTGGAAGTTGGTGAGGGTTAAGCTCTGAGTTAGTTGAGTGTGTGTGTGGTGTGGAGGGAGGAGAGAAATGAGCATAGAAGATGGATAAAGGGGATAGCAATGGTATATAATATTCCAGGATATTGCAGATGTTCCTTGACTTAACAATGAAGTTACATCCTCGTAAACCCATCATCAGTTGAAAATGTGTTTAATATCCCTAACCTACCAAACACCATAGCTTCCCTTAGCCTGCCTTCAACGTGTTCAGAACATGTATATTAGCCTATGGGTGGGCACGCTCATCTAACACAAAGTGTGTTTTCTTATTTATTTATTTAAATTAATTTTTGAGAGTTTTTGCAATAGGGCGCATGCATTTGCCAGAAAGACAGAGAGAGACAGACGGAAAGCGCGCAATCACCCCCCAGGGGGATGGCCATACCACAATCCCTTCTGTTCCATTTTCCTCTCAGGATCTTGGGAATGCACACACACACACACCTGGCATGAGTTTAAGCTACCCAGTCTGGGACTTAAGCTGTGATCGACTACATGGGAGTCCAGCGACATAGCCGTTACACCAACTGCTGGTCCCCACAAAGCCTGTTTTCTAACAAAGGGTTAAATAGCTCACATAATATATTGAATACTGTACTGAAAGGGATGGTTGTGTGGGTACTCACCATTAACATACACACACATTCACACCATCTTAAAGTCAGGAAATAGTACGTTGAACCATTGTGAGTTGGGGTGAATCTCTAACTGTATGAACAAGTGTCAATAACCACAGTGGTAGACATAGTAGTCATGACACTACCACCATCTCTATCTGACACAGTACAAAGAGCTCCGTGTGGGCTATTGTATTTAATTCTAACAATAAATCTAAATTATCCCTATCAATGTATCTAAGTCACACTGTGATTAAGACATTTTCTCAAAGTCACAGGTGATGAAGTTGAAATTTAAACTCCGAAGAGTTGAGCCCAACCTTCACACTTTAGCCTTCATGCTCTTTTGCTAGCCACATGAAGACAACTTTTGTTCTATATCTTAAAAGCAATTATAGACATGGAAGAATTTAAAGCAGAAATGTGACCTATCAGATTCATGCTTTAAAGGCCAATCTAGCTTCAGAGTGGCAACTGAAGAGGGTAACGCTGAAAGTAAAGTGACTAATTAGGAGGGCTGCAAGTTCCAGGTGAGAAAATATGAGTGCCTAAGTGGGGTTGGGGATGAGCAGGAGGGGTCAAATTTGAGAAATGAACAACTTGAACAGGATCAGTGGCTATTTGATAGTGAAGGAGGGTGAGAAGAAATCTAGAACAATGCTGAGGTTTATGGATGGAGTGACGGGAAATGCCATTAACCATCAGAAAGCAAAGGGAGACATGGAGAAGAGGTGATTCCTTCTCAGGCTTGGGCTTATTGACTCTGAGTATTGTAGGACATACGAATGGAGAGGAGCAAAAGCCATTTGGGTAGATGAACCAGAAGTTGAATCAAGAGGTCAGAGCTGGAGATACTACCCACTTGAAGATGGTAGTAAAAATCGCACGAGGCAATGAGGCTACCGTAAGGTGTGTGGGAAGAGTAGGAGGCCTAGAGAACATCTACATTTAAACAGCAGGCAGAAAAAGAAATATTGGGAAATTGTCCAAGAAAAAAATATATAAGAGATAGAGGAGAATCCAGAAAGAAATGGAGCCATAAAAGATAAGAGAGTTTTGAGGAGAGGATAGTGATTATATCTAGTAATATAGAGAATACAAGATAAACGTCCCCTGGGCTTAATAATAGGTACTCTCTCGGTGGCCTTTGATGAAACAGTTTGGGTGAGGCCCTGGGGTAGGGGAAGGGAGGGGAAATAAGCCAGGTTCCAATAGATGGAGTGAGTGGGAGGCATGAGAACAGGTGTGTTAAAATAATCTTCTAAGCAACTTGTTTAGGTAGGAAGGGGACAGTGGAAGGGATCTGGGATCAAGGGAGAGTTGTCTGGAATTGGAGAGCTCAGAGCCTCTTTAAAAGATGAAGAAGAGAAACAAGAGGAAGGAGCTGGATATGTAGGAGAGAGGAAGAATAATGAAGGAAATGGGGCTGGCAGGTGACATGGTGGTTGAGGGTGTTGAACTCCCACATGGCTGACAGCAGTTTGAGTTTCTGACCTGGAGGCTTGCTTTCTCCCTTTCACTTTCACTTTCTCTCTCTCTCTCTTTCTGATCAAATTAAAAAATAAATAAAGTTAAATAAAATTCTTTAAAAAAAAAGAATGAAGGAGTTAAGTCCTAGTTTGATGGAAAAGGATGAACTCAAGAATGTGGTGGGTGGTGGATCTTGAACAGGAAGAAGGAGCCTTCCTCCAATAGTGGGAATGGACTGGGAAAAGGTACATAAGTTCAAATGGGGATGACATTGAGGAAACAATGCTCTCTCTATATTCTTGTTTTAATAAAGCCCTGGTGAAGCCAGCAGGTGGCATGGTGGTTAAGATGCTGGACTCCCACATGGCTGACTGCAGTTTGAGTCCTGGACCCAGCAACTTGGAAAATCACACCAGGTACCTGTGCGTGTATGCCCAAAACCTCAGGAGGAAAATGGAGGAGAAGGGATTATGGTCTGGCTATCCCTTCTGGGGGGTGATTTTTCACTTTGTCTCTCATTGTCTCTCTCTCTCGGTCTCTCTCTAGTGAATGCATGTGCCCTGTGGCAAAAGCCTGAAAAATTAAAAAATAAAGCCATGGATGAAAATATTTGCTTAGATTCTGAAGAAAGAAGATTGGAAGGAATGGAAAGAAAGAATGGGAAGGAATGAAAAACAGGGAGGAGGAAGCATGAGGGTGTTGCCCAACGCTTGCCCAGCTGTGTTACAAAGCTAAGGTTGCCACTTAGTTATGGGATTGCCTGTTGGCATTCTTGACAATTCAGGCATAGAGGCAAAGACAGGCGATCCATTGTCAGAGTTTGCCTGCAGAAGAAGGCTAAGATAGGGTCAATTAGCTACATCAACACCAGCATCACCAGTGACCCACACCACTGCCAGATCTGCTGTGCCTATTAAAGGAGCTAATGCATGTAAAATACTGAGCAGTCAGCTCAGTAAATGTTGACTATTGTCAATAGCGACCAGTTGGTGATCTCCAAGGTTATTTCCTTTCTTTTACTATAAAATCTAATATTCTTCTATCGTACCGAGGAAAGAAAAGAGAGAATCAGGCTAACGTTTTAACAGTAGAGCTCAAGATTAAACCCAAAGAACTTGCCAATAGGACGAGCTAGAAAATGTCCACAAAATCTATTAAAGAAGATGATAGAATTCTGGAAAAAATTAGGATCAGAATAAATTCCTATGTGTCTGGAACAGATTAGAAGCAGCCCTTCTTTGCAGAATGGAATAACTCCCCCAAATCAGTATGAGTTCCTTCTCTGAATGGACAAAGTGTTGTCATCCCATGACATTAAATCCAGTCTACAAATAAGAGCTGCCTATAGCCGCAATGAGAATGTTGCAGACAGAAGATCAGTTATTCATACCTCCTCAAGGACAGGCACTTACCCTGATCTAGTCCAAGCCCTTGATCCTCTCACTGCCTAACCTTGCACATAAGAAACTGAGTTCCAGAAAAAGCGAATGCCTTGGCCAGCTCTTCAGTGGCAAACCCGGACAATGAGCCAGGTTTTTCAACTTTCAGTTTTGAGTTCTGTCTGGCACACCATGTAGCAGTTTCCAAAATGCTTACAAACAATGCAAACATCACAACGATGATTACGGAGGACCTGAACACCGCAGCAAAGACCGAGAAGCAGCAGATTTATGAATCGAGGTCCTGTTTTCACATCTCCGCGCTGGGGAATCATCATTTAGCATAAATAAGCCAGAGCATAACCTAGAGTAATCCTGGGCAAAAACCAAGTGCTAAGGGTTCCTGCTGTGAAATACTAAGTGTGCAGTTTAAGCCGATATGAGGCATGGAAAGGCCTAAGGGCCTACACATGGGCACTGATAGCTTGAAGGGGAGGATATTTTAGTTGGAACAACATTGTTTGGCACCTCGTGCTTATCAAGCACCCAGGGTGGTAGCCCAATTATAGAATTAACATTGCTCATATCTGCTCAGCCACACAGAAAGTAACTAACTACTCTACAAAGAGGCCGGGCATCCACAATTCAACAGGGGAGGAAAAGCTTGCTAATTGCTCTCATTTTTTTCTTTCTTTCTTTCTTTTTTTTTTTTTTAAAGCCCAGCAGCATGATGCCAGTCTCAGAAGCTCCCAAGCAGATGGAAGGAAGGTAGAGCTAGCTAGAGAAAGGATAGAGAAATATTCACTTTACCAAATACCTTCTCCCACTCAAGTCCTCTCTCTCTCTCTTTCTCTCTCTCTCTTTCTCTCTCTCTCTCTCTCTGTGTCTCTCCTAACTCCTAAGTCGAGCCTCTCTCCCCATCTTCTCCCCTAAGCCCAGTTTACTAGCCAAGTCAATAAAGAGTATCCGAGTCAGGAGATCTGAGTTGGAATCATTCCTTCACTAATACAAGCTGTGTGATCTTGGACAAGTTACTTAACCTTTCTGAGTCATAACTTGGCTCATCTGAAAACAGGAGCCAATATGCTCACATTTACCTCTCAGTGTCATTCTGAAAAAGAAATAGGATGACAACTATTAAACATCCCCGTGCATCGCTGAGAGTGCCCAGAAACTGTGATGTCAGCTTGTAGTCAGCCTGTCCTCTGAGCCCTAAATGAAATTGGCCCGCACCTCCCACTTGCAGGAGGAAACCCAGTTTCTTCAAAAGCTCCTAGAGGAGGCATTGATGCTTCTCCTGGTTACTCTGAATTAGTTCGGTTTGGGGCTCATTTTATTATCTAAAGACAATGAGCCACATGCGCTCACACTGGGCACCACCCTGACACCTTCATCTCCCCCACATACTCTTCCATAAGACCGTAGGTACAGCAGGCTTCACCAAATGAGAGGGGGTGTAGGGAGTTTGCATCATGGACAATCTCGTCGACGATCTCAGTTGGTGATGTTGATGATGACAGTGTTCCTCTTCTCAAATGTACCCCATTTAAAGGGCAGGAATTTCTCCCTGGCCACCTCTGCCTCCACGTTCCAGCCTTCTGGCACTTTGCCTCTGCTCCAGACTTCCGCTTTCACTGACCTCCCTCTTCCGTCTTTCTGCCCACCCAGACCCCAGAGTCCTCTTCATTTCTTATGCAGAGCAGTTTGGTTATGGCCTTATTTTGCTGTGTCTTCCCTTCCAGGCTTGGGGCCTCACATCCTAAACACCCCGTCCAAGTATTTTCCTAAACAAAGTCAGTCCTCTCCCAAAGAGGAAATCTAGTGCCAGCTTGTTAATGTAACAATTATGTTCTCCCTATTGTGCATGTCCTCCATGGAGAAATGTTAGTAGTCTCTTCCACCCCCATACTAAAAAATATCTCTTTGCAGACTACCTTCCCCCCAAGACCTCTTTTTCCCATTCATAGGAAGCTACTTGAGAGAGGAAGCCACCCTCTCTTCCCGTTTCCCCCTCTCTTCACTGCTCAGCAAGTTGCTCCCACCCACTCATGCCCTAAGATTGCTTTTTAAAAAGTCAAGTTTAGTTTGTTAAATCCAGTGACCTGAGGCCCATTTGTCGTAGCAATTGACACTGTTAAAAATGGACTCTTTCCAAAAATGCCCTCCTCCCTTGTCTACCCAAAGTTATCATCCCACTTCTCCAACCATCTCCTTCTCAGTCTCTTCTTGGGACATTTCTCTCCACTCTCCTGAACACTGAGCATTCTTTGATTCTGTTGGTATTGCTCCTCTCCTCTCACTCTTCGTGCATGGTCTCCCAGCCATCACAATCATTCCAACGGTCCAACCTCCCTGGGGTGCTGATCAGATCTATCTGTTTCTCTTAGCCATAACTCTCCCTAAAGCCCACCCTCCTTTTTGTAAGCCATCCTGGAAATCTGTGACTGAATGAGGGGCAAGCACCTCCAACTCACAAACCTAAACCCTGTTCATTTCCCCTCTTCCATCCCTCTCCTCTGGCATTGTTGTATTCTGTTATGGAGCTACCAGTCCTCCAACTCTTCCCCAAGCATCTGTTGATGTATTCAGTAAACATTGGACCTTTCTCCTTGGGTCATCTCATTTATTCTTTTGGCTTTAAATAACATCTTTATGATGATGACTACCAGCTCCAAGTTCTCCTCATAGCTATAGATTTGTATACCCTGCTGCCTACTCAACACTCCTCTTCTTACTTATCTGCTAAGGATTTGAACCTTAATATATCCAAAACATAATCTTTACCTCCTTCCCACCATACGATGTTCCTTCTTCAGTTGAACCCACATTAGGAAACAGCACTTCTAACCATGCACTCACTTAAGCCTAAGGCATAATCTCCTTGATTCCTCTCTCCCGACTCATGCAATTCAGTCTATTATAAACTCTTATGATTTCTTAATCTGAAATATATCCAAAATCCCTCCTTCTCTTCCACTTTAACTTCTACCACTGCGATCACATTTTGCACAGATGGTGAACAGGGCAGCTTGCTCCCCTCCAAACCCATCTCTGCACCAGAAAATCTCTTAAAACTATAAACGGGACCACATTACACTCCTACTTAAACCCATCAATGGCCTCCACATTCTTTATCATGTCCCATAAGTGCTTGTTGTCTCTCCAAAATCCCTTTATTCTTTCTGCCCCTCCCCAGGTCTGTTTGTAATAATTAGATTTCTTTTAGCTCTTTAAACATGGAACAAGCCAAGCTCTTTCAAGCTTAGAGACTTTATGCATCCATATTCCTCTGGCTATGATGATTTTTTTTAAAATTACTTATTTAACTTTATTTATTTATTTTAATTTGATCAGAGAGGAATGGAGTGAGAGAGAGAGAGAAAGAGAAAGTGAGAACAAGGCACCAGGTCCAGGAATCAAACCACAGTTAGCCATGTGGGAGTCCAGCACCCTTAACCACCATGCCACCTGACAGCCCCTATGATGATGTTTCTGAGACTGACTTTTTCTAGAGCATTGACCTCAGTTTATCTCCTCGTAGAAGCCTTCCCTAAGTTTGTACCCACTGATACACCATTATCTTTTAAAGTTTGTTTATTAATTTATACATGAAAGACAAAGAAAGAGAGAGATTTGGCAGGGTTTCTCCAAGTTAGAATCTTCTTGCCTCAGCATTCAAGAGGGCTAGGCCTATAGATGCACACCACCATGGCTGACCTGTTGAGGTTGGATTGGAAGCTGGACCTGGGCCTCCCCTATGGCCTCAGCCTCTAGGTAGCAGCATCTTAGCTGTGTCTGCCACTGTGGCGAGCTAAGCCCAACATTATCTTTCTTCAGTTTATTCTGGACTTTTCCTTCATAGTATTTAACTATCTTCCAGATTTTTTTTTTTTTTTTGCTTGCTTGTTTATTGCCTGTCTCTGTCATGAGGGTAGGAACGTGTCTGTTTTATTCACCACTGGATTTCACACTGAGAATATTATCTGGCACATAGTAATTGCTCAATAAATATTCATCTAATGGAAGCCAGCAGATGGTGTGATGGTTGGAGCTTTGGATTCCCACATGGCCAAACAAAGTTCAAGTCCAAGACCAAGTGACTTGAAAATCACACTGGGTGAGTATGCATGCATACAAAAAAATTCCCAGGAGGAGAATAAAGGAGAAGGGATTGCAATGTGGCTATCCCCTGGGAGTGGATTTCTCACTGTCTCTCTCTCTCTCTTTCTCTGTTTCTCTCCAGCAAGCACACACACCCTATGGCAAAAATCTAAAAAATTAAATTAAATTAAATTTCATCAGATGAATACTTGCCTGGAAAAATGAATGCACCTATAGTGTACGTGAAATGTTGGGTAAGACATAGTCTTTGTTCTAAAGAGATGTACTACACAGTAGACTATAAACTCAAAATTATAATAGTTATTTTTCCTATGAAAGGTCTGGTTGAAATAGTAAATAAAGGCATAGTTAAACTTAACCAGCCCTGCCAAGGGGGGTTGTGGAATCCTCCACAGAGAGTTGATAAATAAATGAGATGGGCAGGGCATCAGATGGGATTCAGTAGATTTTATTTTATTTATTTATTTATTTTGCTAATTGAATTGGTATTGCAACTTATCTTTGCATTTTAGCTTAAAGTCAACATGATGCTGGATGAAAGAGATGGAAATTTGGAGTATCATTGTAAAATACAGTCTCTGTGTTTGTTTTAAAAAAAAACTAGTTCATCTGCTGGGCTGTAAATGCATTTCTTCTAACTCACTCTCCAAAAAAAATTTGTCCCAAAATTAGACTCAATGCAATGTGCCAATATTATGAATGGACAGCCATAGCCTACAGATGTAAATCAATGGATTGAATTAAGACAAAACCAAGGTCACATCACACCACTTCATCTCTTTTTTAGTATATATGACAGCTACCTTAGGCTATATTATGTTGTGGTAGCAAATGATCCCAAAATCTTCATGGCTTCCACACCAGTGGTTTAAATCTTATTAATATGGTGCGGCTGTTGAGTTCATCTTTACTTCCTGACCCAGCTGAAGCTGTAGCTCCTATCAGGGACATCTTGGTTTGGAGGCAAAGGGGAATAAAGAATTGCAGAACCAAGCAATGGCTCTTAAAGTGTATGCTTTGAAGTAACAAATGTCATTAACATTTCACTGGCCAAAGTCAATCACATGACCAAGATGAGCAGAGATATAAAATCCCTACAAATATTTGGTAATAACAATACAGTCTATCCTAGTATATATAATCTAGGCCCACTGCTTATTATCATTGCTACAAGAATGCTAAAAAATATTCATATGCAAGGAGACTTCAATGAGTTCACGGAAAAACAAAATTAAATTGCAAATTTTGGCTCAGGCTGGTGATACAGTCAACAGCAAACTGAACCATCAGGCTGGAGGCCACATGACTGACTGTGGGTTCCAATGCCCAGGCAGACTTGAAAATGCAGTAAACACATGTTCATACACCCAAGATCCTGAGGAGCTGGAGGGCCAGGGAAGGGGGAGTGCAGCATAATGTGACCCCGCTAAGGGTGCTTCTCTATCTCCTGCCTCACTTCCTCACTCTCTGTCTCTGTCTCTTATGCGTATCCATGCATTATCACAATAAAATAATTAAGACTTTTTTTCAAAAGCATGAGTTACTTTGGTGAAAAAAAAATGAAAATTCATGTCATTTTCATAATATGCATTGTCCATGAACTTTTTGAAGACCTCACATATGTATGATCTAAATTAAAATAAGAAGGGAAACTTACATCCCGTCGTAATAGGAAATGTACACAGATGCAAGACAATAGCTGATGCTGGTGATGGAGAGAGATGGAAGAACATATCCTAGCAAAGATAGAGATTTCATCTTCCCTTGGTAGACTAACTCTGCTCAGCCACAATTTAGGGTTTTCTACAGGATCTCAGTATACAACATCTATATGAACAAAACAGCTGTTTCCTCTTAAAGACCAAATTAATATAAATTTCAATCCATAAATAAGCACTTATTTTTTCTTCCAAATACGTAATTTTTAGATTAAAAATAGAAGCATTTTATATGCCTGCATGTTTTGTAAGCTGGCAAATATATTATGTACAGAAGTTTTTCATTTGCTTCAAGAATTAGGATGGTTTTCTTTATGTGTGATAGATGTAGTTAAAAAATAAATTTAGGGTCAGAGCCAGCAGCTTCTCAACCATCTCATTAAGTGCAAATTCAAATAGACATTTTAGAGGGAGGAGTAGGCGCCTACCAGTTAGTTGAAGCAAATAATCAACTTGCAAGATGCCCAATAACAGGGAACGTGTCATACATATTTTCAAATCCCCAATAGTTAGCATGTGCCTGGGACCCAGTAAGTGCTCAGTGAGTGTTTCACACTAACATTATTTTCTGGAAGACAATTAATATGAAATTTCAAAATGCTCTTACAATTTGACCCTGCAACTTCAAACTCCGAAATTTATCCTAAGAAAATAACTGGAGATGTTCATGAAAAAAATAAAGTTGTATAGGATATTTATGGTAGTCCAAAACATAATAGCAGAAATTGTTAAAATATTCAACAATAGAGTACTAATCAAATACATTACAGTACCTCATATGATGAAACACTGTACAAGTACAAAAATCATGTTTCCAAAGAACATTTACTTGTAAGGGAAATACAATACAAAGGGACTTCAAAAAGTTCTTGAAAACTAGAATTAAAGTACAAGTTTATTTGGGTGCAAAAATATCCATGAAATCCATCCATAGTTTTTTTCATAATATAAAGTTTTCACAAATTTTCATAATATAAAGTTTTTTTGAAGACTCCCCACATATGTTATGTGGGAGAAAAAAAAGTAAGCATAAAACTAGTAGTATAATAAAATCTCATTTTAATAAAATGCATATATAATATATGTGCACACATATATACATATGTACGTGCATACATACATATTTGAATAAGAGAGATAAAAAGTTATCTGGTACGGGGGAAAAATGCACATTTCTTGCAAGCCCCTTCTGGCTTGTAAAGATAGAGAATGCTAAGGTGGGTCCTTTGTTGACTGGAGAGATATGTATGAGGATGCAAGGAGAAGAGAGGCTGGAGCAGAGGACAAGCTAGGCTGTGTGTGACAGGCATGAAGCCGAGGCAGTTGGCAATTGATGGGAATTAGAGGCATGGCTGAGAACCCGGATATCTAAGGAAGACTTTTCAATTACGTTTTGCTGTGCAGCATGTAGGGTATCCTCTTTCTTTGCCCCCCACCCCCACCCCGTGAAACGTTCAGCAAAATCTTCATTTTTGTCTTTTACTTTCTAAAGGTAGATTTGCTTCAAGGGGAGATGCTGACTCTTTCTCAGGGGCAGGAAACAAGACTGAGGGGCTGTGAACATCTGGACCATCACGATGAAAGCAACTGCACTGCAATATTAGACAGCCATTAGCTTTGGATGGACAGAAAGGGAGGTGATTTTCATTTTCTTCTTTGTACTTTAATAGATTTTCCAAATTTCTGCAATGAATATGCATTACCATTATAATCAGAAAAAAATGTTATTTTTTTAAAAAATAAATTAATGTCAAATGAATGAATAAGTGAATAAATTAATGAATGAATGAATTAACTAATTAGTGGAATGATTGACCTGGGCAACAGAAGCAAAAACAGGATTCTAATTGACAAATTTGCTTGCTCTTATTTCCTGCTGTGGACATTAGTCAGCCTCTATCTTTAGATGAGACATATTTTTTTCATAACAAAACGACAGCAGAAAAATCTCCTCAGAAGGAAGCAATATTTTCATGCTCTCTACGCTCCAACATTTGCAAAATGCCTTCATCCCATCCAACGTGGAGCATGCCTGACATGCTTCTTATCTTTTCCCCCAGGGTCTGTGACCAACACCCCAAAATTCACCAGCACAGACTTCCATGAAAATCAAAGAGAACAATCAATAGATTGAAGAGGCAGCAAACACAAAGGAGCTTGCTGCCTGCTTGCTTTGAAATGTGTAGCCTGTTTCCATGTAGCCTTATAATATCTGTGTATTGGTGCGTCTGTGTGTGTGTGTTACACATGGAGAGGCATGAAGTCAAGGCTGCATATCGAAGACATATTTAATGCACGTCTAAATACATTCAGCCTGAACCAGTGCCAAGCCACATGTGCCGAATGTGTCAACAAACCATCTGATTTGTTCCTGTCTCACATGTAAACACTGGAGCAGGGCCGGAAATTGGGTATGCTGTGTTGGATGGAACCTACACGGACTTCTATAGAAAGCATATTGTTTGCCCATATGGGCCGGTGGAGATGGCAGCTGGGTGAGGGGAGGACCTTACCACCTGCCAGGCCAGGAGACAAGTGCCTGTCCCGGAGTCCCAGAATCCATGCTGAGGACAGCTCAAGGGCACAGGAGCTTCCTGGAGTATTTGGGGAGGATGGTTTCTGGGTAGACTTTCGGAGAGGAGAGGGAGCGAGAGGGAGAGAGACGCCTGCCTGACAAAGCTGGTTTTTTTGTACAGATGCTGCTGGCAGAAGAACAGGGAGGGAGCAGTGTGTTCAGCTACATTAGTCAGGGATAGAGTTTTAATAGGCTGCAGAAGGAAATGATGACGGCAAAGTTAGGAGCAATGAGTAACTCAATTTGAGCTAGCCAAGCTCCCTGGGAGATGACAGCCTAGGCGACGTTTTTCTATTTGGCCCCATAGGGGCCTGGGCCAGTGTTGGGGTCATGATAGACACTGGCATTGGGAACGAACACAAGCCTGGGCCTCTGAGAGGTGACCTTGCTGCTCCTCCTGCCGTGACACTAAGACACCCTGGGACTTATCAGCAATGCCAACCTGGATGAAAATGATCCTGAGCATCTGGGGACAGAGCTGTCATTTCTGGATATGGGGGTGGGGGGCTCTGGACACAGACAGGGCATGTTCTTTTTTCAGAGAGAAGCCTTCTCATTGTGTCAAAGGTTCGGAAAATAAGCCACCACCCCAAGGTGATACCATGAGGTACCAGTGGTCAGCAAACTGAGTAAAGGGACAAACTGGTGACAAGCTGACAGGGCTCAGGGTGCTTCAAGTAGATTAGAAAAGGTGTCCCTGCTAGGAGGAGGACACATGGCCCGGTGGAGGTGGGGATGGATCTAGCCTCTACTCATTCCCCTGGCTGGGCCTTCTTGTGCAGGGCACAGGCGACCCAGGCACATGTGGCAGCCCTGAAGACTAGCCTTTAATAAATGAAGGACCTTCGTCTGGTGTTCCCATCCCATCATGAGCCTTCCCAAGCCTGACGGTCCAGTCCAGTTTCTCACACTGCTTGCTACAAACCCACAGTCCAGCAGAAGAGAATTCCTATCCATTCCTTCTACTCTTGCTTTGACTTCCTCAAATTTCTACTTTTGACCTGATGTTCCTTTTGGCCACAATGTCCTAACCAGTATCTGTGCCTGCCATTGTCCCAAGCAATTTTAAGGTCCTGCCCAAAACGGCCTCCTCTGAGAATCCTCCTCTGGTTGCCTCCAAGGCACAGTGACCTTGCTCTCATGAGAACTCTTACATCACCAGGTCACACAGCTGGCCCCAGAGAATCCATCATTAATACTGGGTTGTTGGAAAACTCATGATGGTTTTTTTTTCTATGTTTTTCTGTGCAAGAATGCATCATGACTTCTCTGGCAACCAAATACGTCACAACAACTCTGTAAAAAAGATCTTACTGTGCTCATTTTACAGATGGGACTATTGAGATTAAATCACTCAGTTAAGGTCACACAAGTGGTGGAGCTGGTATTTCTAGAGAGGTCTTTCTGAAACGAAAGCCCTTGACCATAATTTTATGCTGCTCCCTAACTGTGCCATTCTGCTCCTTCAAGACACTAAGTGCGTATGTCATTTAGGACTAGTTGCCATGGCTGACAAAGTAGAGGAAGACTGGCGAAGTCTTGACTTGGAGTGACCAGGACGGAAATGTGCTGAGTTCAGGTTGGCATGCTGTGCACGTGAATTTAGCAGGCCTTCTCTCGCTAAGCAGTGGGCAGCGGTCAGTGGTGGAGTCAGGTCCAAGTTAATGGGCAGGAGTTTCAGCATGTGGGCAGAGGTATTTGCAAGGCATCTGAGGTGGTTGCAAGACCTGAAAAACAAGCAGGACTTTAGGAGTTCTTTTTGAATCACCATGTAAGTCTTCCTACTCTGCATTGTAGTTTTCACAGTCATTTCTTCTGCATAGAGGGTGAACCCCCTGAGTGCAAGATTGTTCCTTATGCGTGTAACATATCCCACAGCAGCAGCAAAACAAAGCCCAGCACAGGAAAGATGTTCTGTAGGCAGTCTTATGGACAGAGGGTTAGGCAATGAAGTGTAGATCCCAGCTCCTGTCACCTGAAGATCACGGTGGCTAACAGTCACGTACACCCATAGCTAGTAAGCACTGTTCAAAGTGTGTAACATGTGGGAAGTTTCTGAATTCTTCCAACTAGACTAGGTAGTTCCATTATAATCTCCAAGTGTCAAATAAGAAACTGAACCACGGAGAGGTGAAGTCTCATGCCAAAGGTCACCAAGTAGTAACCAAGGTCACCTCATATCTGCTAGTAAGTAGCAGATATGAGGTTTGAACCCAAGCCAATTAGTTGAGAGTTCACACTTGTATCCCTGTGCTGTGCTTTCCCAAGGCTAATAGTCCACCTTCTTTGTCTGTAAAATGCAAATAAAAATTCTTATATGTTAATGTGTATGTATAAAACAATAAATACAGGGCCAGTCAGTGGCTTAGTGGTTAAGACAGCTGGATCATATAGCTAACTGCACAGCTTAAGTCCAGGACCCAATGGCATGAGAAACACACTGTAAGTATGTGGGTACGTGCCCAAAATCTTGAAGGGAGGGAGAAATGGAGGAGAAGAGATTTGGGCATGACCATTCCCCTCCGGGGCTGCTTCTCTCTCTGTCTCCAGTGAGCACCCATGCCCTCTGACAAATTAAAAAAAAAATACATAGATTAACTATGTAGATTCTGGAATATGATAAACCTTAGATGAAAAGCAGTCACCCCTAACGCATATGTTTTGAATGAAAGAACTAGGGAATATAGCAATGTTGTCCTTGATAGGAGTATGTTTAGCAGAAATAAAACTCAAGCCACAAATGTGGGCCACATATGTAAATTAAATTTCTCTCATAGTCACAGGAATACAGGAAAAAACAAACAGATAAAATCGATTTTAATGAGGCATTCTAATATATCCAAAATTGTATCCTTTCCACATACAGTCATTATAAAAATTATGAATGAGTTGTTTTACATCATTCCTTTATACAAGTCTTCAAAATCTTGTATATTTTACACCGGTGGCACATCTTCATTCAGGTTAACCACATTTCAAATATTCAAAAGCCACAGCAGATCTGAGGGAAAAAAAAAAAACCCTATTCAAAAATCCTATTAGGAAGCCAAACTTCTGCCGTTTGAGTTATGACAGATTTTTCTCTTTTCAAGAGCTTGTCATTAACATGTAAATACCTCTGGGAAATATCAATGAATGCTGAAGCTGACTGATGCTGCAACTCAAACCAGCTGAGACATTCAGAAACCATGTTCAGTGGTTAAAATTCCAGAGTTGGAGACACCTAAGTTCAAATCGTGACTCTGCCTCTTATGAGTCACATGACCTTTAACATTACTGAATCCTTTAACATTGCCAGTTCCACTTCTGCATCTGTGAAAGGGGCTCTGTCCTAGCACTGAGAGAGAGGAGGCATGCTGGGGCCAGCACAGTTGTCTAGTAACCATCAGTTCACTTCCTTCCCCCCTCACCCTCTGTGTCCCCAGAGCTGTCTCTCTCCATCTAGCTCTATCACACAGACACTTGTAAGGGCTTTGCTCAGATGAGTCACCATGATTGGAATCCTGCTTTGCTAACTCTCAGAAGGATTCATTGAGTGTCTATATTCCTAGAACTTTGAGGCACCAATGGGAATCCCCAAAAAGTTCATCATGACTGTAGTGGTTTCAGTGTCTGAAACCGATCCAAGGACTTTCACATCGCTTATGGCTTGAACTTTCTTGGAGTCTAGTCCCAGCCTCTGTCTCCTCCTTTACCCTTCATTCCTGAGGGGTGGGATGGAGCAGCAACTCTTGCTTGCAGCCCTCAGACACGAACGCAAGGCCCCAGTTCTGAGAAGGAGACTCGGCCTCTGCCCCTGTCCACAAATGCCTCTTCTGTTTATTTGCCTCTTTTTTTTTTTTTTTTGAGAGGTTTTTGCTATAGGGTGCGTGCACTCACCAGAGAGACAGAACGCGAGAAATCACCCCCCAGAGGAGATGGCCATGCTGCAATCCCTTATCCTCCATTCTCCTCTTGGGATCTTAGGCACGCATGCACACACACCCAGTGTGAGTTTAAGCCACCAGGTCCAGGACTCGAACTGCAGTCGACTACATGGGAGTTCAGCAACATAGTCATTACGCTAACTGCTGGTCCCTCTATTTATTTGCCTCTTACAATGAATACTGAAAGAATCCTGGGCTCAGGGCTTGTTCCGGTTACTTTGTCATAGCCTGCAGTGACTTTGCCATATTTACCTCTGAGGTAAAGGTAAACCAAGCAAGGGGTCCCCAAGGATGCACACGCAAGTGAAGAGTTTTGGGGGCCAAGTTACATGTGTCAGGGTGATATCCAAAGGCGAATTTCTGGGGCAGGGGAAAACCAATAGTCAAGAGGAAAAGCCCAGAAAGAAGGACAGTTTGCTTTGAGTCAAGAAGACCAGCTAAGGATCGACTGGCCTAAGGAATGGCATGAGCGGAAGTCCATGGATGTCAACAGAAAACAGGGAAGGACACATCAGGGTGGTCATGGAGCTGAGCCTGCACACCAGGTGTGTGTTTCAGAGCAATCACTCTACTCAGCACCTGCAGAGGACCCTGGACACAGGAATTCCTGAAGTCCTGTTTGTTTTTCAGGTCTTGCAACCACCTCAGATGCCTTGCAAATACCTCTGCCCACATGCTGAAACTCCTGCCCATTAACTTGGACCTGACTCCACCACTGACCGCTGCCCACTGCTTAGCGAGAGAAGGCCTGCTAAATTCACGTGCACAGCATGCCAACCTGAACTCAGCACATTTCCGTCCTGGTCACTCCAAGTCAAGACTTCGCCAGTCTTCCTCTACTTTGTCAGCCATGGCAACTAGTCCTAAATGACATACGCACTTAGTGTCTTGAAGGAGCAGAATGGCACAGTTAGGGAGCAGCATAAAATTATGGTCAAGGGCTTTCGTTTCAGAAAGACCTCTCTAGAAATACCAGCTCCACCACTTGTGTGACCTTAACTGAGTGATTTAATCTCAATAGTCCCATCTGTAAAATGAGCACAGTAAGATCTTTTTTACAGAGTTGTTGTGATGTATTGTGGCATACAGAAAAGTCATGATGCATTTTTTCACACGAAAACATAGAAAAAAATACATCATGACTTTTCCAACAACCCAATATTAATGATGGACTCTCTGGGGCCAATTCCATAACCTGGTGATTGAGACACCTGGATCTCACATAGCTGACCATACCATTCAAATCCCAAACCTAGCGGCTTGAAAAACATGCCAGGTGCATGTGCATGCATGCCCAAAATCCTAACAGGTCGGTGAACTGGGGAAGTGATTGTGGCATTACCTTGCCCTGTTGAGGAGTGCTTCTTCCCTCTCCCTCTCTCTGTCTCTCTGTTTCTCTCCCTCTGGCAAGCCCTCTTACCCTCCAGTGAATTAAAACAACAACAAAAATAATAGCCTCTTGCACATAAAGGACATTTCAATAGCTAGCACATAAGAAACACTCAATCCGTGGTAGCTAACCTTCAATGAGTAACTGGAAGTCTCCAGGGGCTTACCATGGATCAAGTGCAAAATCCCTAATGTGGGGCAGAACCTTGCGCAAGATGACCCTGCATCTTCTCCATCTCATTTCACACAACCTCTGCCTGGTCTCTTCCCTCCCACCATATTCAAACATACCTAATTCCAGAGCCAGCCACATGCTCAGCTCCTCTGAGACACGGCACATGCCACCTCTCCTTCTTAGGGTTGCTGTCTCCCACCATCTTCACCTGACTGGTTCCTTCTCCCAGGAATCAGCCCCAACACCACACCCTCCAAAGATATCTCTAACCTCCCACCCGAAACGTGAGCTGCCCCTCTGCGAGCCTATTATACTTGACAGACCTTTCAGCCATATCTCTGTTCTTGGTGCCGTAACCACTGACCAAAACTCCTTGAGAGTTTATGTACCCCTGGGCCTGGTACAGAAAGAATAATAGTTAATACTAAGAGCAAATATGTAATGAGTGCTTTCTTGGTTTCCAGGGACTAGCTATGCCCTTTGCATGAATTATCTCATTTAATTCTCAATAACCTATGAAGTAGATGCTATTATTAACTCTGTTTTTCAAATGGGGAACTTAAGGCTTGTATGTGTTAAATATTGGGTCATCAGAAAAGTCATGATATATTTTTCTATGTTTTTCTATGCAAAAATGTGTTGTGACTTTTCCGGTGACCCAATAATTTGTCCTGGTAAAACCAACTAGTAGGTGAAGGGGTTGAGATTCCAACTCAGAGTTGCTTGACTCCAGAGAATAAATACTGTTGAAGGAGCAATGAATGAATGAAATAGATATTATGTAATAGAGTTTCAAAACATAGAGAGTAGTGGAATAGCTAAGTGTAGATTTTCTTTTCTTTGTTTTTTTTTAGAGGCTTTGCCTTAGGGTATGTGCACTCACCAGAGAGAGAGACAGAGACAGTGAGAAATCACCCCGCAGGGGAATGGCCATGTTCCAATCCCTTCCATTCTCCTTCTGGGATATTGGGCATGAATCCATGAGTTTCAAGCTACTGGGTCCTGGACTTGAACCTCAGTTGGCCATGTTAGAGTCTAGCGATGTAACTGCTTTGCCATCTGCCGGCCTCCTAGACTTTATTTTCTTTATTTATTTCCCTCTTCCATGAGTGAGAGAGCCAGATGCTCTCTCACGTGCACGCCCACACACAGACACACACACAGAGAAACACACACAAGAAAGACAGAGAGACAGATACCCTCAACAGGGTCTTCACACCATTAGATACACTCAATTTCGGCCAGCCCTGGGTCACAGGCATACATGCACCTGGAGTATTCAGAGAGGTCTCTGAACATGAACCCAGAACCCTCCCATATGAATCAGTCTCACAGAGCATTGTATTACTACTGTGTGACTTTTCAGCCCCAGAAATACAATCATTTTTTATCTTTTTATTTATAAATTTGTGATACATATCACAACAGATGAAAATTTAAAAACAAAAACTTTAAGAGAAATAAAACACTGGACACTTGTGCTCACTATAATTCAGCCCAGAGAACACCTGCCCAACACTTTGGTTATCAGCTAATTACCTTGGAGTCAAGGAGCATGAGGATCAGCCACCCCCAGACTCTCTCTTCCTCCCCTCTCCTCCCGTGGAACAGTGCTCCTGATCGTGTCACTGAAAAAGCTAGTAAGGAACTGAAGCCTTCATGAGGTCCAGACTCAAGAGCAGGGGATGCTGGCTGGCCATCCCCTCCTCTCAAGGAGGGCATGGGGAAAAGGAAGAAAACATCTGGAAGCAGCGGCGTTTCGTTCTGGACCTTGCGCACATGAATGATGCACTAAGACAATTCTCTGCCTTATCATAAATTCTGCAAACTCATGAACTTTGCAATCTCTGAAGCTCAGCGCTGTATGGGAGCCACTTATCTTGTGCTGAAAGCAATATAAAAACAGATGGCAAAGAGTGCATCAGGAGATAAATCAGCGGCCCGGCTGCCAGGAGTTTGCGGACAACCTCAACGTGGCCAGACTCTGGACTCTCAGACAAGGGCCTGCTCAGCACCCCCAGGGTGAAACAGCCAGGCTGTGAAGAAGATGGCTGGCAAGAGAAGGCAGAGCTGAGTCCCCTGGGGAGGGCAAGGGAAAAAGGGCACCTTCAGGCAGTCTTGGGAAAGTGGCCAGTTCTCTCCCAAGGGGGGAGACTGCAGGTGGGGAACAGCTTGGGGCACCATCCACAAAATGGCAGCTGAGTCAGAGCTTTAACATTTATTCAGCGCTTTCCCATTGTCACCACACTGAATCCTCACCACCACCACCAGTGAGCTACTGAGTTTTGCTAATAGGGAAACCGAGGCTCCAGGGTTATAACTTGACCAACGTCAACAGCAGAGCCAGAACCAGAATCAGGGTACTATAATGCCAGAGCTCTGTCATTTGCATACAGGGTCTGGTTTGGCCTTATTTAACTCTTGCCATAGTCCTAGGAAAAAAAGGAGAACAGAAAGGAAACTCCAACTCAGAGTGGAAACACCTTACCTGAGATCGAAAGGCTCGGTGCAGGTGTCAGAACGTCCATCTGGGGCCTTTCCTCCCTCCCTGGGTTGCAGGCCAGCTACCATGACAGCAATAGGCCAGCTCACGCTGCTTTTGCTCAAGAGTGAAAGCGAGTGCCCTAGACACAGGATAATGTCCATGCCTACTGGGGACAGGCCCAGCAGAGATGCAGCGAGGGTAAGGGGGTGAAAACTAAAGGAAATGGTGAGGGTTGGAGAGGGAAGTATCAAGGAGCAAAAGAAAATGGATACAGAACAAGAGAAGAAGAGAAGAGAGAGAAGAGAAAGGTGAGTAGGAGGACAGAGATACAGATCAGGTGTCTACCACAGCCTGAGGACTAACCCAGTCCAACCTAGAAATAGGTGTGCTGGAAATGGAGGGCAGGGACACCACTTCTGTGTGCTCCCATAAATACTCTCTTCTCAGAAGGGGCAGAGCAGAGCAGAACAGCTAGTGTTTGCTGGATTCAGTGGTCTCTGTGCAGCAAACACAGTTTTAATGAGCATCTTTTGAGCACCAGGCACCACTGAGTGCTAGAGGAACTGAACACTGATGCTCAAAATGACGTTGAGACTCAAAGATGCAGCCAGGTTTCAGATCAGCACACATCACAGATCCCAGGCCCAAAAGAAAAGAGGTTAGCAAGGAATGTTCTTGGAACAGGAAATACAGTCCAGCACAGTGGCAAGACCCATGCCCAGTTCCACGCTACTACTGGTGGGAACTAGAGCTGTCCCAGGACCTCTCTGAGGCCAGGGTCTGCAGCTGCCAAGCCGGGCCCTGGGGGACCTGTTGGGGAGTTAGACAAGAGGGTAGAGGAAAGCCCCTAGTATGCATCTGCTTCACCGTGTTCTCTCTCTCCTCCCCTACCCACAGGGATGTCCCTTGTCCAGTGTCTTTAAACCCTCCCCTGATCAACCCTTCCCCACAGGGCTCATGCCTACACTGTGTCTTTCTGTGCTTGAATGCTGGCCTTGGCCTCTGTATTTGGACTGAGGTTAGGGAACCCCCAGCCTTTGAGTATTGTATTCCTGTCCCTTTTGGTCTGAACTTCCACAGGGCAGACTACATCTCCCATCCCTAGAGCATTCGCAGTAAATACCACCTGGGAACTCTGGTCCAGCGGGCCTTTTCCTGGTTTTAGGCTGAACAACTGTGTTTGATGCAACTCAAGTTAGACCCGTGTAATGCACACGGAGTCCTTGGTCTCTCTCCATCCGGCCCATATAAGGTATTCCACATTCATCGTCCTGTTGAATCTTCACCAACAACCTGTTTCTTCACAAACATCTTACAAGGGAGCTGAGGGGATGGCCCAAGGTCCCACAAATCCTAAAGAGCTAAGTGGGATTTCCATAATTAACAACAACTACGACCATGTAGCACCATTCCCATGCCAAGTACTGTGCTAAATGCCTTATTTATATCACCTTATGGCAAGACTCTATAACCTTACAAGGTACAGTGACTATCTGCACGTTAATGAGGAAACTGAGGCACAAAGTGGTCGAGCCACTTTCCCAAGCAGGTCTGACAACTGTCTGAGGGCATGAGAACAGTGTACGTTGTCTCTGCAGATATCTGATGTCGGGGCCTTAGTGTAGCTTAGGGGCTGCCTGGCTTCAGTGACACTGGATTCAGTAGACAGGCGCAGGGCGGGTTTGGCCATGATTCAAGACGCACATGCACAGAGTAGTTCGAGGAAGCACAGCTCTGCCCTACCTGCCCAGCCCTCCCTGCAGGAAAGGCTAGGGCCAGTTGAACAGCAAAGCAGAGACAGACCAGATGTGGAGAGGGGCTGAGATGTGCCTGCATTTCATTCAGGCAGTAAGATACTGCTGGTAGTTTTCAAAACATTCCTCCCCTCGTCAAAATGAGCAGCTTACAACCACGGCTGCACCCAGACAATGATCACTAATCAAGTCAAAGTTTTCTTCTAATCAGTTCAGTTGTTAGAGAAAGGAACACAGCCGGGTCTGTGGAGGGAGGATCCGCTCTCATCGTGGCGTGCCAGAGGGGCTTTTGGGGTGGAGCCCATCGCCTGCCCAGCATCCTTCACAAGAGGCCCTTCCACACACATCCCCCACCACTTCCACCCCAGGCTTTGGCATTGCAGCCACTCTGGGATAAAGCAGTTTCTGAGTGCTTTCTACTCCAACCTCCGCACAAGAGAGGTCCTATTTTCAGGGGCTAAAGGGGACAGACATGGCAAGAAAGGACTCATCCAGTGAGCATTGCCTCCGAAGTCAGGCACCCAGGGTTCAGGTCTGCTGTGCCATTTATAACCCGGATCCTGGAAGAGTTTCTCTACGTTGCTGAGCTTCCGTTGTCAAAGGGAGATGAGAACAAATGGTGTCTTCCTGGAAAATCCTACTCATCCTTCAAAATGTAACTCAAATATCACTTCCTATGTGACTCCCTTCCTTCCCAGCATCTCGCCCTCATGCTTGAATTAATTGTCCTTCTTCTGCATTTCCCAAACCACGTTACTCAAATACCTGCTAGAGCACTTATCATTCTGAGTGGTGGTTTCATCATTTACAATTTTATTTGCTAGACCAAGAGTGCTTGAGGGGCAGAATTTATAATGTATACATAACTGTGACCCCCCCACACCAGCCCACCAAAAAGCCCAGAGCATAATAGTTGCTTATTAAATGTTTGTTGAATGAATAGTTAATGAGGAGTAAATATGTGGTATGTACACTGGAATCTGTCATTTGTATTCAAATATGATGCTTCCTGTCTTATCCAATGTTGTTATCAAATGCAAAACCTTCGGCAGACTCGGTACTCCGGCAATAATCATCAGTGGGACTGGAGATATGCAGGAAATAAGAAAAATGGATGATCAACAACTACTGCAAAATTTCATCAAGAGTTTTCGAGTTACCAGCAAGCACACAGATCCTACTTTATTTAATCTAGATTAAACCTCTTTTTGGGAAGACTTTAAATTAAGTGTGACTGAATTAGCTGCTGTTAATTTTTTTTTTCCCCAGATCTGCTAATCTCCAAGCAGGGCCCTCTCTTTCTCGACTGATCGGTTTCCTCTCTGGTGCGCTGGGATTGATCTCTATCTTCCGGGATATTGAGTGGCCTGGGCTCTCAGGCAGGGAGAGATACTGAGTCTGCTGGAGGAGCTGGGCCCTGTTGGCTGTGAGCTTCCCCCGCGGGAGGGCTGTCTGGCATTCGGTGAACCAGGACAATAGGTACAGTGCTTGGGAGGTGCTATCGCTAATAGTAATCTGTGTGCTTCGATGAGCTGCTGCTGCAAACCCTCATTTCATAAAATGGAGATGCTGGATGTTAGCAAGGCCCAAAGCCTCTTATGGCACTAACTCTCCTCAAGGGCAGCAAAGGGCAAATAGATTTGTTGCTTTTCTCCCTTTCCTCATCCCCTACTCCCACCCCCAAAGAAGATCCCCTTCTTTCTCCCCACCCCAGACCCCCATGTTCTTGTGGCTGGAGACCTAACAGAAAGTCTGACTATCTCAGCAGGGAGA
>NW_006203674.1:471102-496637 GCF_000334495.1 Tupaia belangeri chinensis
GCAGACAGGAGAACTGGGCTTAAAGGAGGCTTTGCCTCCTCAAAAAGATGATGAAGTCCTGACTCCTAAAACCTGTAATGTGACCTTATTTAGAAATAATTTGCAGATTATCAGGTTAACATGACATCATTGAGGTGGGCCTTGATCCAAAATGACTGGTATCCTTTCAAAGAGGAAATGTACACTCAAACATACAGGGAGAAGGCCATGTGAAGATTGGAACTATGTTGTCATCAGCCAAGGAACTACCAGAGGTGGAAGAGAGACCTGAAGGTCTTTTCTAGTGGCTTTCAGAGGAAGCAAGGCCCTGCCAACACCTAGACTTAGGACTTCCAGCCTCCAGAACTGTGAGCCAATGAATTCTGTTGTATAAGTCAGCCTTTTTGTGGTACTTCCTCATAGCGACCCTAGGAAACTAATGCAGAGCCTAAAGCAGGAAACAATGGAAGCCAATGCAAAGCCCTTCGCTTTGGAAGAAAAACCCAATGCAAGAAAGATTTCTTTAGAACTTGATGTCTTCTTTCATGACTACAAAAGAAGACATCATGACTACTTTTGTACAAAAGTAAATTAGAAAGGCTTCAGGCTTTAGAATCAGAACCAGGTTTGAATCTCTGGTTTCCAACTCACTGTGCTTTGGTTTACCCAATTGTCAAATGGAGATAGAAGACTGACCTTACATTTTTGCCAAGGAAATTAAACTAGAAAAAACATGTAAAGCCTGATTTAAAATAAGCACCCTATTTAAAATAAGCTACTGTTACTGTGGTTGCAATAACTGTTAAATGAATACCAGAGAAATGTGTAGGAAAGGCAGGAAGATTGGGAACTTTGAGTGAGACCTTGCCGTAGCTCTCCGATTCCAAGCTGCTAGGACCTCACAACCTGCAGAGCAGTTTCACATGCCTGCAGTTCCTCACATGCTCTGCACCCCACCCCCACCCCATCATGGCCACAGCCCCAGTGTCCAGCAAGTTGGAGCAGTTCCAGTGCCCGCCCATGCTCCGGAGTGTCCTTTGGGTCCTCTTTGGTGGGAGTGGAGTGATGTAGCATTGATGATTCATGACGCGGCAGCAGCAGCACAAGGACTCCGGGCAGGTTATGAAGCCATCAATCTTGAGCTGAGATTTTCTGGAATGCTACAGCCAGAGAGGAAAGGTTGCAGGGGCCTGGGAAGTGGGAGGGAGAGCTTGCAAAAGACCTTGCTGAGTTGCCCAGGAATGGACCAAGAAGAAAAAGGGTGCATGTCAAACCAGACTATTCGGAAATACTTTTCTACTCCCATCCTCTTCAAACCCAGCAAAGCCCTCTGTCCCCCACCCACCCAACTCCACTCTGAACATATACATGCTGTGCTCATTCCTCCTAGACCGGGGTGGCCCTTGGGAATCTGCCATACCTGCTAATGAATACTTAGCTGGTTCAGGTCATTTGAAAGCTAGGAAAGGCTTGGAACTTCTCAGCCTTAAAATTGATGTTCTCTTTGTCTGATCCCCAAATAGCTTTACAACTCTTTCTTAAGCTATTTGTCACCTAAGTTTGTCTTCCTTAGACTGCCCCACCTCTCCTTGCTCTCCGACTCATTCCCACCCCTCATGCTCAGTGGTGAGCCCTGCAAAAAAAAGAAAAGAGCTTAGGTCTTAGAATCAGATCTGAATCAGCCAGGGTCCCAGCAGGGAAGAGAAGACACAGGGAAAAGAAGGCAATTGGTGGAGAGTTTACCATAGGGACTTTTTACAGGAGTTGGGGCAGCCTTAGGAAAACTAGCAAGACATAGTACAGAGCAGGCCAGTGGCAGCAGGGAGCCAGAGGCAGCCTAGGTCAAAGAGGTCAAGAGAAAAGAAACTGGAGAGAACTATGTAAAAAAGAGAGAGAATGATCATGCAAACATGTGGCTTTCAGGGGGAAAAAAATGAAGCCAGCTATTGCAACCTGGTGGGAAGGTAGTTGGGGAAATACATATCCTGATCTTCCCCCCCAAATCATCGACACCTCCCTTTGGCAAAACCCAGTAGGAACCCGAGGAGTGAAGGAGTTCTCTGATGGACTTCCAAATAGCCAGCCTCTCCAAGATGAAAGCAGAGTGAGAAAGTAAAGAGAGATCTGAGTGAGCAAACACAAGCTATCCAGCCTAAGGCCTATGGTCAAATTCCAGTTCTTCCATGTAAAATGAGAAGGTAAGTAACTACTCTAAGTTCCAGCTTCTTTATCCAAAAAAATAAAAAATAGAAGTGGAATAAGACTTTAATTATGGAATAAGACTTTTATTATAAGTATATCATTATGAGAATAAACAAAGTAATATATATATGAAGTGCCAGCACATTGTACATACTCAATAAATCATAGCTATTAAGTATTTTCAGTCTTGGTCAATTCCCAGTTAATTTCCATCTCCATTGTTAAGCTTTTTCTGCCTTTTCCTTAATCCCCCTTCTACAGGGTTTCTATGGCATCTGTAGTATTGTTTTCTGTTATCAGATCACTATCAAACCTAGAAAGACCTTTCCAACTTCCAAGACTAAAACAATGGGCCCCACCTGGTGGTGCAGCTCTTGGCAAGAACTATAGTGCTGGAAGCCACATGGCCAACTGCAGGTTCAGACCCCTGTTCAGCCTGGAAACACATGGGGCATGAGCACACCTGCCCAAGATCCTGAAGTGCTGGAGGGCTGCAGGAAAAGGGACTGTGGTGTGATGAGATCTCTTCCAGGGTGTCCCCATGCCCAGTGCAAGCACACATGTTATTGCAAATAAAATAACCTTTAAACAAATATTAAACAACCACCCACGTTGCTTTTGTACATATTGCTTTATGTTTGAATCTTTTATCCCTCTGGAATTTATTTTGTTGTAAAATGAAAACTGCAAACACAAACACACAGGCAGGTTGTACGTATAACCCGACAGGGTTGCATATATGAATAAATATGACCAGGTGGGGCTGAGGTCATAGTGATAAACCAGACAATAAAAACAGGCCCCTTAAAAAGAGTAATAATTATTCTGCTGGGCCACTTGTTCTTAGAGCAAACACTGATCTTTTCTTTTTTTTTAATTTGCTAGAGACTACGTGGCACTTGTCAGAGAGAGAACGAAGAGAGGGTGACAGTGAGAAAGCACCTCCCGGGGGAATGGCCATGCCACAGTCCCTTCTCCTCTATGCTCCTCTTGGGACTTGGAGCACACATGCACACACACGTGTGTTTTGAGCCCCCACAGGTCTAGCACTCAAACTGCTCAGTCAGCCACGTGAGGTCCATCATGCCACCTATTGGTTCCTGTGATCTTGTCTTTATTAGTGTTTGTCATTAGGATAAAAGACACATAACATGAAATTTACCATGTTAGCCATTTCAAGGGGTCTTTTTTAAAATATAAATCAGTTGGGGCCAGCAGGTGGCATAGTGGTGACGTTTCTGAACTCCCACACGGTCAACGGAGGTTTGAGTCCCACACTTAGCAGGCTTGAAACTCATCCCAGGCCCATGTGGGTGCATGCTCAAGATCCCAGGATGAGAATGGAGGAGAAGGGATTGTGGTGTGGCCATTCCCCCCCGGGGGAGGGGATGATTTCTTACTTCCCCTCTCACTGTCTCTCTCTCTCCAGCGAGTATATATGTCCTATAGCAAAACCACAACAGCAAAAACAAACAACAGTAACAACAAATATATATACGCACACACATATACATATATATATCAGTTTACACCATTTCTATCATAAGCGGAAGTTTCATTGCACTTGAGATTAACACTACAGTTTTTTTGCTGTGGCTTGCAGGCCCTGCGTGCTCTAGCAGCCGCTGCCTCTGAGATCTGGAAATGCTCTCATTCCTCTGCTGCTCACTCATGGACTTCACCACATCCACCTCCATCCTCCTCCTCTTCCTAGAACCACTGGGCCTGGGTCCATCTTGGGTTCTCTCTGCTTCCTACTTCCTTCCCAGGCCTATCAGTTCAACCAGCTTCCCACAGAGACTTTCTGACTGAAATGCAGACACAGGGCCAGCAGCAGTAACGCAGTGCCCTGTGACTCTGGACCCACAGTAGACGGTCCCAGGTCTCCATGTACACGCTGGGTGTGTGCATATGCTCGTGAGGCCAGCTGGCTGAGGCCGGGGGTAGATCGCAGCATCAAGACTCTGTTAGAGGAGCTGTATCTCTCTCTCTCTTCCTTTCAAAAGAAATAGAATAAAATAAAATAAACTGTAAAAAATAAAATGCAAATATTAATGTAAATTCTCCCAGTGTTGAAAGAGCAAAAAAATTGACCCTACTTTTTTATAGTCAGCTTTTTAGTTCACACAACACTGAAGCAGGCCACCAGCAGCAAGGTAGGGGCCCCAATTCTACTTTTTTTTTTTAATAAAGGGAGATTTTTTTTTTTCCTATAGAGTATGTGCGTTCACCAGAGAGACAGAGAAAACAAGAAATCATCCCCTAAGAGGGACAGCCGCTCCATGGTTCCTTTTCCTCCATTCTCCTCTTGGGATTTTGGACATGTGTACACATGTGCCCAGTGTGAGTTTCAAGCCTCCAGGCCCAGGACTCAAACCATGACCAGCCATGTGGGAGTCTAGCATGTTAACCACTATACCACCTGCTGTCTCCCTCCTCCAGTTCTAGATTCTTATAGGATTTATCACCACCGAATGTAAATGCCACCACCTTCAGCATATTCCAAATTTCCATATTAATGTGGGCTTATTTCTGGACTCTTATTTTTTTTATACCTACTTTAGTCTCAGAATTAATTACTGAATTATATTATTTCAGCTTCAAAATATGCTCTAATTTCTGACAGTATCTTAGTATCCAATTGTCTATTTATAATACATTTTTTTCTATTTCACGTGGTTTATCTTCTAACGGAATTTAAGTACTATTTTGTCAATTCTTTCTAAAATTCCTGTTTGTGTTTTGATTCAGATCATAGTAAATTTATATATCAAATTTAGGAAACTGATGTAATTACTAAGTTTAATTATCTTATCAAGATCAATATGTCTTTCTATTTATTCTTTTGTTTAACAAATCTCATTAGAGGTTCAAGTGTTTGTTCATATGGATTCTACACACGTTTGCCATATTTATTTGTGGATATTTTAATCTGTTATTGTGAATTAAAGTATTTTTTCCATTACATTTTTAGCTAATAATTGTTAGTATGAAAGATAACTAAGGGAACCAGCACTTAGCATAATGGCTATGTTGTTGGACTCCCACGTAGTCGACCGCGGTTCGCGTCCCGGACCCAGTGGCTTAAAACTCACGCTGGGCGCGTGTGCGTGCATGCCCAAGATCCCGAGAGGAGAATGGAGGAGAAGGGATTGCGGCGTGACCATCCCCCCTGGGGGGTGATTTCTCGCTTTCTGTCTCTATGTCTCTTTCTGTCTGGCGAGCGCATGCGCTCTATAGCGAAAACCTCTCAAAAAAAAAAAAAAAAAGGATAACTAATGGGGCCAGCAGGTGGTGTGGTGGTTAAGGAGCCGGAGTCCCCATAGCCAGCAACAGTTCGAGTCTCAGATCGACAGCTTGAAAATCACTCCAGATGAGTGTGTGTGCGCCTTCCAAAAATCCAGAGAGAAGAATGGAGGAGAAGGTATTGCAGCATGGCATCCCCCAGAAGGGTGATTTCTCACTTTCCCTCTCTCTCTTACTGTCTCTCTCTCTCTCCTCCTCTCTCTCTCACTCTCACTGTCTCTATCTTCCTGTTAAGCACACATGCCCCATTGCCAAAAGCTTAAAGTTAAAAAAAAAAACTAACAATTTTTGTATTCTCAAACGTTTTAACCAGTGATTTTACTATTAATAAATTATTTAGTTGTTAATGAGTTTTTAAATACTTCTCTTAGTTTTTCCCATTTATATCCCTATCTAAAAATAATTATTTTGCAACTTTCTTCCCAATATGTATGGGTTTTTTTTCAAAATGCATAATATCATTATCTCCAAAACAATGTGAGGTAATTGTGATAATAGTGAGCTTTTTTTCTTTTTCATGATTTTAACAAGAATGTTTTTTAAACTTTTAAGCATGATGTTGGTTTTAATTTAAGTATGCATTTATTCTAATTTTAAAAATGAATTAATTATTTTAAATGCCAGGCTGTGCTCACCAGAGAGACATGGAAAGAGAGAGAGAATACCCCCAATGGAGTGTGATCACATTGTAATCCCTTTTTCTCCATTTCTCTTTCCTGTCAGGATTTTAAGTGTGCACGCGTGCGTGCACACACACACACACACACACACACACAAGTAACCAGCACATTTTTCAAACAACCAGGGCTGGGATTTGAACTATGATCAGCCATGTGGTACCCAGTTCCTAATGCACAGAGCTTAATGATTGTGCTACGGGGCCATCCTTATTCTAAGTTTAAATCAAAAACAGGTATTGAATTCTGCCAAGTACCTTTTTGTCCAGCATCTATTGAGATGATCTCTAAGAAGATTATTTGGTTTGATACTGCCCTGCTGGAAGACCGAACTCCAGGAGGATTGCCTCCCAAGCTCTCAGCCAGTCTGCCTGCTGTTCGACAGCTGTGACATGTGTCCCACGGCTGTGACATGGCCCTCACAAGATTTAAGGGAAGCCCTAGAGCTCCATCTGTCTGTGGTAAGACACCCACTGCTGTCGTGATGGCGTCGTCCCGGAGGTCAATTCTCAGAGGAGGGATTCCTTTCATGCAGGACTGACAATACATTTTTCCCTAAAGACTTGAATGATTCATTCCCATCAGTCCCTGAAACCCTGTTTGCTCCCCTTCTTACCCTGCTCATATCTGCACATGAAAATTCCAATTCCAGTACCGCTCATCTCCACCTCTCCACACTCACAAGACTCTTCCATTATATTGGGCCATCAGAAAAGTCATGATGCATTTTTACACAGAAAAACAGAAAAAAATACACCATGACTTTTCCAATGACACAATACTTTGTGGAACTCATGTTATGGTCCTCAAAACCCTGCAGAGGACACACAACTCTTCTCTGAAAGCTCCCATCACCTTCCTGCTCAAGTCCTGAGACACTGTTTCCCTGGAACTCCTTTAACTGGTGGGTGGTTGTGCTTCCCCAACCCATATACCACCATGTGGTTTGTGGTGGGTCCTCCTTGTTCTTCATTGATGTTTCTAGATAATTTATTCTCTCTCTTCCCTCTAGATCTCCAGCTCCTTTGAAGCACTCACATGTCATCTGTTCTCCCCTGTTGTCATTACCTACTAGCTATCCTGTCACCCCATTGCAATGATTCCCTCTATAGTCCCTGTCACTGTAGTTGGTCACTTCATCATTCATATAGATGATTCATGCAACACCCAGTCCTGTCTCATCCTCAAACTCATTTCTAATGAAGGAAGGACTTCCAATACACGGAGGAGCTGTCCTGCAATTTTGCTCATGCCCAACACTTTGTCATTCCCAGAAACTGCATCATCCTCCACTCTCAGACTGTCACCTGCTACCTTTCCACTCACCTAGCACTACTATTCCAAAATTATTTCAACCCCATAAAATTTGCTTCTCATGGTTTTGCTCTCTTAAACTTCCCTCCATTTTTTCTTGTCCTCTCCTTTCTCACTGCTCAGCTTAGATTCCAAATACTCTCCCTTGCACACACCCTCGACTCCCTTACTCGATTCCTTTAAGTTTACTAGGCAAAATGTCACTTCTCTTACTCACCTGCACTGAAGCAGGAAGTCATGGCTAGTTAAAAACTTTCTTCATTTCCTCAGTTGCCTATCCCACTTTCCAAGGTAACTATTTCACAATGCAGCATAGACTGTATCATCCACAATATCTGCATCCCTTCCTTAAGCCTAGACATTTTAGTGGGACATGGCTGTCCAGAGTTAAGACTGTGTTTCCCAGTACTCCTTGCTGCTAGGTGTAAAAAAGCTATGACCAAATTTTAGACAATAGAATATAAAAGGAATATTCATGTGGCAGCTTTTGGAAACTTTCTTTGTTAGATAGCAACACAATTTGTCCCTTCCCTTCTCTCTTCTTCATTCTGCTGCTTGGAACACAGTTGTGATAATTTGAGCCTCATTTCAGATGATGAGGATGAGGATTGTGTCCTACGAGCAGTGGAAAGCTGGAAACAGCCCGAATAGCTGAGAACTCCACAGACTAGAACTACCATCAGCACCACATAGCCAACTTCCAGCCTTCTAACTTACTTACGCCCTGTTATTCTGAGTGTCTATTGCTCATAGAAGAATACAATCTTAACCAATAGGCACTCTTCTTTCACCTCCAACACCACCTTTCTACTCCTTATCTCAACTGACACTGGCTTCTTCTTATTTTACTGAGGAAACAGGGATCAAAACAGAATTTCTGGGCCAGCAGGTGGCATATGGTGGTTATGGCCCTCTATTCCACAAGGCTGGCTCAATATTCTAGTCCCGGACCTGGTGACTTAAAAGACAGACACACTGGTCATGTGTGCATGCATGCCTGAAATCCAGAGAGGAGAATGGAGGAGAGGGAGTGTAGTGTGGCCTTTGCTCTGCGGGGTGATTTCTCACTTTTCCTCTCTCTGTGTGTCTCTCTCTGGCAAGCCCTATGGCAAAAATCTAAAAAAGAAAAAAGAAAATGTAGAATTTCTACATCTATCCACCCACTAAATCTATCAACCTACCCCATCTGTAGCTACATCCTTCGCCATTCCTTCCTCGTCAGTGGATGAACTGAGCTGTTCTTGTCCCTCACTGGTACACAACAGATGACCTGGCCTACTCAAAGGCTTACTCCTGCAGTTAGACTTCCCTCAATTGAATTGTCAACATTTCCTGGTCTAAAACATCATGAAAACATCTAAAACTAAATGATATACAAATACTTCATTTTATCTCATATATATACACACACACACACACACACACACACACACACACACACATACATATATATAGCCAGTGAGCATGTGCACTCACTGGAGAAAGATAGAGAAAATGAGAAAGCACGCCCCATGGGAGATGGTTGTGCCACATTTTCTTCTCCTCCACTTCACCCTCCTTCAGGATTTTGGGCACACATACACACACTCAGCATGTTTATACAGCCACTGGGTCTGGGACTCAAACCAAGCAGTCATCCATGTAGGACCTGGACCTTGCTCACCATGCCACCAGTTGGCCCCACTTTTTTGAATATTAACAAAAAAACAACAACCCAAAACTCCATCGTTCTCCAGTCTCTATATAATTCTCTATTGCTTTATCATAAAACCCTTTGCTTCACAGGTGTCTATTCTCCAAGTCTCCATGTCTCCATTTCCTCTCCTCTACTTTCTTCATGTCCATGACATCAAGGTCACTATGACTTCCACCTTCCAAAATCCAAGAGGTAATTTTCTACCTCCTGCTACCTAAACATCATGCAGCACAGTGATCACCACCCATCTTCAGACATTGTCTTCACTTGGTTGCTGGGAACAACATTCGTTTTTGCTGTTCTTGCTGCTTTATAGGCTGCTCTTTCTCCATCCCCTTACTAGATCAACCTAATTTCCTTGACCTCTAAGTGATGGTGTGCCCTTGGACTCAAGCCACAGACCTCTTCTAATTTCATCTGGTCCCGTGGCTTCACTTGCCATCTGTATGCTGATCACTTCCCATTTCATATCTGTGGATCTGACCTCTTCCCTGAACTCCAGACTTATGTATCCAACTGTCTATTCAGTACCTCCAAATGGATGACTAATAAGAATTTCAAACTCAACATAGCCAAAATCAAATTCTTGAAAATGATAGACTTGGGGAAGGAGGGGGAAATCAGGCTGGTTTCAGATGGATGTATCCACATGGACTTTGAGTCCTCTTCCCTTGTGCAGGGACATCCTAATGAGTGATTCCTCTGTTCACCTGGCTGCCTCCAAAAAAATCTTAAGACTCTTTTTTGACTCCTCTTTCTCTCTCTCTCTTTTTTATTCTTGACTATCTTGTTGATGACCCCTGCAGTCTCTGCCCCATTCCCACCATCTAAAGGCTCAGAAAATCCCAGTCGACTCTACCTTAAGATAGGTTTCTCCCTCCTTTTGGGATTTTGGGCACACTTGCATGTGCACCTGGCATGCTTCTCAAGCCACTGGTCTGGGACTTGAGCTGTGCTGGATAGCCATAAGAGATTCAGCCACCTTACCCACCATGCTATTGGCTGGCCCATTCCTTTTGTAAATTTTTTTAAAAATTTTATTAAAACGGCATGTGTGATCAGTGAGACAGAAATCTAGAAATCAGAGAGACAGAAATCTAGAAATCACCCCCCAAGGGGGATGACCATGCCACAATCCCTTCTCCTCCATTCTCTTCTTAGGCCTTTGGGCATGCAAGCACACATGCCCAGCATGAGTTTTAAGCTGCCAGATCTAGGGCTTGAACCACAATTGACTATGTTGGCCCATTCCTTTTATTCTTTAAATTAAGAGTCAATAGAGGATCACCAGGTGGTATAGTGGCTAAAGCAGTAGACTCCCACATGGCTGATTGTGGTTTGAGTCCCAGACCTGGCAGCTTAAAAATCATGCCAGGCATATGTGTGTGTGCGTGCCCAAAATCCCAGGAAGAGAATGAAGGAAAAGGGACTGAGGCATGACCATTGCCCCCCCCGGAGGGGGTGATCTCTCATTGTCCCTCTCATTGTCTCTCTGTCTCTTTCTGTCTCTGTCTGTCTCTCTCTCTCTGGCAAGACAGGTACCCTCGGGCAAAAAAAAGAAGGAAAAACAAAGGCTGAATTTAGCTTCAGTAGCTGGGAGCAACATGAGAACTGCTGGTGACCAGACTCTCACAAAAAGAGAGTCCCCTACTTAGGTGTGGGCAGGCGGGGCTGCACCTGTGTTGTGGGGTGTACCTATCTGGAATGGAGTTTCTGTCTCACTGGGTTGGGAGGAGGGAGAAGATGGGTTTGAGTCAGCTATCAAGACTCTCAACATTTCTTACCAAGTTTTAGTAGATTTTCTTGAATAAATTTCCTTCATTTGCTATATTTCTTTAGGACCATTTCTAGAGACTAAGTAACTGCTTTTTGAAATAATTTTCTAGGGCCAGCAGATGACACAATGGTTACGTCACTGGACTCTCACTTAGTCTACCACTTTGAGTATCGGACTTGGCCACTTAAGAACTCTCACCAGGCGTGTGTGTGTGTGTGTGTGTGTGTGTGTGTGTGGCCAAGATCCTGAGAGAAGAATAGAAGAGAAGGTATTGAAGCAGGCTATGCTCCCTGGGGGGTGATTTCTCACTTTCTGTCTCTCTGCCTCTATCTCTATCTCTCCAGCAAGTGCTACACCCTATACCAAAATCTCTCTCTCTCTCAAAAAAAGTTTTTTTTTTTTTCTAGTTTTGCTGGGAGGCAAGGTCAAGGATCTCTTGCAGAATCCTGCTAGACATGAACCTTCTAATCTATATGGGCCATCTCACTTATCTCACGATCCTGCCAGCTACCACCCTTGCTAATTTTTTCTAGCACTTCAGGTGTAGAGGGTTGAGTTACTCATAGTCTTCAGTGTATGGCCTATCATCATACTGTCACCTGTGCAGGAACCCTCTACTGTGTTGGCTTGCCTTTTTTTTTTTTTTAATTTATCTCTTTCTGGGTTGGCTTGGTGGTACAGCAGTAAGCGACTGCTTAGGATCTACAAGATCCATAAGAAGATTGGGGTTCAGTTCCCCAGCTGACCTACACATGTCAAACACACTGCCTATGATCTGGCTGGATAGGAAGGCTAGTGGGGGATCCCAGCATGGGACCCAACTGAAGGTGC
This sequence comes from Tupaia belangeri chinensis, assembly GCF_000334495.1. Classification (NCBI taxonomy): domain Eukaryota; kingdom Metazoa; phylum Chordata; class Mammalia; order Scandentia; family Tupaiidae; genus Tupaia; species Tupaia belangeri. Next base: position 482,885 of record NW_006203674.1, read on the forward strand.
TTCTCTTTGTCTCTCCTCACTCACACACACTCATGAAAGAAATAAACTTAAAAAAATTAATCTCTTGATTCCAAGTCTTCATTCCCATTTGAGTTCCAACATCACAGACAGCCAGACTATTGTGTTTATTGAGTATCTTGCTGCTCTTTGTGTCATTTACAAAGTGGGTTTCATCTCATCTTTTCTTTCATTTAGCACTGCTTTTAGGAATTTTCCATGAAGATATTGTTTGCTGCTTTTACATGCTTCATGGTTCTCTACAGTGTGCATCTGCTTCACCACATCTGCCCATTCACCCTGCAATGAACCCCCAGCTTGTCTTCAACTCCTTTCACCACAAATAACATGGCCATGAATACACCCACTTACAGTCTTATAGATCTGTATAAGAATATATCTCAAATATATTCCAGAAAAGGCATTGCTGGACGTAGATTCTGATTCTGTGTAGTTTTCTTTAGAAGGTTTAGACTGCTTTCCAGGATGGTTGCACTACGCTAGCCCTCTAGTCACACAGGAGATGTCGGATAGTCCCACCTTCCCACCAACATTTGGCATTATCCTAATTTTGGCAGTGTAATAGGTATAAAGTAACACATCATTGTTGTTTTAATTTGCATTTCTTTGATCACTAATTAATTTCACCATCTCTTCAATTGCATATCAACTCTAGGGTTGTTTCCTCTGTAAATTGCTTGTTCATATATTTACAGCCAAGCTTTTTCCTATGTAATATGTGTTTATTTACATGTTAAGTGCTTTCCATATGCTATATCATTCAATTCTCATGACAACTCTATGATGAGAGTAATACTATTAGACCCCTTGATTCCAAGACTAAAACTGTGATTTAGAAAGTTTTAATAACATTCTCAATGTCATATACATTTCATTGGTTGCTGATCCATGATTCAAACCCAAGTCTCCCTGGCTCTCAAACTCTTGTCCTTAATCACAATGCTGTATTGCCTCTCACTGGAACGCTGCCCAGCAGAGTCACCCCATACTGACTGATGACTGGGCAAGACAGTCATAGTCTGTTGTAGGGGGTTTGTATGCCTTCATGTCTTACCAACTATTTATCAAGCACCATGGTAGTCGCTGGAGATAAAGAAATAAATTAGGCAGAAAAGTCTTTCTCTCCTAGAGCTTAGAGTCTGCTAGGGAAGACAAATATTAAAGAAATATATAATCACTTATGAATTACAATTGTGACAAGAATGATTATAAGGCTAGGTAGACCTAATCAGTCAGGTTTTTCTCAGAGTAGTATTTAAACTAAGATGAAACAAGAGAAGATGTATAATCAGAATTCATGTGATAGCAGAAGCCGCAAGTCAACAGACAATGCCAGGGACAAAGATGCAGGACATAGAGGAGCCAGGACAGAGAGACAGATGAGGCAGACGCAGGGTCAGCTCTTACGATTACTACTGGTGATAATGTTCATTGATACAACCACTTCAGAGAACAATTTGACTATATCCAGGAAAACTTAAAAAGCACATACTCTATGGTACAGCAATTGATTTTTCTACTCACAAACCCTAAAGGCACTGTCACATACACATATACAAGAATGTTCATTTCAGCAGCACTAGCTATATTTAAAAATTAGAGAAAAGAACCTTAACTGTTCATAAATGGAAAAATGAATAAATGATGTTATAGTCACATGTAATGGAATATAATGCCACAGTTAAAAGCATAAGCTACGAATGTATATATTGATATACATACATTTTTAGGTATTAGGAATACCTAAAGAAAAATAGAATATATATAATATAAAAGATTTAGATAGATATTAAAAATCCAAAGAAACACTATATTTATTTTTGTAGGTATTCTTTTTAAGTAGAAAAAACTATGAAAACAAGAGTTGGAAGAATACAGAGAAAATTCACAATAGGGGTTTTCTTCAAAAGGAAGGATAAGAAATTGAACAGATGAGAAAAAAGGAAACTCACTTTATCGGTATAGTTCTATTTCTTTTTCTAAATTTTGGAAGCAAAAAATATAAAATTTTAGCATTTTGGGACAAGAAGATGGCTTAATGGTTATCTAGCTGGACTCCCACTTAGTTGACCATGGTTTGAGTCTCAGATCCAGCAGCTTAAAACTCACACCAGGCACCTGTGCATGAGTGTCCAAAATCCTGAGAGGAGAATGGAGAAGGGATTGCGGCATGGCCATCTCTTCTGGGGGGTGACTTCTGGTTTTCTGTCTGTGTTTCCCTCTGTCTCTCCAATGAGTGCATACACTCTATAGCAAAAAGTTCTCTTTTAAAAAATGATAAAATAAATTTTAAAAATTTAACAATTTAACATTGTACACAGTGGATACAATGACATTAGTCTTATTTTCTGAACATTAAACTTTTTGATATTTTAAAAGAAAAATATATAGGGATCAACAGATGGCGTAATGGTTACATCACGGAACTCCCACGTAGTTGACCACAGTTTGAATCTCGGACTCAGTGACTTAAAACTGCTGGGCGCATGTGCATGCATGCCCAAGATCCCAAGAGGAAAATGGAGAAAAGGGGACTGTGATGTGGCCATCCTCCCCCACAGGGATGATTTCTCTCTTTCTGTCTCTCTGTCTCTGTTTCTCTGGTGAGTGCACATGCCCTATAGCAAAAATATCTTGTAAATAATAAAAGAAATATATGTTTATATATATATGTGTGTGTGTGTGTGTGTGTGTGTGTGCGTGTGCGTGTGCGTGTGTGTGTGTGTGTGTATGAAAACAAAATACCAAGTGGAATTATATTGGGGGGCAGTGGGTAGCATAGTGGTTAAGATGCTGGACTCCCACATGGCCAACTGCAGTTCAAGTCCCAGATCAGCAGCTTAAAACTCATTTCAGGTGCATGTGCGTGCATGCCCAAAATTCTGAGAGGAGAATAGAGAGTAAAGGATTGCAGCATGGCCGTCCCCTCAAGTAGATGATTTTCCACTTTCTTTCCCTCTGTCTCTCTGGTGAGCACATGTGCCCTATGGCAAAAATCTCTCCCTAAAAAGAAAAAAAAAATGGCATTATATTTAAATGTTTTATTTATTTATTTGTTTATTATTATTTTTTTTGGAGAGGTTTTTGCTATAGGGTGCGTGCGCTCGCCAGACAGACAGAGAGAGACAGAGAGACAGAGACAGAGAGACAGAAAGCGAGAAATCATCCCCGGGGGATAGCCACACCACAATCCCTTCTCCTCTGTTCTCCTCTTGGGATCTTGGGCACACACGCACACGCACCCAGCGTGAGTTTTAAGCCACTGAGTCCAGGACGCGAACCGCGGTCAACTACATGGGAGTCCAGCAACATAGCCATTATGCTAACTGCTGACCACTATTTGTTTATTATTTTTAATTTGACCAGAGAAAGATACATAGAGAGATAGGGAAAGTGAGAAAGCAAGTCACAATACCCTATATTGAATAGAGTGAAAATATATTTTTCCAATAGCAACTCTATTGCTATTGATGAAACCTTTTCTTAAGGTAGGGTATTCAACTTGTAGAAAGTAATCCTTGGCATTTGTTGGAACTTTTCAGGTTTCACAACAGGCTATTTGGGTTGCTTCACCGACTATACTTTATTGCGCAAGGAGAAAGTAAGGCACTAGAAATAGGTGCTTGACAGCTATAACCCTCTAGTAAGTGTTACTCACTAGAACCAGTATCTATTACTCCCTCCTCTACTAATTCCATCATTATGAGGCTATTATAGTGACCAGAATCCATTCCTCTAGTAAAGTTAGCCCTTGAAATACTGCACTAAAAAAGAACAATAATGAGAGCTCTTTGCAAGATTCAAGCAGATTTTACTGATCGTGAGGCATTCGCCACGTTGAAAAAGTTAGACAACAAGCAAAGCCAGGTTGGACTCAGAAAGGGAAAACTAGCCATGATTCTTAAGTTTGAATATTCTAGTAGCTTCTTTAGTCTCCTCTCAATGACTTGCATTCCCTTCTACAAGATATGGCATGTTTTTGTTTTTGTTTTTTTCATTCGTTTATGTTTGTTTTAGCTATAGGGTGCATGTACTTACTGGAGAGTGAGAGAGAAAGAATGAGAGAGAAAGGGAAAGTGAGAAATCACCCCCTGGGAGGAAGGTTACACTGAAATTCCTTCTCCTCCAGTCTCCTCTCAGGATTTGAGGCATACACACACACACACACACACACACACACACACACACGCACACACACACACAGCATGATTTTCAAGCCACTGAGTTAGAAATTTAAACCACACAGTCAGCCATGAGGGATTCAATGACTTAGCCTTCATTCCACCTGCTGGATGTGTTCTATCTCATGTATTTAATACATTCTTGGACATGTCAAGATTAGAAATTCCCTCTGAGGGGACCAAGCAGATGGTGTAATGGTTATGTTACTGGACTCCCATGTGGTTGAACACAGTTTGAGTCCTGGATCTGGTGACTTAAAACACTCCAGGCACAAGTATGTGCATGCCCAAAATCCTGAGAGAAGAATGGAGGAGAGGGGATTGCCCATCCTCCCTAAGGTGTGATTTCTAGCTTTCTGTCTGTCTGTCTGTCTGTCTCTCTCTCTCTCTCTCTTTTTCTCTGGCAAGCTCATGATCCCTATAGGAAAAATCTCTCAAAAAGGGGAACTACCAGATGGCATAACAGTTACGTCACTGGATACCCACTTGGCCAACTGCAGTTCAAGTCCTGGACATGGTGGCTTGAAACTCATGCCAGGAGTGTGTGCATATGTGCCCAAAATCCTGAGAGGAGATTGGAAGAGAAGGAATTATGGCATGACCTGGAGGATGATTTTTTCACTTTCTCTCTCTCTCTCTCTTTCTCTCTCTCTCCAGCCAGCATACATGCCCTAAGGCAAAGACCTTTCCAAAAAAAAAAAAAAAATTGAAAAAAAGAAGGAAATGCCTCTGAGAACACAAACTTAATAAAGTATATAGGCCTGGATCTGAGTTTCTATCTAATGAATCTGAAAAGTTACAAGTATTTTAAAGTCATCAGTTAGGAGTAAAAAAAGAAGAAAAAGAAGAAAATATCAAATATGTATTCATTCATAGCTATCTTGTTTTAAGGAGATAAAGTAGGTGGTTGGCAGAAACATTAGATGATGAAAATTTGGTCCAACAATTCAATTTCTATCCATAAGCTCTAAAGACACTGCCACATGCAGTGTGACAGTTGTCCCTCAATAGCCTTATAAACTGAATTAGGTAGAGCTATCGATCAATTTTGATGTTCTGAGACAGTTTATATAGCACAAAGATTATGTGTTTCTTGAAAGTTGAAAGTATCCACTGGTGAAAGTTCCCAGTTTGGGAACTTTTATTTCTGAGAAAACAAGCTATTGGCCAACTTCTTGAAAAATTGAAAAATATCCAACAGCAGCAAAATGCACATTCTTCTCAAGGGCAAACAGAACATTCTCCAGAATATATCACATATTAGGCCACAAAACAAGTCTTAATAAATTCAAGAAGACAGAAATCATATCAAGTATTTTTTCCAATCACAATGGTACGAAACTAGAAATCAATAACAGGAGGAAAATTAGAAATTCACAAGTACATGGAAGTTATACAATGCACTCCTAAATAATCAATGGGTCAAAGAAGAAATAAAAGAACCTCTTGAGACAAATTAAAATGGCAATAGAACATGCTAAAACTTGCAGGATGCAACAGAAGAAGTTTTAGGAGTAAATTTTATAGCTACGAATGTCAACATTAAAGAAAAAAAAAAAACTCAAAGAAACAACCCAACTTTATACCTCAAGAAACTAAAATTGAGACAAAACAAAACAAGAATGAACAATCTAAGCCCAAAGTTAACAGAAGGAAGGAAATAATATTGATTAAAGAAGAAATAAAGACTAGAAGAAAACATTTTAAAAGATCAAAACTTAGAAAGGTGATTTTTCAAAGAAAGATAAGCAAGGGTCCAGCAGATGGCATAATGGTTGCATTGCTGGACTCCAACATAGTTGACTGTGGTTCAAGTCCCAGATTTGGCAGTTTAAAACTCACACTGGGCACATGTGTGTGCATACCAAAAATCCAAAGAGATGAATGGAGGAGAAGGGATTGTGGTGTGGCTGTCCCCCCTAGGGAGTGATTTCTTACTTTCTTTCTCTGTCTCTCTGGTGAGTGCACATATCCTATAGCAAAAATCTCTCTCAAAAAAAAGAAAGAAAGATGAGCAAAATTCACAAATCTTTAACTACCATAACCAAGAAAAAAGAGAAAGAATTCAAATAAATACTATCATAAATGAAAGAGGATATATTACAATTGATACCACAAAATTACAAAGGATCATAAAAGACTACTATGATTAATTATGTTAATAATGATATGCCAATGAATTGGAAAACCTAGGTGATATGAATAAATTCCAAGAAACATACAACCTACCAAGACTGAATTGGGCCAGTAATTGAGTAAGGAGATTAAATTATAAACAAAACCTCTCTCAACAAAGAAAAGCCCAGGCTAAGATAGCTTCATCATTTAATTCTATCAAATACTTAAAGAATTAACTCAAAATTCCTCCAATTCTTCCAAAACTTGAAGAGGAGGTAACAGTTTCAAACTTACATTACAAGGCCAGCATTATTCTGATAGTAAAGTCAGGAAAGGACACTACAAGAAAAGAAAATCGCAAGATAATGTCCCTAAAGAACATAGTTGCAAAATTTCTCAAAAAAATACTAGCAAACTAAATTTAACAACACATTAAAGGACTGTCCACCATAAACAAGTGGAATGCATTCTTGGTATACAAAGACAGGTCAACATATGCAAATCAATAAATGTACACAGAATACACACAAAATGTAGATTAAAAAATCATATCATCTCAATACAGAAAAAGCATTTGACAAAATTTATTACCCCTTTCATGACATAAACACTCAATAAATTGGGTACAGAAGAAGATACCTTAGTAAAAACATAATAAAGGTCATAAATGACCAGCTGCAGCTAACATCAGCCTCAATGGTGGAAATTTGAATGCTTCTCTTCTGAGATCAAGAATATGACAAAGGTGCCTTGTCTCACCACTTCTACTCAACATAGTAGAAGTCCTGAACAGAGCAATTAGGCACCAAATAAATAAATAAATAAATGCATCCAAATTGTAAAAGAAATAATATAGTCTCTTTACAGATAACTTGATTTTATACCAAAACACACACACACACACACACACACAATCAAAACTAATAAATGAATTCAGCAAAGTTGCAGGATACAAAATAACATACAAAAATCAGTTGTGTTTCTGTGCATGAACAATGAATTACCCAAAAAAGAATATCTGTACATTGAAAACAATGAAACATTAAAGGATATTTTAAAAGGCACAAAGAAGGTCACTGCATCCTACATGTTTGTGAATTTTATAAATTAATATTGTCAAACTGTCTATGTTATCCCAAGTGATCTATAGATTTAGTGCAATCTCAATCAAAATTCCAATGGCATTTTTTCACAAAAATACAAAAAACAATTATAAAATTAACATTGAACCACAAGAGATAGTAAATAGCCAAAGCAATCTTGAGAAAAAACAAAGAACAAAATTGGAGGCATCACCCTTTCTGATTTCAAACTATATTTCAAAGCTAAAGTAATCAAAGCAGCATGGTACTGGCATAAACAGTACCAATAAAACAGAATAGAGAGCATGAAAATAAACCCACACATATACAGTCAGTTAATATTTGACAAGGACATTAAGAATACACAATGGGGAAAAGATCATCTCTTCTATAAGTGATGCTGAGAAAACTTCATATTTGTATGCAAAAGCATGAAATTGGACTTCACTCATATAAATTAACTCAAAAATGGCTTTAAGATTGAAATGTAAAACCTGAAATTATAAAACTCCTAAAAGAAGACATAGTGGAAAATCTCCTTGATATTGGTTTTGGAAAGATTTTTTTGGATATGACACCAAAAGCATAGGCAATAAAAGCAAAACTAAATAAGTGGGACTACATCAAACTAAAAACATCTATATAGCAAAGAAAACAATCAATTAGATAAGAAAGCAACCTACAGAATGGGAGAAAATATTTGCAAACCATTTATTTAATGAGGGGTTAATATTCAAACTAAGTAAAAAATTCATTCAACTCAATAGCAAATAATAATAATAATAAATTTTAAATTTAAAAGTGGACCAAGGACTGGCTCTGTGGCCTGGCAATTAAGGCAGCCAGATTTCATAAGGCCAACTCCATGGTTTGAATGCTGCCCCCAGGAGCTTGAGAAACATGCCAGGCGTGTGTGTGTGTGTGTGTGTGTGTGTGAGTGTGTATGTATGTGTGTCCAAAATCATTTCAGGGTGGAGAAATGAAGGAAAAAGAATTGTAACATGACCATTCCTTACGGGGATGCTATCTTCCTCTCTCTGTCTCCCTCTTGCAAGACAATAAATGCCCTCTAGATACTTTTTTTTTAGTTATTTAAAATAAATAAATAAATAATGGACCAAGTACCTGAGTGCATATTTTCCCAAAGATTCAAATGGCTAACAGATATAGGAAAAGGTTCTGAACATCATTAATCATCAGGAAAATGCAAATCAAAACCACAATGTGCTATTGCCTGTACTTACTACCATGGTCCCTGAGTATCTTAATCTCAGCCACTGGATACTCTCACCTAAGGGCATGACAGCAGTCACTTTAACACTCCATTGTTCAACAGGCAGCCAGAGTACTTTTAAAAAATAGTATCTAAAATACCTACTGGAGTTAGAATAAAATTCAAAATGAAAACATGACCTACAAGAACCTACTTTTTAAAAACTGCTTTTAACTTTACTATATTCTAGTCACAATGGTCCCTTTTTTCCCTTTTGGTGTCATCTTGATTTCTACCTCAGTATCTTTGCACTAACTATACCCCGTGTCTCGTGCATTCTTTTAACAATAAGTTAGAAAGACTTGTCCTGACCACTCATTATAAAAATCATGCCCACCCATTTATCTACCCACTCTATATTCTTTTCTTGTTTTCTTCATGACTCCTGTCACTAATTGAAATTATTTTACTAATTTGCTTATGTGTTTATTACCTGTTTACTCTACTGTAATGAAAGCTTCCTTGCTTGCTGTGTTCCCACAGTGTCTCAAGTACACATGACAGTGCCTGGCACTTAACATTAACTCAGTAAACATCAATAGAATGAATGAAAAAATGACTGAGGACAGATTCCATGAGAAGTTGTTGGCTATGCTAAGCAGGAGTCTTCTTCTCTCTATTTCTGAAGTGTGTTGACAAAGACTGGAGGTGGGTAGAACAGAGAAGAGGACAACAAATTATGGTTACATTTCAAAGAGGTCTGGGACATGCTCCGAGACTAGAGTCCTGGACTCCCAAACCCCACTGCACTCTTCTTTTCTATCAGAAGTAATCCTGTCTAATATGAGAGGAGCACAAAGACTCTCATATCTAAAGCACATTTTCCAAGAATACATGAAATATACAGAAGACATTGATATGAGGCTCTCCAGAAAAAAATATATATCAGTTACAAACAATTCATATAACAAGCCCTGGAAGGCTCATACATCTTCCTAGATTTATTAAATTTCATCTGAAAAGTTGGTTATAAATCAACCAACAAAATCCTTTTTCAAACCGTCTCCAATTTCCTCCATTGCTGTTAGTTAGAAACTTAACTGCCATTTTCACAAAAGACATAACATTTCCCACGGCCTTCGACAGCCAATAACCCTGGCTGATTTAGATTCTCCATTTGGCAATAGGCTTCACTGAGCCCCAGGAGACTAAGGACCAAAAAGCTGGGGATGGATAGGAGGGCTACTGTGAATGAGTGGAAGCAGAGAGACCAGAGGCAGAGTCAGCAGGATGTGAATACTGAGAGTGGCCCCAGGCACCCCAGACACTCCTGTGAAGAGCAGGGACTTTGTCACTAGGCAGACCTGAATTTAAATTTCTGCATGGCTACTTCTTACAACTGCGTCATGGTTGGGTTATCAGACCATTCTGAGCCTTTGTGTTATCGTCTGAGATGGGTAGCATCACCTAAATCACTGTGTTGTTGGAAGCATTAAATGAGATCATGCATGTAAAGCACTTAGCTAAGTGCCTGGCACATGTAAGCCCTCAATAAATACGATTTCTCAGGGGCCCTCCTGTCAACCGCACATCTGCTCTCTCTCGGGACAGTCAGCCCCTGGATGAATTTACAGTGAAGCCTCATTAATTTGGACCTTACTCACTTAGAATTGATGATAATTCATCAGTGACCTAAGCTGAAATTTACTTTTATAAGTGCTCTTAAAAAAAAAAAAAAGTAACGGGGAGGTTAAAACAAATTTATGAGGAGACTCTTTAAGTTAATGAACCATTTACTGTTACTTTAGAAATAGTCATTTACATACAAATAATTGATGTGCTAATTACAAATGATTCTTATCTACACAGGGCAGCAGGCCCTTAAATCAAAGTATAGTTCAAATTATGGGAAGTTTAAAAGTTGTTTAAAGATGTGTTTTAGTGCTTTTAAGAAGTGGATTTTATTATAAGGTCATCAAAAATGTATTTGCCAATTTTTAATATAACCTTTTTGTATATTCAAACATTGATCATATTTTAGAAAAATTTTTTGCCCAGCTCTGTTGAAGCATAAACAGAGAGAGGGAAGAAGCAAAGAATTCAAGAAGGAACACAGTCCAGCACTCTAAACTCCCTTCCATCCCTGGTGTCACTTTTTGTTTTTGTTTGCCATTAGATTTACATTGGCCCTACAATTATAATTATCACAGCAAATAATGACCATTTTTCTCACTGCTGGATCCTTTTTGACACAATATTATTTTTATTCTGCTAAAAACTGACATTTTTTATAGCTCTAGGCTTTTTAAAGAAACATTTGTAGTTCATCCTTTGAGCTAGAGTTATTAAGATTTACGTAGGTAATGAGTGTATGTAAATGCTGTTCATTTAAAAGAACTGATGGGAGGGGCCAGCAGATGGTGTAGCAGTTATGTCCCTGGACTCGCACATGGCTGGCCATGGTTACAGTCCTGGACCCAGTGGCTTGAAACTCTCACCGGTCACATGTGGGTACCCAAGATCCTGAGAGGAGAATGAAGGAAAAGGGATTATGGTGTCACCATCCTCACTAGGAAGTGATTTCTAGCTTTCTGTCTCTCTGTCTCTCTCTGTCTCTGACAACTGCATGTGCCCTTTTGCAAAAGAACTCTCCAAAAAATAAAAACTGATAAGAAATGAGAGAAGCAGCTATAAGGAAAAGATAGAGAAGTGGTCAGTTGAAAAGAGACTTGCTTCCCTTTGAAGAAAATACAATCCCCTGGCTTCAACCAACTGACAATGAAAGGGAAAAAGTTTCTAATTTCTTCTAACTTTTAATAGAGAGCTCAAAAGATATAGGGGTGGGGAAGATTGAGGGAAAACATACAATATTTGAAGAATATTTCTTTTAAATAGTTAACTTTTGGTTATGGGATTTTCTTCCTGCCAAGATGGAGTAATAAGGGTTGGATTTATCTCCCATCTGAATCAAATTTTAAAAACAACAAAATATTAATATATGAAGCAACCATTTTCAAGACAATAGACATCAGTCAGGAAGGACCGTCATCCCAGAGAAATGGGAAGAAAATAAGGTGAGGCCTATCATTGCCCCAACTTCCTGCCTGGAGAGAGATCGAACACCATAGCACAGGGAGTGGGAGCCCAGGCAGTTCCTGGAGGACTTTCGAAATTGAGGGAGCAGAGCTTAGAGTCTGAGGAGGTCAAAGCAGCTAGAGTTTAAGGGCAATGCTAGAAAAGAGAGAGCTACATATACCAAGACCAGTCCAGAGTCCTGCAATGGGGCAGACAAGTAATGATGCATGTCAGGGCATCCTTTCCATGGGATCCCTGGTGGTCTGTTGCTATGTTCTTTTGCGGTTTCATGAATGGCTCCTTAAAAAGGCTAACTTTGCAGGAACCAGCAGTTAGCGTAATGGCTATGTTGCTGGACTCCCACGTAGTCGACCGCGGTTCGTGTCCCGGACCTGGTGGCTTAAAACTCACACTGGGCGCATGTGCGTGCATGCCCAAGATCCTGAGAGGAGAATGGAGGAGAAGGGATTGCAGCGTGACCATCCCCCCTGGGGGGTGATTTCTCACTTTCTGTCTCTATGTCTCTCTCTGTCTGTCTGGCGAGCACATGCACCCTACAGTGAAAATCTCTCCAAAAAAAAAAAAAAAACTAACTTTGGGCTAAATATTTGAAAAGTTCTAAGACCAAAAATGGTCATTCCTTATACAAACTAGTCTTACACAAACTGGTTTCTCTGTATAGTAGAAAATCATTGCTTTGACTCCCAGCATCCCTCCATTCTGGAAAGGTTGTCTTTCTTCCTTCTGGTCAACTACAACCCCTATCTGGGGCCTGAATGAGTGATGCCATCCTTTTACATGAGCCCATGGGGAGTGGACTCTGATCTGTCTTAAGCTGTTGTGCCAGCCCCTCAGTGACAGAAACGCTTCAGGAGGCAGACACATGGCCTAAGCCAGGGCAGTCCTTGCTCTTCCTTGGAATTATTATTATTATGATTTACAATACCTAGGAGAGGAATATTATGATGATGATGATTTAAAATACCTAGGGGAGGAATATCTTTCCTCTATGGTGGTAAATGTAGAATAATAGGACCCCTAGAAACTGCCAGTAGCCCATTCTCAAGAAAAAAGCTTTTGTGACTGGAAAGAATGAAGATGACCCAGAAAAAAGTAGAAATGACAAATGGAGAAAGTCCAGAGTTTCAAGTTTCTAGGTTCAGGTATTCCTTCATTATGTGAGATAGTACATTCCCCATTTTGCCTAAACTGATTGAAGCTATTTTTCTCTCATTTGTGCTAGAAGTTCTGAAGAATACACTGCGATTTCTTATATCTCTTCTTTAACATAAGAGGTAATACATTTAGTCCTTGCTTCCCATGGAACTCCTTGAGATGTCTGAAGTAGGTGTTGTGTTCCCTCTAAACTACACCCACTCTTTAAAAAAAACAAAAAAGAATTTAAAAATCATTTCATTTAACTTTATTTATTTATTTATTTGTTTGGAGGGGTTTTTGCTATAGAGCACGTGCACTTGCCAGAAAGACAGAGAGAGACAGAAAGAAAGCGAGAAATCATCCCCAAGGAGGATTGGCCACGCCACAATCCCTTCTCCATTCTCCTCTCGGGATCTTGGGCACACACGCACATGCACCCGGCATGAGTTAAAGCAACTGGGTCCAGGACTCAAACCGTGGTTGACTACATTGGAGTCCAGCGAGATAGCCATTACACTATCTGCTGGTCCCAAACTTTATTTATTATTTATTATTTTAATTTGACCAGCAAGAGAGAGAGAAAGTAAGAAAGCAACCAGGTCTAGAACTTGGACAGTGGTCAGCTATGTGAGAGTCCAGCGCTCTTAACCACCATGCACCTGCTGGCCCCACTGCATCCACTCTTTTCCAGGAAAAAAATGCCTAGTTATTTTAACAGTTTTTGTTTTCTCTTCCTTTTTCTTTCTTTCTTTCTTTCTTTTTCTTTTTTTTGGAGAGGTTTTTTTTTGCTTTAGGACGCATGCGCTCGCCAGACAGACAGAGACAGACAGAGAGACAGAAAGCGAGAAATCACCCCCCCAGGGGGGATGGCCACGCCGCAATCCCTTCTCCTCCGTTCTCCTCTTGGG
>NW_006203674.1:496690-557497 GCF_000334495.1 Tupaia belangeri chinensis
ACGCGAACCGCGGTTGACTACGTGGGAGTCCAGCAACATAGCCATTACGCTAACTGCTAGTCCCTTTCTTTTTTTTTTTTTTTCTTTCTAGAGATTATGTTTGCTCACCAGAGAGACAGGAATGAGAGGTAGTAAGAAAACACCCCTTATGAGGGATAATCATACTGCTATCCCTTTGCCATCTCTTTCTTCTTTCAGGATTTGGGGCACACAACAGTGCCCAGTAGGTTTCTCAAGCTGCCAGGTTTAGGACTCTAACCATGCAGTCAGCCAGGTGGGTAGAATTCAGCTACCTTAACCATCATACCAGGGACTGGTTCTCAATAATTCTACAGTTTCCAGGTCCCTTCCTAAATTAGTCATGCTACTCAGGATGTTCTATGATTGTCTATGACCTTTCTGAAATATATGGACCCAATAAGCAAGATGCTTCCAAGTTGGTCTTTTCAGTGACTGGACCACACTCTGAAAACAAATTTTACTAACACAACCCAAGACAAGATTAGTATTTTACACAGATTCATTAACTCAATATGATGTCATGATTATTTGAATCCTCAGTTCTTATAATAATGAATACAAATCCAGGTACACTCAACTCTGTAATAGTGCAATGAACTCGTTATAGTAAAAACTTTACATTTGAAGTCTTTAATAAAGTGAGTTTCATCTCATTCTGTTGACCTCATGCCCCATCCTGTTGTGATAATTAAAAATCTGATGATTTAATCTATAGTATTAGTCATTAGTCCTAAATATGAGCAAATCCAGCTTTCTTGACGAGGATCATAGACAGAAATTTTGGGGACACTCTGCTTGGCCAGATTGAGCCCCTTAACAGGGAAATTTCTCTGCTAGATAGACAGGGGTGACTGGTGTCTTCTTGCCATTCCAAGTGATGAAAACCAGAGCTGCCTCATCTTGTATTTAATCCTATCCACTATCTATTAAAATTCACTAAAGCTTGCTAAGCCTCATTTCCTTGAAAGCCTATCAGGTTTCAGTTTCATCAAAGTCAAGTGTATTTAATTAACACAAACCAATTCATTCTGGAAGTGGTCAAGTTCTCCAAAAGGTACTCAATAGAGCTACTGGTATTTTTATAGGAATTAAGCATATGATACAATAGACAAAAATAAGTGTGCTTTCTACATGCCAATACTACCACCTCTTTTGCATACAATTGAATAAATTACCTTTTGTTATGAGACCTTAATCCTCTTTGCTAAGAGGAGTAATTCCCATCTCAGATTGAGCCTGCTAAGAAGTGCATTGGGAGCCAAACTTTAGGGATCTTATTCTGGCATAATGAGGAGGAAACATTGCCCTTTGAAGAAGACAGTCCATTTTGTGATGTCAAAATTTTGCCCTCTAGCCTGATCTGGGGCATCTAAGGACTCACTAGGTTGTACTTCCTGGTGCTCTGGGTACAAGAGGAGATCAGATATGTAAGCACGAGACTGCGCACAGAAGTCCAGGTAGTTACAATCAAATTATCACCTCAGGATGTGATCGGCAGACATTGTGTAAGGAATAGGTGACAATACCTCCGTCCCTATGTTTCAGAGGACTTCTCCACAATGAGTTAAATGGTAACCCTGGAAAGATATGTCTATATCCCAAACACTGGAACTCGTAACTGACTTTACACGTTTTTTTAATTTATTTATTTTACAAACTTTCACTGACCATCACCACAGCATACAGAATGTGATTTTCCAGCCAGAATACACTATAAAATGACTAAATCATATGTGCTACCATCAACAAATAATTTTCCATTTCTTGTTTCTTGCATATATATGTTTTTTTTTCACCTACTTCTCACCCTCTACCATTTTCCATCCTCTTTCCACCCTGTCTCTGGTATCTGCAGTTGCTTCCCATTTCTTTATTCTTTCCTACATTGTATTGATTTGCAAAATATCTTAATTAATCTAAGTATTTTCAATAGTAACTTCAGCTGATATATACATATCTGTGAACACAATTTAACCTTAGGCATGAAACTCTGTGGAATGAATATACTAAATAAACATATTTTCTAAATATGTTACCTTATTTAGAAAAAAGAGAAGGATCTTGGAGATCATCCTGGATTATTCAGACAGGTTCTAAATCCAATGAGGAATATCCTTGAAAGAGAAAGTCAGGGAGCTCTGATACAAAGAGAGGAGGAGAAGATAGTGTGGCAATGAGGCAGGGATTGGGAGTGATGAAACCACAAGCAAAACGATGCCAACAGCCACCAAAAGCTGGAAGCATCAAAGAAGCATTCTCCCCTACAGCCTCCAAAGAGAATGCAGCCCATCAACACTTGATTTCTGTCTTCTAGCCCCCAGAACTGTGAGAGAATGAATGCTCATTGTTTTAAACCATAAAGTTTATAATAATCTGTTATAGCAGACACAGGGAAAACACTTCATAAGCAGTTAAATAATATCTGGGTGGTGTAGCAATAGAAAGTGATGCTCTGTAGGGCAATTCCACATGGAAAGTTTTGTGGTTCAAGCCCACCGACCTAGCTGAGTATGCCAGTCATGTGCATATGTATGTGTGTGATCTGATGATGACTAAAGGCTGGGGTGGATTGCAGCATCAAGATCCTGTTGGGGTACTGTCTCCTTCTCTCACACACACACAGGAAGAAATAAATAAATAAACTTAAAAAAAAAAATCTGGTAATGGAGCCAGCAGGAAGCGTGGAGGTTAAGGCAGCTGGATCCTACCTAGTCAACTGTATGGTTCCAGTGCCAGACCAGAAGCTTGAAAATCATGCCAGGTACATGTGCGTGTGTGCCCAAAAATCTGGAGAGGAAAATAGAAGAAGAGAAGGGATTGTAAAAAAACAGTCACGTTCCCTCTCTATCTCTACCTCTTTCTCTCTGTCTCTGGCAAGTGGAAAATACATTGGTACATCCCATGTGTGCCTCCAGAAGTGCATATTTTATAATCACCAATAGCTGCCCTCCCTTGTACCTTCTAGATCAAAGTGCTAGAGCATCCTTCTCCTTTAATTGAGCCCTCAATGACTGTCCACTGTCATCCTAGGCCTTTTCCCTGCTCAGAACTGTTGGTTGTTGATATTTACTTTAGCCTGATTTTATATGGATACATGTCTTGGGAGGATAAGGGAGTGAGGAGGTTATTGTGTGGGTTTCCCTACTCCAGGGGGCTCTGAAGAAGGAAGAAATGGGAACTGCATTGAATAGGGGCTGGGCCAGCCAAGCTGCCAGCTGCAGTCTATATGAGCCCTTCAAACCTAAGATGAATAACTTGGAAATACAGGGTCATTTAACTCAGGTTTTTCACACTAAACTCCAAACACAGATGCCAAAATATAGAATTATTTCTTTCTCACCAGAATAGACAAAATCATCAAGAAGAAATAAAGAAAGTTGTTTATTTCCACCCATCTCTGTTGTGGATTTTTTCCCCCAATGCACACAATCAAAAACAGGCTGAGCCAATCCTTCATTATTATTATTTCTTTTATCTAAGCACTCATTCTTTGAATTTCAAAAGTTTTTTCCTATTTTCTGATCATTTCTTTCTTGTAACACCCAATTTCTTTTTCTATGGATGTAATATTATCTTGAATTTCCCTGGGAGATACTAATAAAAGTTTCAAAGGCTTGTTTGGTTTGCTTTTGGTTTTACAGACTTTTCTACTCATTGAATTATCTTTATTTTCTCCAAGATCATTAATTTTCTATTATCTTGGGGTTTGGGAAAGAATTATTCATTTTATTTTGTTTTATTTATTATTATTATTATTAAATTTGCTATAAGGTGCATGCACTCACCAGGGAGAGACAGAAAAAGAGAGAGAGAGGGAAAGTGAGAAAGCAAGTTACCAGGTCCAGGACTTGACCACAGTCAGCCATGTAGGAATGCAGCACCTCAACTACCATGCCACTTGCTGACCCCTCTCTTTTTGTTCTTGAGTTTCTATTTTTCTCAAAAGCTTTAGTAATTTATGTGATAGATTACATTTTTCACAAATGGCCACAATAATATCTTATGTTCTACATGCTCTTCTATAAGGTAATCCATAGCCCCACTGAGAGGAGGAGTCTGTCTTCATCCCCTTGAGTCCAGGAGAACTGTATGATTGATTTGAGGAATAGAATAAAGCAGAAGTGCACTGTGCCAGTTCTGGGGATAGCTCTTAACTGGCTTTGCATCTTATGCTTTCTTCCTCTTGGAAACCAGCCTTCATGTAACAAATGTGATTACCCTTAGGCTGCCATGCTTTGACAATACCAAGCCAAGGAGAAGCAAAGCACTAAGCACATGAATAAGAAGTCATCTTGAACGTCCAGTCCCATTGACCCTTAGATGACACCAGTGTCAGCCGCTATTTGTCTATGACTGCATGAGACACCCAAGTGAGAACCACCCAGCTAAGCCCAGACAAGCTAGAGAACTAGAGATAATCATCCATTGTTGCTTTAAGCCACTGAGTTTTGAGTGGTTTGTTAAGCACCAATAACTAGATCACCAGAATGCTTAATTTCCCATTCATATTTAAAATGTGACCCTTGGAAGCATCTTGAGTGGGCCTTTGGAAAGGTGACCTTCATTCTAAGGAGGGTGAACAAGGAGTCAGCCATTATCTTTGAGATGGTAAATATTATACTGTGGAGTTTCACTTTAAAGTTTCAATACCCACACCAGTTATACTAGTTCTCATTGATAGTTCCTTAGGAAAAAACCTATGGCTTATTTCTTGACCTGAGTGCATGCTGCACTCTTCTCTTTGGGCATGTTGAAGGCAAAGGAAGGATGGGACAGAGTGTGTTAATTACTCCATAAACACACTTTAATTCTGTTTCCATTGTCATAAAAAAAACCAGTCTGTTTGGAAGACTCTAAGGCACTGGATGGGAGATATACTCCTTCCCACTCTAATCACTTGAGTGAATCTTCTCAGCTTCAGTATCCCCAATTCACTGCTTCCCAGTCATGACTTCTTTGGCTTTCCACCTTCCAGGAGTCTATTGAGGTCTTTCTCTGATTAATGGAACATCTCCAATCCTCTGTTTTATTCTTGTGTGTGTGTGTGTGTTGGGGAGCTATTAGTTGTTTTTATTTTTTGATAGGGCATATGAACTCTCTGGAGAGAGACAAAGAGACAGAAAGAGAAAGTCAGAAATCACCTCCAGAGGGGTTGGGCGCACCACAGTGACTTCTCCTTCATTTTCCTCTAGAGATTTTGAGTATGTTTGCACATGTGCCTGGCATGGTTTTCTCTTTTTTTCTTTTCTTTCTTCCCTTTTTTTTTTTTTTGAGAGATTTTTGCTATAGGGCACATGTGCTCACTAGAAAGACAGAGACAGAGAGACAGAAAGTGAGAAATAACTCCTCCCCCCCAGAAGGGATGGCCACGCCACAATCCCTTCTCCTACATTATCCTCTCGGGATCTTGGGCATGCACACACACATGTCTGGCATGAGTATATGCCACTGGATCCAGGACCCAAACCGCAGTCGAAGACATGAGAGTACAGCAACATAGCCATTATGCCAACTGCTAGTCCCAAGTTGGCATGATTTTCAAGCTACTGGGTCCAGGACTCAAATCACACAGCCATGTAGAATCCAGCACCTTAATCATCATGCCACCTGCTGGCCCCATTGTTTTTACTCCTTTAAAATTATTTTAAATTTGACATTAGATTATTTTAAATTTTCATAAAACAGATATGTTCCTTCTACATTCTGAAATCTATGTTTTATCTAAATTTAAAGTACTTAATACATTTCCTAAGAAGTTTTATGGTTTAAAAATTTAAAAGCAAATTTCATAAAAGCAATAAACCAAAAAATATGGAAAATTGTGATTTCCACTTCCAGTCTGACATAGAATTTTGCAAGGGCATTATTCTCAACCTAACCAGCTAAACTCCAGAAAATTAAAGTTCTTTTTTAGAGAAAAAGAGATCTACTGCTATTTTAATCCATAGTGAAACTGCAGAAAGAGAAGAAATTCAGCAAAGTGGAAGAACTAAGAAAATTCTAGACATCTTACAGGCGCCATATGTGGTATGACATGATACATTAGAAACCCAAAGAACCATAGCCCCAGAGCAAGTCTTTACTCGTGCACCTTTTCCATGGATCTTCACACAGTTTGGGGGATGGTATGTCAAAAGGAAGAGATAAATAGGAACTGAAAGAACTCTGCTCTGAGACTGATGGGACCCAAAGCAAAAGTATATGCCACTTTAAATCAGGGGAAGAGACAGAACAGGAGAGCTGAGAAGAATGTAACAGAGACACTCTAGGCTTTTAGGCTAAAGAAAGGAGAAGAACTAACACAACTAGCAGCTTGAGAACTTCAGATTTTAACCTAAAGGAGATTGGAATGGAGAGGAAAAGCTGAAGAAAAGCACCGAAGTATTCTAGGCTTTTAGCTACCAAAGTCTGGGCAAGAGACAGAAGAGCTGAAAGAAACACATTATCCTACCAGATCTTTACAGAGGGTAGGAATGCTGCCCTAAGAATACCTAATGGTAAAGCAGTGAGACTGAAAGTGACATCCTCAAGATCAGAAAAACGGGAGCTGGACTCATGAGCAAAAAGAATTCTTCAGAGACGCAAAAGATAGGCAGTTGAGCTGTACATAAAGTAGAGCGATGTCACAGCTCAGAGAGCTTATTTCAGTTCTCAGAGTTCAGGCATCATTGAAGGAGATATTTGAAGGCAGTGTTTAATCAAACTAAAACTGCAACAAAAATCATCCCCAGTTCAACTACATATGTAGTAAACCGACATAAAAAAGCCTAAGCAACTCCATAAACAATACTATTTGCTTCAGTCCCTCCTTAAAAAAAAAAAAAAAAAATTGCCAAAAGGCATATGCACTCACCAGAGAAAGAGAGAGAAAAAAAATGAGAAAGCGCTTCCAATGGAGGATGGTCAGATCACAATCCATCCTACTCCATTCCTCCTGTTAGGATTTGGGGCCTGTGCATGTGCACACATGCACCTGGTGAGTTACTCAAGTCACTGAATCTGGGACTTGAACTGTCCCAGGATGGGATCCAGCTGCCCCAAACATACCACAGACTGGCCTCCCTTCTTTTCTTTTATACAAAATGTCCAAACACACTTTAAAAATCCACACAAAATAAATAAATAAATAAAAATGACACAAATGGTCGAGAGAGGAAATTGTCAATAGAAGCAGACAAGGGATCAGCAGTTGGTGTAATGTCTATGTCCCTGGACTCCCTTGTAATCAACCGTGGTTTGAGTCCTGGATCCAGTGGCTTAAATTCATACCAGGCACATGTGCATGCGTGCCCAAGATCCTGAGAGGAGAATGGAGGAGAAGGGATTGCAGCATGACCATCCCCCCTGGGGGGTGATTTCTCACTTTCTGTCTCTCTGTCTTTCTGGTGAGCACATGTGCCCTATAGCAAAAACCTCTCAAAAAAAAAATACATATATATATATGATAAAACTGCTAACCAAAGTAAGGTAAAGAATATATAAGAGTGAAGTGATGAAACATTTCAGCAGAGACATGAGCACTATTAAGTAGAACCATATAAAAATACTAGAAATAAATATACAATAGCAAAAGGGCTTAATAGCAGAATGGACACGAGCAAGAAAAGAATTGGTCAACTAAAAGACAAGTGAAAAAGAAGTATCCAAGTTGAAAGACAAAAAAAAAAAAAAAAAAGTGGGGAAAAAGAACAAACAAGAGAGGACACTCAAGATAGTTGGAATGATGTCAACTGTCTAACATGTGTATCTAGACTACCGGAAGAAGGAAAAGAGAAAATGGAAAAGAGCTACTTGAAGAAATAATGTCTACAAACATACACCTGGAAAAACTGACCTAGAACTATCAACTCTGATGCACATATTATTAACAGTATTAGAAGACTTACTTTAAGCTAACAAGAAATGAAGGGATACTATAAAGCCTAGTAAGGCATCTACGAGCTTTACCCAATCAAGAGAAAATGCTTGGGGACTCTTGGCCAAGAGGACTGATGGCAAACACTGAATATATTTAAATGTAGAACTAAGCTAAAACAAAGATACAAGCGATAAAATAGTGTGAAATGTTATGGGTTCTGACAAACTATAAATAAAATAAATAATGGGTATAGAAGGGAGAGAAAATGAAGAAAACAATGAATTTATTGACTGGCATATATACAGTAAATAGGAGGCAAAATATAACATTTAAGTCTTACAAACCCAATAGTATTAGTCCTTAGAAGGATAGAGGGAACTATAGACATTAAAACTTATTGGTATGAAGGTAACTACTAGAACAAATAAAAACAAAATTTCATGAATACCAAAATAACTACCAAAAAAGTGGGAAAAAAATCAATAAAGAAAAACATTAAGTCAACAAGGAAAAAAAAAAAAACTAGCAGACTGATTTGTTTTAAATGGGCAAAAGACTTAACAGGCATTTTGGAAAAGAATCTATTTGAATAACTTCTAAGTATAATATATGTTTATTTCAGTTCCATCTCTGCCCCATCCCCAAAGAGTTGAGTAGGGATGTGGGAGTGGAACTGAAAGTTCCAGGGTTCTAAGCATGGCTTGGTCTTTCTTTCACACAGGTGTGCACAAGAGCATTGCTTGTAACTGCAAACATTGAGAATATAAATATCTATTCATAAAGGGCTGGATAGGGGCTGATGGTGGTGCAGTGGTAGAATTCAGCTCTGTGAAGCAGACCTACATAGGAGGGATGCTAGCTCATGTCTGGAGACCACTTTGAGTATACCAGGAGCGTGTGTGTGTCCATAATCCAGGCTGAAGAGACAGAGAGAGGGAAAGTGAGAAATCACTCCCCGGAAGCATGACCTCATCACAATCCCTTCTCCATTCTCCTCTCAGGATTTTAGGCACACATGCACACATGTCCGGTGTTTCAAGTTGCAGGGTCCGAGACTCAAACCACAGTCAACCATGTGGAAATCCAGTATGTCACCTGCTAGTCCCAAGCAGCTTCATTTCTACTGTTATTCTACCACTCTATTCCCATGACCTTCTTGTAAGTAGATAATTATTTCATTGTTTCTGATTTATCTTTATCAAGCTTCTTTTTATAAAATCAGCAAGCACACACATACATACATGAACTATTTTAATTTCTTCTTTCTTACATAAAAGTTGGCACATAATGAAACCTAATACCTGGTACTTGACTTCCAATACTAGCTCTCACTAGAAAAAACCAGGACTCCTTAAAGAAATAACTAATTCCAGATCTAGGGCAGAAAAATTTTAAAGTAATCTTAGAATGTTGCCTGAGCTAGAAAGCAAGAAAGACTTAAAGACTGTAGGGAACCAGATGATGTATAGTGATTGAGTGTTTAAAAAAGAGAGAATAAAAAATAAGAATAACAATCTGAAAAAAATGAAAAGCTATTTGATGATGATGATGATGTGGATAGTAATGTCTTTGTCCTAACCGATATGGTAATTGTGCTGGAAAAAATTAAATGTTATACACTGTAAAGATATATGTGATTAAATGTAATATAAAATAATAAAATAAAATAAAAAATGACTGAAGGGGATATATCCGGAGGACACAGGAGCCTGCTTTAAAGGGCTCTGATTAGAAAAATGTCACACAATTTGAACATTAAAATTACTAATGAAGGTAATGAACTATAATATTGAATTTAAAAATCTATAAATTTATAGTGAGACTCAAAGAGATGGAAAAGGTGCAAGGGGTGGGGGAGGAATCTTCCTGACAGGAGAAAGCTATCTAATAAGGGCAGGAAGAATGGTAGAATTGGAATACAGTAATTGCTTCAGGCAAGGCACAGCAATGGATGCTAAAACTATTGGTTTAAACATTGTGGGGGAACATCATATTCCTACAACTTGAAAGTATCACCTATCCCTCACCACCAGTTTACTTGTTAAATATAAAGACAATCAGCTATATTTTAAATAGACAGATTTGGGGGCCATCAAGTGGCACAGTAATTAAGGCACTGGACTCCCACATAACTGACTAAAGTATGAGTCCCAGACCTGGTAGTTTGAAAATCATGCTGGACACATGTGCATGTGTGCCCAAAATTCCAGAAGGAGAAGAGAGGAGAGGCGATTGCAGTGTGTCCATCTGCTTGGGGAGTGATTTCTCACTGTCTCTCTTTCTCTCTCACTCCGGTGAGTACATGTGCCCTACGGCAAAAACCTTAAAAAAAAAAAAAAAAAGATCTGATGCCCTACGGCAAAACCCTTAAAAAAAAAAAAAAAAAAGATCTGAAAGACAATACCTATCCAAGAGATCAAATTTAGCCTCAACAAGAATGGAACAACCCGATGTTGCAAAATTCCTGATATGATGCATGAGAAGTACACAGCATCAGATATGTACCGTCCCTGCTATCACTACATATTAGACCCCAATCTGATAATTAAGAAATAATCATGCAAATCCAGATGGGACATTCTACCAAAAAGCTGGTCTGGATTTAAATTGTTCATGTCATCACACACACACACACACACACACACACACACACAGATAGGGAAGAGATAAAGATAAATGATAACTAAATGCAGTGTCTGGTCCTTGACTACATTTGGTATTGAGCACTTTAAAAGAAAATGTTTGAATCAATTGGTAAAACTTGAAAATGGGCTATAAATTAAAGTGCATTATTTTATTAATTTTAAATCTCTTAGGTACAGTGATGGTGTTGTGGTTATGAAGGAAAATAGCTTTCTTCTTAGAAGTATGATGAAATTTTATGGATGAAGTGACATGATTAATTTGTTTTGAATGATTAAGAAATAAAAAATATATGTGCATATGGTGACAGATACGGGGACCATGAGTACATGTACATGAAAGAAAGAGAAACAGAATGCAAATGTGGCAAAACATTTAAAATTGGTGAATTCAATTCAAGTCTAATGTATTTTTATTATTGAAAATTTTCTATAGGTCTGAAATTTTTCAAAATAAAAATGTGATAAAATACACAAAAATTAAAATAGTTTATAGATTGGCAAATGAATGAAAATTGGAAATTCAAATGTATTTTAACATGATTTGTAGCTATAACCAAGTAAATTTCTTCTATTGTAAATGACCAAGTAGCTGATGCTACAGTTGGAAAATATGATAAAATAGTAAAATGCAAAAAAAGAAGGAAAAGGTTTAAAAATGTTATTTTGGTCATTGAGAAAAAGTGCATAATTTTAACTTAAAATTCCAATTTCCTTACATCTCCACCAAATAAACATTAACATTTTTAAAGGTTTTAAAGGTTATCATTTGGAATTTCCAATTCAAGAGAGAGGATTTAATATATACATTTAGCTCTACTCTCTCACAGATTCTAAATGTATTTTATTTAAGTTTTTGGAATAAACCCATGAGGACAAAGAGTTCTATAGAGAAAACTAAAATCACAGAATATTGAAAGCTTAAAAAATAGATGGACAGGTAGTCCGCCTGACTCAGCAGTTGGGAGAGCACTAAATTATAAACACCTGGTAAGGAAAGCCAAGAAGGAACTCAGTTTACATTGCAGCTTCCCGCAAGGCTCAGAAATTAGCAACACAGGATATTTTTGAAAGTGGATTGCTGAAGGTGGTTTAAAGTCTGTTTAAAAAGCGAAGTCTTTTTTTTTACTCTGTAGTCATAAAGCTGACCCCTTTCCATAAACAAGAAATTAATAAAAGAATAAAGGCATGTTGAATAGTGTTATAATGAAAACAGAAATAGAAGCTTACATCAGACTATTGAGAGCTGACCTCCAACTTTCTTTCCCCACTTGACTTTCAGTAAGCTGGCAGCCAGGTATTTACTCGCCAGGTGAGAAATTAGAAATAACCAGTTCAAGGGGAAAACAACTCTTAATGTGAAACAAGGAGTTCCCTATATATGATGACCCAGACAGATCGCACTAGTAGGAAAGCCATGACTGAGAAGTTCCCCACATAAGCTTCTGAGTGTCCCATATTTAAATGTGAGTACACAGCCAAGGACCATGAAACATTAGAAAGAGCATATAATGGGAAAGAGACTGATCAAAAGAACCAGCAGGAAAAGCACAGTAACAGAGGAAACAGAAACAATTCACGAGAACAAAAATTAATTTAAAAATATCATTAGGGGCCAGTAGGTGGTATAGTGGTTAAGGCACTGGACTCCCATGTGGTTGATTGTGGTTCAAGTCCTAGACCTGGTAGCTTAAAACTCAAGTTGGGTGTGTGTGCATGCATGCCTAAAATCTCAAAAGAAGAGTAGAGGAGAAGGGAATGCCATATAGCCACCTACCCTGGGAGGTGATTTCTTGTTTTCTGTCTTTATGTTCCTCTGGCAAACGCACACTCCCTATAGCAAAAATCTCTCTCTCAAGAAAAAAAAAAAAAGTATCATTAAAATCCTTGGAGAAATAAGCAACTGTACTGTATTCATGGAACAAGAACAGAATGCCATAATAAATGGATGTCCAGAAAATGTAAAAAGTTGGTAGGAGGAGGAAAAATCCTAGGAATGAGAGCAAAAGGGTAAACGAATTTAAAAAAATGGCAGAGAAATGATCTAACATCCAGATAATGTTGAGGTTTCTAAAGGAGAAAACAGATCATGAAAGGGAGAAAAGTAGTAAGTCAAAAGTAATCATTTGAGAACATTTTCCATAACTGAAGTCTATGAATTGCTAATTAGTATATGAACATGATATTCCTACAATTGAAAAAAAAACAAATTTAGCCCCACCTCCCCTACAGTCACCATCTTGTTTCTCTCCTATTTATAGGTAAACACCTTGAAAGACTGATTCGAATAGCTGGAATTGCTTCCACTCATTTTTCTCTAGAACAAACCCATCAGGGGTTTTGCCCCACAACTCTACTGAAACTGCTCTTCTCAAGGATGTTTACAACTTTCAAATTGCTAAACTCAATGGCAAATATTCTGTCCTCTATCACCCCTCATCAGATATGCAACTATTGAAATCTTACCCACCTATTCTTTGACAGCTTCCTTTTTTCAGTTACTCAGGCAAAGAAAAATAGGTTATGACATATTCTGACTCTTTAGATATCATATAGATACTCCTACATCTATACCACCAATGAATTCCAGCTTCAAAGAGAATTAGAATCTGGCTTAATGCATTCTATTTCACTTTGAGTTTAAAAAAAAAAATCTTTTCAATGGCCCATGAGTCCCAATATAACCTGACTCCTCTTACCTCTAATACCATATCGCTTCCTAGGCCTTTTGCTTACTCTGCTCCAGTGACAAAAGTCTCCTATTGTCCCTTGAGCACAGTGAGCATGTACTGTCCTGTAGATCTTTACATCTGATCTTGAAATGCCCTTTTTCCAGGTATCAGCATTACTTAGCTCCTTCAAGACTTAATTCAAATGTCACCTTCTTGGTGTGGCATTCCTCAATTACATGATGTAAAAATGCAATCACTCCAGCTACCCACTCACCAAAATTCTCTATCCTTCCTTCTCATGTTATTTTTTTCTCCAAGGTATTTAACATCTTTGAAGATGCTGTTTTACTATATTTTAAAATTGTCTTTCTTTTTCACTAGAGTATAAGCTTCAAGAGCATTGGCATTTCTCTGTTTTATTCCCCAAAACATCACCAGCATATGCAGTAGTACATGGCACTTGGTGCACTTGATACATTATTTGTGGATTGAACTATCAAATAAGTGAATGCTCACTAAGTACACAGCACAATGGATAAAAGTAGATCCACACCAAGGGACCAGCGGATAGCGTAATGGTTACACAGCTGGATTCCCACATAGTTGACCATGGTTTGAGTCCAGGACCTGGTAGTTTAAAACTCACAGAGTGCGTGTGTATGCATGCCCAAAATCCCCAAGAGGACAGTGGAGCAGAAGGGATTGCAGCTTGGCTATCCCCTCCGGGGTGTGATTTCTAGCTTTCTGTCTGTTCTGTCTGTCTTTCTCTGTCTCTCCTATAGCAAAAATCTCTTCCAAAAAAAAAAAAAAAGTAGACCCACACCAAGAAAATGGTAAGAAGGAAGACAAAGAAAAGACCCAGGAACTTCTATAGAGAGAAAACTAGAGTGCTTACAAAGAATTAAGAATTGCACTGTTGTCAGTTTTTGAACATCTCAATTTTTTTCTTAGAATCCTATACCCAAACTATTAACTAAATGCCAATTTATACTAAAGACACTCGTGAACATACCTTAGGGCATTAGTGTTGGCTTTTCTAGCTATAGGAAAATTCTTCCCCAAAATAACATAACTAACTTCTGTGCCTCTTTTGTCATTTCTCACATCATTTGCTCAACAAGGCTTACCCTTGCTTCTTCTAACTCTACTCTAATGTTCCCAATCTCAATATCTTGCTAAGATACAGGTTGGAGAATCTCTAACTTAGGCTCTAGGCTTCATATGACCTGACCTCTCTGCCTCTCTCACACACATACACATGTGCATGTATGACACATACACACATGCAATTAAAGAATATCTGAACACATTTGTCATCTAGAATCTGGCCTTCCAAGCTGGTCCAGCACTATCTGTATCTGTAGTCAGCTACTCTTATGACTAACATCCTTCAGGCCAAAGAAAATACATCTTCTATCTCTTCCCCTATGTCCTTGAAATACAAGGAAACAGGGTCTAAATGCCATGAAGGTTTGCAGACTGGGCCACTGCCAGCTTCAATGAGAGACACTGCTTTGGAGTGTAGGCAGGATTTGAGCAGCAGAAACACTTAAGTAAGAGACAAACTAATTCTTTGTCAAATCCTTTCTCTCAGATAGCATGAATGCAATAGATTCTTACCAAAAAAAAGTAACATTTTCCAGTGATGCTGGAAACATCTGTTTCTTTACTTCTCTTTGAATTCCAATTTGTGGGTCCAAGGTACACACAAATTCAACATATACTCACAGCAGTTGCAAATGGCAGTTGAAGAATATTTTGCAATATGAAATGATCCATATCACTCCAAAATGTGTACAGGTGTATCTAGACATAACAAGAGTCAAAGTGATGCTACTTAAATGAGTTCACTCTGAGCTCTTGTTCCAAAGCTCCAAAATGTTAGGGTCAAGCCTTATCCCTCTGTATTTTCTCCTTCTCCTTGATACTTACCGTTGGTTTTTGTTTTTGTTTTTGTTTTTGTTTCTTAAATAGAGGTTTCCCTTATAGGGCTTGTGTGCTCATCAGAGAGACAGAGAGAAGGAAAGTGAGAACCACTCCCCAGGGAGAATGACCATGTTGCAATCCCTTCTCTTCTATTCTCCTCTTGTGGTTTTGGGTACGCATGCACATGCCCCGGGCGTGAGTTTTAAACCACTGGGTCCAGGACTCAATTCACAGTTGACTATGTGGGAGTCCAGAAACATAACCATTATGCCTTCTGCTGGTCCTGGTACTTACCACTTTTTAATACATTATGCAATTTACTTATTCATTATATTTATTTATTTTTTAAGTGATTTTACTTAACTTTATTTATCCATTTTTTTTTTTTAATTTGACCAGAGAGGGACAGAGAGAGAGAAAGTGAGAAAGCAAGCCACCAGTTCAGGTCTGGGACTTGAACTACAGTTGACCATGTGGGAGTCCAGCATCCTTAAGCACCATGCCACCTGCCGGCCCCCATTATATTTATTTTTAACATCAGACTTTCCCTGCTAGAGTATTAGGTCCTCAAAAACATGAATGTGAGATTATAACCAAGATGGATCCGAAGGACCTAAGACACATACAAAATACTTTCTTCCTAGAATTCTTAATAAGTGCTTAGTAATATTTGATGAATGAACAAATACCTTAATTCTATGTATCTTATTTAGAGTAGCAACTGAAGCATGTACACTTTAAAATAGTAGAGACATAGTATTCAAAAAACTTGTTGTGGGGCCTTCAGAAGAAGGTTCCACATGGCTCCAGCGAACTAGATATTTCAGGGAATGAAGATTTTCTGCTGATAATTCAGCCTCCAGCAAACGAGCTAGTGGCTGAACTTCAAGAATTTGAAAGAAACACACCATCCATCAGATCAGTGGAAAAGAAATTACCGCCGGATCACGAGAAATATGGGAAAACGAGAAAATACCTCTCCTCCAAGGGAAAAGAGTAACTCTTCTTCATCCACAAGCAGTTCGGTGAAAATCAGGGAAATGTCTGATAAGGAATTTAGAGCATTCATAATGTCGAAGCTAACAGAGATAGGAGAGAAGAGAGATAATGAACTGCTAAAGAGAAAGGAGAAAGAAGTTGACGAGTTCCAGGAGATGAGGAAATTCTTGCAAGATCTAAAAGAGGAATTACACACTTTACAAAAGACTCAAACGGAACTGCTAGAGTAGAGATGAATAATACAAGAAGTCAAACTCTCCCTTGGAAGTATTAAAAGCAGACTAGATCATTCAGAAAATAGAATCTCAGATGTAGAAGAGAAAATGGCTGGCCTAGAAAAATCCACCACAAAGACTGAGAAAATGGCCCACAAATTTGAGAATAATATGCGAGAAGTACTGGATACCATCAAACGTCCAAATATCTGGATAATTGGCATTCCAGAAGATGAAGAGACCCATAAGGGCATTGATAATCTATTCCATGAAATCCTGCAAGAAAACTTTCCAAACCTAGAGAGGCATTCGAAGATCCAGTCCCAGGAAATACAAAGGACCCCAAATAGAATCAACCCAAGAAGATCTTCTCCAAGACACATTATAGCCAGGTTGACCAAAACTGCAGACAAAGACAAGATACTAAGATTAGCAAGAGAAAAACAGCAAGTTACCTACAAAGGACATCCCATCAGGCTAACAGCAGATCTCTCATCAGAAACAATAAAAGCGAGGAGAGAATGGGAAAATATATTCCAAGTGTTAAGAGAGAAGCAGTTTCAGCCAAGAATACTGTATCCGGCAAGATTATCTTTCAGGTGGGAAGAAAAGACAAGAACATTCTCAGATAAACAAAACCTGAAAGAATTTACCAGCACCAGACCAGACCTCCAAGAAGTTCTCAAGGATGTGCTGTATCAGGAAAACTAAACGCAGATACATGGAAATAAGAGTCCAAAAACTGAGAAAGTAGCTAACTTAATCATAGGGACAAGTCTGGAGTTGAATACTATATCCCAGAATTTAATCAGGAAAATTGAACCAGAACAGAAGATAAAAGTATATGAGACTGATAGGTTCATGCACCTACCATTTGAACAGAATCCTAACCTGTTTCCGGGCTTTAAGCAAAGTTCCTTGGCGGTTCTTTGATTTAAGTTAAAACTGGTTTTCTTAGTAGTAACGAGGGAACTCACCTTTGAAAGTAGTCAGGTTATGTAGGAAATTGTGTGATCAATGCAATGTGGGTGGGAAGGGAATGGAGGACAATTTTGGACACTAGAGGTGGTGTGAGAGGAGGGTGGGAAGGGACAGAGGGTCAGAAAGAGGGGTGGAATTAATTCTAGCAACTAGAAGTGGAAATTTATATTTTTTGTAATGTGCATGATTGAGTCACTATGCAGTGTGTACTGGATGGGAGATCGCATTTTGTGTGCTGTGATGATGCCTAGAGAAGGAATGTAAATTGAGTTACAAAAAAGAGTTTCAGGAAAACAAAATATATCTATTCAATGACTGCAGTAGGATATGTAGCCCCAGTTAGGTGCTACTTGATAGGATGCGTAAAGTTAGACTTGTGCTCATGGAAATGTGTCACATGTGTTTGCTAGGAGGGTATTTGGATTGATGAGGGTCTTTGGTGATTCAATAAAATGTGGGGGGAAAATGGTATAGAAAGCAAACATAGATAACAGAGAAAGTGTGGGAGGAGAACAGGAGGTGGCAGAGGGTAAGAGAGAGGGAACCAAGGATAGGGGGAAAAAAGCAAAACATACAGAAAACAAGAAATGGAAGATCACTTGCTAATAATAACATGTTTGTTGATATGCTTGATAGAGACAATATACAGTGTACTCTGGATGGAAAAAAAAAAAGAAATGGAAAAATTGTTTGTTGATAACACATATGTTGATGTACTTGATTGAGCCAACAGACAATGTATTTTGGATGAAAACTTCATTTTGTATACTGTAATGATGTATAGCATATTAATGTTAAAAAATAAAAACAAATTAAAAAAAAAAAATAATAAATAATAAATAAAATAATTATTTTAAAAAATTATCAATCTGGTGATTGTTAATTCAGTGACCATATCAGAAACACTTTGCAATGATGTTGGAGAGGTAGCATAGTAAAGGGAGAAGTACTAGTCAAATAGGGAGTTTTTCTTATTTTATTTAACTTTATTTATTTATTTCCTTTAATTTGACTATAGAGGGACAGAGAGAGAGAGAGAGAGACTGAAAGTGAAAAGGCAAACTGCCAGGTCCAGGATCTGAACCTTGGTCGGCCATGTGGGAGTCTAGCGCCCTTAATCACCATGCCACCTGCCAGCCCAGGAGTTTTTCTTATCCTTGCTTGTTCCAAAATAGCTTGGTGACTTCTCTGAGCACTCATATTACCTGGGAAAAGGTGAGAACGAACTGGATAAATTCCTAGTCACTAACAATTTGAAATTTTCTGTTTAGCCTGATGACTTGTGTAAAGGTAATCATAAAATAACTTTTGAAGTCTCCAATTATCCCGAGGTATCACTGAAAAGTATTCTTGTCTTGACTGCTTTCAGGCAAAGGATTTATCCAAGTTAAAAGTGAAACCCCAAATGACCTAAAGCATTTTAGGTCTTCTGTGTTATTTATTTTCCATTTCAAAGCAGATTTAAGGTTAGGATTTTGTATAAACGTCATAGTAATAAATGGCTACTATTTATACTTGAAATACAGTTATTTGCCCCAGGTCTCCCAATACTAGTTTTGCTCTGGTGTGTTTTCTTTTTTTTTAAACCAAATTAATTTTAAAACCTTTTCTGAAAGGCCATAAATGAGAAAGAGAAAGAAAACAAACCTGTTTAATATAATAAAAATATATATATTTTGATTCCACTTGGAGCATTCAAACGGCTTTCCATTTTCCGTGGTCACTAAATACTCACAAGGCCTTGCTCTATTAGTTACTAAGGTAACCCCAAGCTGGCAGCATGTTGACATACCTTTCAAGGCCAAGAGATTTTGCAGCATTTTATAGATAATGTCACATTAACCTCAAACTTGATCTTTTCACAAGAGAACAATAATTGTTGAATGAATCTGTTGTAATTTTATTGTTTTTTTTTTTAAGTGACTTTTTGTTGCACTTTCTTTCAGTTCAGTTACTATTTATTCTGTTTTCAAAATTAAATAGTGGTATAATTCAGAAATATTTATTGATTTCTGCATTAAACCATTCATGCTGTTCTTATGCCGTTTAACTCACAGCCTGGGTCAGAACCCATGTAGTTATCCAAATGATCCCCCAAAGAGAAAATAGCCTTTGATCTACCCTTACAGCCCCATAAAGATATACCTAATAAAAATCAAAGCAAAGCACAGTTCATTAGTCTTTTCCAACATAGCAACTTGTATAAATAACCTAAAGTAATGGTAAATTTAGAAAAACATATATTTGAAAAAAAATATATTAAGCATTCATAAACTCAAATATACTGACAGGATTATTTCTCTGTTTAACAACTAGGTGCTTAAAAATATTTGGGATAATTCATGTTTGATAAATCTAATCAAAGAAAATACCTGAATATAAAATAATGGTAGCTCTCAAATATTTGCAAACTCTTCCAACAAATCAAGCATCCTCACAAAATCAGCATTTGTGGGTAGTCAATTTCTCTCTCTTCTAAAGTTCTCCAAGTTCTTACATATTCAGTGGTTCTTTGCAAGCTCTTAAATTTATCCATTTACTTTCAGTTTAGTGCATCTTCAAACATCCTTGAACTTCACCTTATTCACTTAGATTCTATTTAAAAAGTTACTATTTTTGGATACTGACAACTGTGTGAAGGTCATAACGAATTGATCAAAGGAGTTAATAAGATTGCTCAGAATCAAATATTTTCTCTAAAGTGATAGAGCTATTTAATGTAGCAAATATTGGCTGTATCTGTGTAATAGTTAATATGCAAAATAAGCACAATAATTAATTCATAGTTTATTTGAACTTGTGTAACTCCCCATTTAAATTTTGCTTTATTAAAGATGATTTTTATTACTTCCCTGTGGCAATCTAACCTTTGGAGAGTGGGAAATTATCCACCATGTGCATTTTTTGTATTCGATTATTAACATCCAATTATGTTCTAGTTAATTTGAAAGTGTTGGAAAGCAAATGACATGTTTTGCTTACTGCAGAAAATCTTGCCATTCAAAATTTTAAATTATTAGATACTCCATTTCTTTATTTGTGATAAGAATACCAATTCGCATAACATCTTGGATTGATTAGGGTCTTTGGTGATTCAATAAAATGTGGGGGAAAAACAGTATAGAAAGCAAACATAGATACCAGAGACAGTGTGGGAGGAGAGGGGGAGATGGCAAAGGGTAAGAGATAGGGAATGAAGGATGGGGGGAAAAAGCAAAACATACAGAAAACAAGAAATGGAAGATCATTTGCTGACAATAACATGTTTGTTCATGTGCTTGATTGAGACAATATACAGTGTACTCTGGATGGAAAATCTCATTTTGTATGCTGTAATGATGTACAGTGAATGAATGCAAATAAATAAATTGAAATAAAAAAAAAACTTATTGTCCCAGGGGATCATATATAAGAGAGAAGCATAGGGCAGTCCCAGGATGATGGACAAAGAAAAGCTCAAGATGACAGTGGTGCAATAGGGCTAGAGGAACACCAGTACAGACAGGAGCAGGTCAAAAGGCTGCAAGAAGACTTCCTCAAGATAATGACCACTGCTTTCGTCTGTTTGATGGGCTAGAACAAAGGGCCATGAACTGGTCTTTGGCTTATAAGCAACACAAATGTATTTCTCACAGTTCTGAAGGTTAGAAATCTGAGATCAGGGTACCAGCATGATTGGATTCTACCGAGGACACCCTTCTGGTTAGACTGCCGACTTTTCACTGTGTCCTCACATGGCAGAAAGAGGGCAAGAGAACCCACTGGGATTCCTTTTTATTTTTTTCTTTTTAATGTAAAGACACTAATCCCAGTCATGAGGGCCTACCCTTATGACCTAGTCACTTTCCAAAGCCCTACCTACCTCCTAATGCCATCATAACTTAAGGGTTAAGATTCCAACACATGACTATTTGGAGTGGATACATTCAGTCCATAATGTTTATTGACTAAATAATGTGCTTGAACATACTGAGAGAAATTTATGCAACTCAGAATATTGGAGGTTGAAGTTTTTGGGGGAGAGGTGGGCTGGAGAGAAGAGAGAGAGAGATAATAAAAGGAAAAGTGAGAAATCATTCCACAGTGAGAATGGCCATGCTGCAATCCCTTCTCCTCCATTCTCCTCCTGGGATTTTGGGCACACATGCGCACATATCCAGCCTGATTTTTCAAGTCAGCAGGTCCAGGACTCAACTCATGGTTGACCATGTGGGGGCCCAGCACCTTAACCACAATGCCACTTACTGGTCATGAGGTTGAGTTATCGGTAATAACTAGGGAAAATAAATAAGCAAGGCAGTCATTAATCCTGGTAACAACATGTTAGACAAGGAAGAGCAGGCCTAGTATACTACAGGGCCTATGTCAGTCATGATAATATAAACACAGAACATCAAAGCAGGTGTGCCATGGAGGCCCTGTACCAAAGATAACCAAATCCTCACTTTCCATATGCAGGATCAAGAGATCATGCCTGAAACTAAAAACTCAAGCAGCAATAAAAGATACACACTTAGCAATATGGAGAGAAATGCCAAAAGAATCAGCTAAGAGACCTGAGAGTGGTTGTCTCTGCAAGAGAAATATGGAGTGCTGGGGGTGGTACAACTTCAGGATTTCATTTTTTGTGTGTTCTGGAATAAGAGTAGAGGAACAGCTGATTCTCTGAATTGTGCACACCCATCTTTAATAAAAAATAAAAATAAAATAAGACACACACTCCACAAAAAATTGCTTATGCTTATAGAGACATATAGATACAGACAGACAGAGACAAGATTTGCAAGCCAGACCAGGGACAATGGTTACCTCTGTTACCCGAGAACCTCTGAGAAGGGAGTGAGACTGCAAGTGCAGAGGAGGAAGAAGGACTCTCCTGCTTGCTCCAATTGCTTCTATATTGATTTTACATAAATGAAAATGTATCATTTGAGAAATCAGACAAAAAGATGAAACATAGAAGGAGGAAACGGGATGCCATTTTGGAGAACTAACCATTAATCTGGGGCAGCCCCTTATCCTACTATAAATTGGAATAAGAGACAGAGGAGGGGAAGGAAGCTAGAGGACTCAATGCAGGCAGGAAAACAAGGGTCTGAGTCCTTCTGAGACCAGAGGCTGGATGGGGAATTTTAACCTTGAGCAAAAAGGTGAACCTCCTGGGTTCTACAGGCATAGTGTTTCTGTGAAAGACTGGTCCTCAGACTATCTCTGGTGGGACCCAGTGTCACTTCCTTGCTGTTGAGTACAACAGCAATTCCAGGAGCAAAATTATCCACCCACCCACCCAGAATTTAGGTACATATCAGTCTCAGGGTGGGTTCTAGTAAAGCAAAGAAAGAGTCCTCTTAGGAATGGGCTGCAGGAAGCCTGTCTCCTGCCCTCTGGCCAGCCTCACAGATGGACCACTCTGGCCGGCAGCCACCCAGCACTGCCCTTGAGCATTTTCGGCCCACTCAGCCCTGGCCTGGCCCCTGCCAGAGGCCCCCCGAGAGTCATAACGTTGTGGGCCATTACAGTGGAACATTGCTCCACTGCAGGGCAGCTGGGTCACCCCAGGAGGAGCTGGGCAGATGTTACACCTTCCTCCCACCATCTCTATGGGCCAGGGGTGAGAAGAGGCAAGGGAGTGAGTCTCCCACTGGGTAGATCAGGGCCATCGGCATGCCGGCCGATCCCAGGGAGACAGTGCCTTTACCAAAAAGAACACATCTTGCATCATAATAGGTAAGAAAAGAAAATGTGTTCTAGTAGTTTTTATTGGTTTTTGCTTGGGGTGGGTTGTCTGAGGAAGGAAAGGTCTGTCAATTCACAATAAATGGTGATCTACCTATGTATACATGAATCCTTGCCCGTTTCATTTATTGACTCAATCAACACTAACTGGGAAATGGTGTGATAAAGGCTAACATTTGCTGAATACTTAACTGTGTGCAATGCTCCATACTAATTCTTTGTATCTATTCTCTCAGTTAACCACCACAGACTTATAAAGTAGATGCTATGATTGTACTAATTTTGTCAATGAGGAAGTGACATTTGGATGAGATAACCAACCCAAGATGACAAAGAAACCTGATAGAGTTGAACTATTTGTCTCTGGCTCTACTCACTCCCATAAAATAGGAAGAAGATTTTTGGCTAGACACTCTATGTCTGTCAAGAAAGCTTCCATTTACTTAACGCCATGGTCCTTGTAAGTTATTTGGGGTTTGAGGACAATGAAGTTAAGGACGCGAAGGTTGGCGTTGGAGTAGAGAGGAAGTAAGGTGGTTATAGCCAAGCGCTTCTGCACTCAGCTAAGGGACTACTCTAGATCATGCCCTCACTGATGGATAAGCAAATCCATTAGCCACACATCTGTCAGTCACTGTAGAGACCACATGACTGAGCATGCTAGAAGCTGGTCTTGGCCCCTGCACTGAGTGAGGTAGGAGCAGGAGAAGCAATGGAATGGAGAGATTGGAGTGATGAGGAGAAGGGAAGTTGGAGGGTGAGAGGCTCAGTCAGAGAAGGCCAACTGAAATGCCATAACCATTAAGGATGTCTGAGGAGGGTAGAGTCATGATTAAAAAAAAAAAAAAAAAGTAAAGCCACTGTATGCAAAGTTGACTTGAACAAGAAAGATGGGAATTAAGGAAGCAGCTCAAATGGCCATGAAGCCATCTTCTAAACCTTGAAGCCCTCATGGCTATAAAAATAATGGAAATGACATTTCAAGTGATCAAAACAACCTTGCAAAGGAAAGAAAGTCCCTACTTCCACCACCTTCTAAGAAATGCCCTCTGAACTGCCTCCCTGCCTGCTCCCTTCTTCATTCCTTCTGTCTTCCTACAGGAGAATTCTCTGTTGACAGTGACCATGGTGGGGGCAGGAGGCCAAGGATGATTTCTTTTCCATGAGGACTGCTTTGCAATTGCCCAGTGCCAGCAATACATATGCAGCTCTGTGTAGAAAGGAGTTTGCATTGAATCTGTTAGAAAGGAAACTCCAAAAACCTCTGTTGGAAATGACAGCTCTTGACAAGATGAAAGGAGGTGTCTTGCTCAGATCTTCACTTAAAACAATCTGGAGTTCCATTAGTATTCATTGAGGAGCTGCAGCATGGAACAAGTACAAGCACCATGAATAAAATTAAAACTGGTATTGACTCTCAGCACAGCAGAGGTGGGAGGAGGCTGCCCAGAGCTGCCTGGGCTTCTGCGGCCTTGATTCTTTGTGGTCAGACATGACCCATCCAAGGCATTGCATGTACATTTTAATCTGATCACATGCTCATGTCAACAACTGTCCCACCAGTCAGCTCACACTCGTGTTCTGACTTCTAGGAATGAAGTTAGACATGGGCACTCCCTTCATTGTCCCTAAAAACCATCCTGGATTGATTCATCTTGGTTCTGCATCCATCTGGCTCCCGACTTTTGGCTTCATTCCATCCGATGGTTCTTACTCTAACATTTGGGCTCCACGCTGGTTTCATCTTACTAATTCATATACTTGTCTCCTCTTTAAGGCCTTGGGTTTCTCTGTCTCCCCATCCCCACCATGCCAGTCCATTCCTCTCTAGGCCATGGACTGCCCTGGCCTGGCCTTCTCATTTGGCGCCAATCCTCAGCTCCAGTATAGTCTATCGGGTCCACCTCAAATTGTGACTTTATACACATGGACAGCAGAGTAGGACCATCATCCAAACTGCCCCTTGCAAAACCTACTAGGCTAGATCTGATCACAGTACTCATTTCCCTGCCCTAGCCGCAAGTGCATAATGCCCACTAACAGGAACAGCAAAAGGAAAGGGAGAAGAGTGCCCTAGAGGTAAGTAATCCAGGAGAGGAGTTTGCAAAACATCTCAGTTGC
The DNA here is from genome assembly GCF_000334495.1 of Tupaia belangeri chinensis. Lineage (NCBI taxonomy): Eukaryota > Metazoa > Chordata > Mammalia > Scandentia > Tupaiidae > Tupaia > Tupaia belangeri. The sequence goes on from NW_006203674.1 coordinate 521,862, forward strand.
TTTTTCTGGGCTCCCTTCTGTGGTTCTCTGGGGTCAGAGTGGCCCGGCTGTTTGGAGGTTCGATGCATCCCTGGCACTTACTTGCAAGGTCATGGTAGCCCTCATTGTGCATACAGCTGCAGCGATGGGCTCCAGAAGGTCCCCTGTTCATCGCCGTCTGTCGCTGCTGTCCGTATGTTTCCCATTTCCTAGACCCGCCTGAGCAGCTGTCTCCAATGAGCCGCAGACAAGGTTCCTGCTGCAGAGAATCAGAGCTGTGCAGGGAATGCAATGTCCACCATCGGGTCTGTACCCTGTCATATCCAGAGCATAGGAAAAAGAGAGCTAGCCCCTCCTGAAACAGATCTCATCAAAGAGATAATTTACAGTCATTCTTTTATTAATATTATTATTACTATTAAGGGTTTTTTTGAGGTTTTATTTTTTTCTTTATTCATGATAGAGCTTCTGTGCATGCATGAGAAAGAGAGAAAGAGGAAACCCCCCACAGGACTTAATTGTGTGATGATCGCCTTCCTCCACCTCCTTGCACACATGCCCAGAGATGACCAGGCCAGGGATTTGAACCATGGTCACCATGTGGAATCCAGCTTCTCCTGAACAGAGTATTACCACTGCATCACAGAGCCAGCCCTCCTGTCATTCTTCATACAGATTTTCAGATTCATTTTATGAGAAGAGCAGTAATTGTTCTCTCAGTAATGTTCAGATGCTCCAGAAAATACTCTCAGAGGCCCACCTCCCTTCACATACTTCTTACCTTCCCACCCCTTTACCTGTCCTGTACTCCCTGTCCTCTGCCTTATCCCCACCTTGAACTACCACACTCTCTTCTCCTCTTTGCCCCTTTAAGGTCCGTCTCGTGATCTATTCCTCTCTGAGTTTAAATAGAGTAACTGGTTAGACTGTGGTCGGGGCTCTGCCTACTGAAGGTGTGCATCTGTGGTTCATGGCCTCCCTGAGGCCATAGGTGAAAGCCCTTCATGGTGGAATGATACAGACCTCTTTACAGTTAAGGCCTAAGGATACAGGCTATGGAAGTAGGCAGATTGGGGCTTTGGAACTCTGACAGCTTCTGTCTGTGCACAATGATGCTTGCTGTGAATTATTCTGTTGCCTGTAGTGTAGGCATGGAAAAGATGGGATTGAAGCTAATTTCAAAGAAGTAACTACCTCTTTCCCAAAGAAGTACCTACCTCTTACCCTGTCATCACTTAGTTAACTTTAGATGCCCCCGAGTTCTTGCGAAATAATTGCAATCTAAGGTCAGAGTAAGAATCATAGCATGGAATGAAGCCAAGAGTTAGGAGTTAGATGGACACAGAACCAGACAAGTCGATCCAGGTGCCTCCCTTGCTTAGTTGCATTTAACATTGTCATTTTAATACACCATCTCATTCCGAAACTACTGCCAGGAGACTCAGCCAAAGAGTTGAGTGCTGGTCACTTTGGTGATAGAAATGAAGACGTGGGTGATATTGAAACAGTCATAAGTGCCAGGAGGTTGTCTGTATCTACACGTAGGGGTCTTGGGAGCTCACTCAAATCTTACCACCACCACGAAGCTTTCCCAAACAACTCTGCATAAATCTCCCTCTTCTGATGATATAAGTACTTTCCCAGTGATGTGTTGGCCCTTGCAATTTAAAGTAACAGTCACAGAAAATATTTCTATAGTACTTACTACATGCTCTGTGCTATGCTAAGCCCTTTACAGGTATTCATATCCTATTTTATCTTACAACAACCCTTCAAAGTAGGATCTATTTTTCTTTTTATAATATTTTTGTCATAGAGTGTGTGCGCTCACCAAAGAGATACAAAGAGAGAGACTAAGAGAGGGAAAGTGAAAAACCACCCCCTGGGGAGGATGTCCGTATCCTCCTCCTCCTCCATTCTCCTCCTGGTATTTTGGGCATGCAAGCACACACACCCCTTGTGATTTTCAAGCCACCATGTCTAGAACTTAAACCACAATCAGCCATGTGGGAGTTCAGCACCTTAACTGCCACACTGCCTTGAAGTAGGGTCTATTAATATCATGCCCATTTTTTTTTTTTAAGATGAAGAAACAAAGCAGAGAGGTAAAGTAACTTACCCAGCACTAGCAGGGCTGTTGTCTGGTTTGGAGCCTGGAATTCTGGCTCTAAATTCAGGTCACAAAGTTCCCAAATAAAATTCTTTTTTGAAAACAATGTGGCTCATTGTTGGTCATTTTTGGTGCTTGCACTTCATCTTTAAATTAAATTGTATGATACTTGAAGGCCAAGATCATGTTTAATGCATCTTTCCAGTTCTTATAGCAAAGGCCCAGTTATAAATAGCCTTGCATATATAATTACTTAATAAATGATTAGTAACTAACATGATGAACAAAAAAAGAGAAAGCGAAAGATTAATCTAACCAACTTCAATCTTTTCTATAACTTATTTTGCCTCCTAAGAATCCCTCCAAGAATACACTTCACTCCCCCAGGAGAGGTTATTTTAAAAACTAAATAACTAAGCACTTAAGAAAAATCCATCCCTCCTGATGAACTGATGTTCATGCTGTTTGCCTTTTTATTTCTACTGTCAAGAAGCTCAAGGCTATGTTTTTTCTGTAGACTTGTTATACTTAGTCTATATATTCTGCCATAATTATACCTTCTCATTATTACTCGGTCCCCAATGTTATCCTGGTATTAATAGCAGTACAATTTTTTTTATCCATGTATTTTACTGTAAGACACCTCCTTTTTGGAGGGGCCAAACAACTCTGCATAAATCTCCCTCTTCTGATGATATAAGTACTTTCCCAGTGATGTGTTGGCCCTTGCAATTTAAAGTAACAGTCACAGAAAATATTTCTATAGTACTTACTACATGCTCTGTGCTATGCTAAGCCCTTTACAGGTATTCATATCCTATTTTATCTTACAACAACCCTTCAAAGTAGGATCTATTTTTCTTTTTATAATATTTTTGTCATAGAGTGTGTGCGCTCACCAAAGAGATACAAAGAGAGAGACTAAGAGAGGGAAAGTGAAAAACCACCCCCTGGGGAGGATGTCCGTATCCTCCTCCTCCTCCATTCTCCTCCTGGTATTTTGGGCATGCAAGCACACACACCCCTTGTGATTTTCAAGCCACCATGTCTAGAACTTAAACCACAATCAGCCATGTGGGAGTTCAGCACCTTAACTGCCACACTGCCTTGAAGTAGGGTCTATTAATATCATGCCCATTTTTTTTTTTTAAGATGAAGAAACAAAGCAGAGAGGTAAAGTAACTTACCCAGCACTAGCAGGGCTGTTGTCTGGTTTGGAGCCTGGAATTCTGGCTCTAAATTCAGGTCACAAAGTTCCCAAATAAAATTCTTTTTTGAAAACAATGTGGCTCATTGTTGGTCATTTTTGGTGCTTGCACTTCATCTTTAAATTAAATTGTATGATACTTGAAGGCCAAGATCATGTTTAATGCATCTTTCCAGTTCTTATAGCAAAGGCCCAGTTATAAATAGCCTTGCATATATAATTACTTAATAAATGATTAGTAACTAACATGATGAACAAAAAAAGAGAAAGCGAAAGATTAATCTAACCAACTTCAATCTTTTCTATAACTTATTTTGCCTCCTAAGAATCCCTCCAAGAATACACTTCACTCCCCCAGGAGAGGTTATTTTAAAAACTAAATAACTAAGCACTTAAGAAAAATCCATCCCTCCTGATGAACTGATGTTCATGCTGTTTGCCTTTTTATTTCTACTGTCAAGAAGCTCAAGGCTATGTTTTTTCTGTAGACTTGTTATACTTAGTCTATATATTCTGCCATAATTATACCTTCTCATTATTACTCGGTCCCCAATGTTATCCTGGTATTAATAGCAGTACAATTTTTTTATCCATGTATTTTACTGTAAGACACCTCCTTTTTGGAGGGGAGAATGGTCTGATGATAGTCTGAAGTACAATATATGTGCCTCTATTTCCTTATCTGCAAAATGGGAATAGCAAGAGACCTTAGATCACAGAGTTAATTTCAGAATTCAGTTAACTGAAGCATTAAAACCGCTTCAGATAGGGACCAGCAGATGATGTAATGGTTACGTTCCTGGACTCCCATGTAGTCAGCCACAATTCAAGTACTGGACTCAGTGACTTAAAATCATGCCAGGCACGTATGTGTGCATGCCCAAGATCCTGAGAGGAGAATGGAGGAGAAGGGATAGCAGTGTGACCATTCCTCCTGGGGGTTGATTTCTCACTTTCTGTTTCTCTGTCTCTCCATCGAGTACATGCATCCTATAGCAAAAATCTCTCTTAAAAAAATAATACTGGGAACCAGCAGTTAGGGTAATGGCTATGTTGCTGGACTCCCACATAGTCAACCGCAGTTTGTGTCCGGGACCCGGTGGTTTAAAACCCATGCCGGGCGCGTGTGTGTGTGTGCCCAAGATCCTGAGAGGAGAATGGAGGAGAAGGGATTGCGGCGTGGCCATCCCCCTGGGGGGTGATATCTCGCTTTCTGTCTCTCTGTCTCTCTTTGTCTGTCTGGCGAGCGCATGCACCCTATCGTGAAAAACCTCTCAAAAAAAAAATATTACTGGAGATATAATAGAAATAAAATGTGCAATAAATGTAAAGCACTGAGTCAACCTGAAACCAATCTTCCCAACCTAACCTCCCCACCTCCTGTAGTAGGAAAACTAGTCTTCCACGAAGACGATTGTCTTCTGGTTCCTGTGACAGTAAGTTGGGGACAGCTGCTCTAAATGAACCTTCAGGCCTCCCCACAACCATGACTCCTAAGACCTTTACCCTCACTCCTCCCCTGCCACTCACTTCACTATCCTTTCTTGAAAACAGTAGGTATACACCCATCTAAGAGATTCTTCATTCCCATCTTCCCCAGATTCCTCCAGGCACTCCCTTACCTCCTTTGGGTATCAAATATCGCCTTCTCTTGGGTTCTTCCCTGACTACCTGACCTCAAAAACTGCAGCCTCATCCGTACACATACACCCATCACCTTCTCTGCTTTGTTTTTGCTACTGTTTTTTTTTTGTTTGTTTGTTTTTTCTGAATTGCACTTAGCACCATCTAACCTATGATACAACTTAGCAAGTAAGAGCGCAACCTCTAGAGCCAAGTTGCCTGGACTGAGTCCCAGATCCACAGATCGCTGGTTCAATGAATTTATGCACTTATCCTTCCTAGGGTTCAGTTTCCTCGTCTTTAAAATGGGTTTGTTATGGTGATGAAGTGAGTTAGTATGTATATACAAACTGTAGTCCCCGTTTTGGCCATGAAGGATACATTCCAACACCACCAACGGATGCTTAAAACCACAGGTAATGATAAATTCTAGTTATGAGTACTACGCTTTTCAATATAATAACTGAGAAAGTTCCTAAGTAATCAATAAACACGTAGTGTATACAGCAAGGATATGCTGGACACAGGGATGACTCACCTTCCAGGTGAGACAGAGAGGGATGGTATAAGATTTCATCTGTCTACCCAGAAAGGTGAGCAATTTAAAACTTATGCATGGTTTATTTCTGGAATCTTCCATTTAGTATTTTCAGACTGTGGTTGACCACAGGTAATGGAAACCATGGAAAGTGAAGCCTTGAGTAAGGGGGAACTATTTGTGTAAAATACTAGGACAATGCCTGGCATGACATAAGCACTCCACGAGTGTTGGCGCCTGTTTATTTTGTTGTTATGTGTCTATCCCACTAGAATGTCAACTTACCTACAGAAAGAAGTATGATGTGTTTTGGTCTCTGCCCTTAGACTAGTACCCAAAAAAATGCTTGAGACTTCATAGTTGCTCAATAGATGTTTGTCAAATGAATGAAATTAAATTCTGGGAGAAAAGGCAAGTACAGATTAGTAGATATTTTTCAAGCAATGGTACTTGAAGCTTTAAAAGTGAGAAAGCAGGTGGCGTGGTGGTTAAGAGCACTGAATTTTCACATGGCCAACTGTGTTTCGAGTCCTGGACTTGGCAGCTTGCTTTCTCACTTTCCCTTTCTCTGTCTCTCTCTGCTCAAATTAAAAAAATAATAATAACAAATGGAATTAAATAAATAAAAAAATTTTTAAGTGACAAAATAGAATGGAGAGAAAGAAGCCAAAATGCGAAGAGAAATAGAGGTCTGAATTATAATCTTTTTGCTGTCCACTGTTTTGGGACTAGAAGAATCAACAAATTCAGCCAGGAAATGGCCAGCAAGCCTGAGTAAGAATAGAGGTACTGTGTTATAAAAATGCAGGGGAAACAAAATTTGAGGATGTGCTGGGACCAGTAGATGGCGTAATGGTTACATCACTGGACTCCCATGTAGTCGACTGGTTCAAGTTCCAGACCCAGCAGTTTAAAATTCACACCAAGTGTGTGTACATGCATGCCCCAAAATCCTGAAATAGAATGAAGGGATTGTGGTGTGGCCATCCCCCGGGGGGTGGTTCTCCCTTTCTGTCTTTCTGTCTTTCTCTGTTTCTCTGGTGAGCACATGCAACCTATAGCAAATCTCTCTCTCTCTCTCTCTCTCTCTCTCTCACACACACACACACACACACACACACACAAAGTGCAGATGTGAACGGGTGCATAGCGCAGAACAACCACGAAGTGGAAGAGGTGGAGGATCTGGTAGAACCACTGGATCTGGCATGTAAGAGGACACTGTTTACTTTCAAAAGAGCAAATTTAGTAGTAAGATAGGAAGGGAGCCAAAACCAAAGCCAGCCAAGGAGAAACAGTAAATTAGGAAGTGAAGCAGCAACTATTGACTACTCTTGAAGTTAATCAGTGAAAGCAAATGGCAACCAACAGAAAGAGAAAGGTCAAATGTAACTTCTCATTTGAGTCTCAGGAAAAGCCAAAGCCTTTCCTACAACTTTAAGTGAAGTGTTGTTACAACTCACTGATTATTTATAGATCATAATATATATGAGCACTGCCTATGTAGTAAGTGTTTTTACATGTAAAAATCTTTTTCTAATTTTATCTTGTGAGAGCTGTTAATCTGTTTTAATAGTTGCAGTTTGGATATCTGTATACACAACTGGTTCCCAAAGAAGATTAGAGAACAATCTTCATAAATTCTCATTTTCTTTTTTCCTACCTAGAACTCAAAACCCTTTTGTGGACTGAACCCATTAAATGACTGTATCCAGATTTAAAATAATAATAATGTATTCTAAATTGGAGAAAGAATACATGTTCTTCTCTTAACCTACACAAGTACTAATCAATTTTCTAAATTCTTTCAAGGCAGCCGAAACAAGGAGAAATACAGTCAGTTCATCTTTTTTTTGTCATCCATTCTGTGCCACAGTGGCTACAACAGGGTTAAGAACCAAGTATCTCTTGCTGACAAGCACTGAGGGGGCTATGCAAAGCGGCAGGCCTCTTGGGCTACCTTTAATGGGCTGCAGAGAAATGGGAGAATCCAGAAGCCAAAACCCGGAGGGCCTCTGGCCCACACAGAGGCCAGAGGAGTGTGCCAGCTCCCCGGAGTTGTGCTCCGGAGTTAAATCCATAACACTCACGACCAGGTTGTAAATTTCAGACCATAGTTCATTAACTCCAGAAGTTCAAAACGATACCCCCTGCTTACCCAGTCAATGCAGCTGAGAGTTTTCCTGGCGTGTGATGATCCATCAACAATTGGATTCCAATATCTTTTTCTTCATTAATAGAGTCACACGGGTCCCTCCTATGGAGCTGGGTAAGGCTTCTGCCTGCACACCCGGTTGGCTGGCCTGCATTTGTGCTAGGCTGCATTTCAAGCCTCAAACTACAGGCAGACCCCAGGTATACCTATTCCTGCCCTCTTCCAGCCCAGGATCTCCAGTATAATCAGAGTTAGCATCAAAATGCCTTCACCAGACTTGAAGGACTTTAACGAGACAGCTCCAATGCTGATGCCAGGCAATGTGTATTTTAGAAAACCTTATTCCATTTGGGGAATGTGTACTGTCTCTTAAAACTCATATCTGTGAATGTGGTTTAGTTCACTTTCAACTTGACAATTTTCTGCAGTCTAAGATATGAGTCCTTCCCAAATGATTGGGCCTCTTGGAAGTTACCTCCCCTGCTCATGTGGGCAAGCATTTGTCATCCCCCAGACAGGACTGGGGAGAATCAGGCCAAGAAGCAACCCTGGACTCTGCATTTGTTGGGGTGAGCTTACCCAGAGCAGCTAAAAGTATCCAGAGGTGTGCCTATAAAGTATGTTCAGGAATCCATGGAAACAGAAAACTAAAACCCATCACCAAGCCCATGGACAGACTTGGAGTTGGAAACAAGGCGAAACCAAGTCAAGAGCCAGACTGTTCAAGGAAGCAAAGAACAGGGGCAGCCCTCAAGGCAGGGCAGGGGTCTCGGATATTTGCTATACACATCGCTGGGGACCCAGAGGGTCAGTCCAGCTTGTGGGCACTGGGTGGATGCAAACAGAATCAAAAGGCTGTCTCCTTCCCTCCCTCAAGTCTCTTTCCTCACCCAACTAATAGCAGTTGAAAAAATAAAGGCTGCAATACAAACAGGTCGGCACCACCACCATGCTTTTCAAAACCTTTGCGAAATTCAAATGAGGCTTTTTTCCTTAGCAACCCTCTCCACTGGGAATTCATTTTCTTCTCCAGCTCCCAAAGTCTCTTGCCTTCTAAGCCACTCAAACAACATATATTGTGGACCCCATAAACCTCCATTGCCCATAAGCAGTAGTAACATTTTCTGCCTCCTGTTAATAAATTGTTCGTCTCTTTGCACAGCAGAGAAAAGATGAAGACAAAATTGGGGGGAATTATTTCCCAAGTATTGTTTCTCTAACAATAGCAATCCCTGCTCTGAGAACTCTATTTTGCTTAATACGTTCTTTCTGCAAAGTGGTAAAATGTGACAGTGTAATAACCCAAAAAGCAGCATGAAGGACCTGATTCCCCAAAGTGTCCACTGAGAAAACATCCAAGTGTTTCCATCAAGAAGGAATTGTGTGTATTGAGAGAAGGTAAGTGCGTGAAATAAGGGTCTGCAATAAAGTGGGGTCCAGGCGTCAAGGATTAAATGTTTGGATTCTTTGCTTCACAATAGAAGCATTTGCGGGAAGAATGGGTCTCCATTTCGTTCCTTAATGGGGATATCACACACACTAGCGTGTGCATGTCTTCTTCAGGATAAAAGGAAAATTGCCTGGTTTAAACATAAAAAAAAGCACCTGGCCAACAAAAACAGCAATAATGCTGAGCAAAATCAGAACAGATTTCAAAGACGGTGGGCCTTGGAGCTAGACACTGGGGAGAACTTCCAGAAAGAATGTGTGTGAACCCCTGAGATAGATGGCCCATGGATATTTTGGAGATGGACTTAGAAAAGTGACCTAAGTCAGCTCAAATATCTGCCTTCATCAGACTGGAGGAATGCATGGAAACTTCACATCCATGTACTCTGGGAAATGCTTTTTTCTCTTAGCTCCGTATCGCTCCCCCTTCTACATTAGTTCCTAACTCCTCCCACACATACCTTTGGATGGCATCACTTTCTACTCAACTCTTTAGCTAGGTGGGGGCAATGTTGGTAGGTGGGATCAAGAAAGATCAAGGTTCACACTAAAGTGTCAGAGGGCAATTTGCCATGAGAGAAGGGCAAGATACCAGTCTGCAAAGACAAAAATTGCAAGCAGAAAGATGGAAGTATGCATCATAGCCTAGGTGGTTGCTGTGGCTTTGGTGTCCTTCGAAATTCATGTGTGAGGATTTGATCGGAATGGCATTCAGAGGGTTAAAACTTGACTCATCAACGTGTTGAAGGATGGGGTCTTTGGGGAGAGATTAGTGATTGAATGGACAGGGCAGGGCCCTCATGATTGAGCCCAGTGGGCTTATAAAGCGAGGAAATGAAGCAGAGACCCACACTGATACAGACACACACTCTGCACACATCCACAATTCTCTCTCCTTCCAACAGCCACATTGTGATGTGATCAGCTCTACAAGTGTCAAGCCTTTGGATTTTCTTACCACTAGAATCATGAGTCAAATAAACCCCTATTCTTTTTTTTTTTTTTTTTTTTAACTAGAGGGTATATGTGCATGTACATGAGAGAGAGAAAAAAGAAGAGAGAATTCTTCCTACACCATGGGGCCTGGTCATACCACAATCTTTTTTCCTCCATTTCTCCATGCCATCAGAATCCTAAGCATGCATGCACATGCAACCAGCATGCTTTTCAAGTTGCTGGAGTCAGGACTAGAACTGCATCTGAACCTGGCTTTTATGCACAGCATTTACCCTATTCTTTACAAATCACTTCTGTAAGCAACTCAATAACTGGCTGGGATATTAGGGAAGACACAGGTTTGAGGCAGACACAGAATGAGATATAGGTTGCATCAAGTGAATTAGGCTCAGAGAACTTCTGTGTTAGGCAGGGCTGCAGCATGTGGTTAGGATGTTGTGCCCTGTCCACAGGCTTTACACACTAATGGCCCCAGTGCCTCACCCCATCACCTTGTGGTTATAGTTCCTCTCACCAAAAAGGCAAATTATATTTCCCCACCCATTCACTTTGGGTTTGGCCATGTGACTTGCTCTGACTGTCCGAATGCTAGCAGCTTAATGTCAAGGACTCCAAAAGCACATGCACTTGCTCTTTGTACCTCAGCTAGATCTGGACTAGAACAGTCACAGAGTCCCAGGAAGAGGGAAAGAAATAAAAGAAACAGAAATAACTGCCTTACTGAGCCTGCCTAGATCACCCAACTCCAACTACCCAGCCATGCCAATGAGCTGCATGAAATCAGCAGAACGACCCAGCTGAGTTCAGCCAACACTCAGTAGGCTATAGGATCAGCAAGAGTAGATGACTGTTGCTATATGCCAATGAGATTACTAGATTTTGTGGCGATAGCTAATTGATACGCACGTTCAACTGAGGTGGGTGAATTGGAGCTATCCATCCTGCAGTTGTGTTGTACAACCTGACCTGAGGTTGTCACCTTGAATACAAGTATTCTAGTTCCTAATTCCCACAAAGACACCATATGAAATAGTGGAAACCCCTTTAAAAATCAGTGCTATCCATTCTCCTAACCTCTTTTCACCATCCTCTTAGTCCTCTGGGTCTAAAAGTCTCCTTCTAGTTTTCCTTTGCCTCCTCAATTAGCCTGAAATCCGTAGTCTGCTTTCTGGTCTCATTCTTTGCTAAGGCTTAGGATTCTTTAATAGCCTCATCCTTCAAAAGCTCTTTCTGTATCAATTCCCAGCCCTGGCCAATTCCACTGTTCACTTTCTCTTCTTTCCTCTGTGTTCAAGACCAGTGGCGCAGTTGGATACAGTTGGATACAGAATGAGTCCTCACCCAGTCATGCTCCTAAAGCCCACCAGGCTGTCACAGGGCTGAGTTTTGTACCTATCATAGTTTTACTCCCTGCTTAGGACTAAAAAAATACATTGCCAGCTTCCTTCATCCAGCAGGCATAGATCAGTCACCTTCTATGGGTAAAGTAGGATGCAAATGCCAGACAGGCAAGAAGGCCCATGATCTGCCATCACAAGCTGGGGAACCAGAACAGTCATCAGTGTAATTCAGTCTGAGTCTGAAGACCTGAGCACTAGGGCAAGCCACCAGTACAAAGCTGGAAGTTCAAAGGCCCAAGAACCAGGAGTTACAATGACTGAGGGCAGCCGAAGATGTGTGCTTCAGATCAGGACCAGAGAGTGATTTGCCCTTCTTCTGCTTTTTAGTTCTATTGAATATGTGGCCCTCAACGGATTGTCTGAGGCCCACCCACATTGGTGAGGCTGGGTCTTTTTTATCAGTCTACTAATTCAAATGCTAATCAAATGGGGACATGAACACCTTCAGAAACACACCCAGCAACAATGCTTTACAAGCTAACCAGGCATCCCTTAGCCCAGTCAAGTTGACATATAAAGTTAACAAATTGAAGGGTCATCCATTGATGACAAAGTGCTACCAGTGTTTGGGTGAGAAGTTTACTTTTAGCTGAGGGTCTCAGGGGAGGTCTCTAGAAGAGGTGACTTTGAAACAGGTCTTGAAGGATAGAAGGGCTTTGCAGATGCAGAAAAGGGAGGGCAGAGAGAGTGAAACCCTTCAGGCAGAAGAAGCAGCAGGAGAAAAGGTATGAAGCCTTCCTCAAAGTTATGAAATCACCTTAGAACTGCAAGAGCTATTTGGCATGAGTCCATATGCAGCGCTGGCACGTGGGGATGGGAATCTCCTTCCGAAAACCTAATTTGTCAACACCCTGGGCTCAGAGGAAAAAAACAGAAGCCAGAGTCTCGTTAGCTTTGAACGTCCACAGTCCCTTGCAACCGAGGGGCTGCTGTGACTCAGGCGCAGCCTGTGTAAATAGCGCCGGATGGGATTGTAGCTAATAGGGTTATTAATACCTGTCACATCCCAGGATGGCAGAATAATGTGGAGGTTTTCTACTATAGATTAAAACCAACCAACAGGGAATTTTCCGAGTCTGGCAGTCACAGCTTTCTCTTCAGACAACTTTTCCTCTAGCCATGCAGACGGGGGTAAGTAATTGTCCCCAGGAAAGGTTTGTCACTATGGTAAATGCAAAAGCAGGAACAAACCTGCCTCACTTAGCCTCAGGCAAGAACAGGGGTATTTGAAATTCACAGATAATCCCCAAACCTCCCTTCAGCCTGCAGCTTTGACCTCTTTCCTGGCCCAGGCAATCACCCCAAAGAAAAGCCACCATTATTTGGGCTTTATGCCTCTCATTTCTGGTTGGGAAGAATAAGAAGGCAGAGAAGAAGGCAGAGAACTAAGGAACAATTGGGTAGAATGTGGGGCCTGGGTGTTTTGCAAAATGCTGGGGCCTGGGACTAGAACTCAGGCAGAGCTACTTCAGACCAGAAAAGAATCGCCATGCTGGTGACATTTCTGTCCACTGTAGAACCTTAGCCAGTTCCTGGAGCATGGTCCTACCTCTTCTCTTTCATGTAAGGTGTCCACAAACCCTGAGGGAAATGCTTCAGCACTGAATAGAGCAAGAGGTGACCCTGCTGGAGAGGAAACTGCCCCTCATACTAGACATATGGCCCCACTTGGCCCAGAAGAACTTCCATGGAAAAACCACTAAGTGAGACCATAAACTGCCCTTTGTTTTTGTTTGTTTGGTTGGTTTTGTTTTGTATACTTTGTTGTTGTTTTTGTTTTTATAATTTGTCAGAGGGTGCATGACTCCCCAGGGAGAGACAGATGAAAAAGAGAATGAGAGAAAGAGAAAGTACCTCCTATAGAGGAGGACATGCAACTATTCCTTCTCCTCCATTTCTCTTCCCTGTTGGGATTTTGGGAATGCACATGCATGCACACCTACCAGGAATATTTCTCAAGCCACCAGGTCCAGGACTTGAACCATGCACTCAGCCATGTAGGATCCATTTGCTTTAACCAGTATGTGACTGGCTAACCCCACTCCCTTCACTTTTGTGCTCTTGACTAAAAGAATCAAAAAGTATCTGGGAGGGAATACACATAACATTACCTGCTTTTCCTCCGGGAGCAATTTTACTTCTCTTCTCCAAAGGAATGCTCTGATTACTAGTAGAAGACTAAGAATGCCTGTATGGGGCTTTAGCCTATACCAAGAGTCACACAGGGCTCCCTAGAAGCTCTCTGTGCTGAATCTCTTGCCAGGATTCACCTTTGCCAGAGCTCCAGGTAAGCCCTGGGATAAATCACAGATGCTTAACAGGGCAAGAGAAATAGAAAGAAATGTGAGGTTCTTCTGCCTCCTTAAATGGGACTCTGGCCCCAGCCCCCTGGAGGGACGCAGCTTCCCAGGGTGTCTAGAAGATGAGACATTGTCGAAGAAGAGGTTCTAGAGACTTAAGATTTAATGTTATTTGTCCTACTGGGCTTCAGACTTATTTGGAAAGTCTTACTCTTCCTTCCATCCTGATTCCCACTTTTGGAATGGAAATGCATACCTTTCATGTGTCCCACCACTGCATCCGGGAAACACATAACTTATTTGATCTCACGGGCTCACTGCTAGAGAAAAATGTGCTTCAGAATGAATCCTACCCTGAATGCCATCCCGATTTAGCATTTAGATGAGACTTTGGACTTCAAACCTTGGAGTTGATGCTAGAAGTAAGACTTGACTGAAATTCAGACTTTGGGAACAATTAGAATAAAATCAATGCATTTTTCATGTGACGCAGACATGAATTTGGAAGGCCAGAGGTAGAATGTTTGTGTCCCTCCAAACTTCATGTTGAAACCTAATGCTCACTGTGATGGTATTAAGAGGTGGGGCATTTTGGAGGTGATTAAGTCTTGAGCGTTTCTTCCTCATGAGTGATGAGTGCTTTTATAATAGAGGCCCAAGCAAGGTTCCTTACCCCCTCGTGCCATGTAAAGATGCAGCAGATGCCATCTTTGAAGCAGACGCCATCTTTGAAGCAAGACAGCAAGCTCTCCCCTGACCCAAATCTGCTGGCACCTTGATTGTTCACTTCCTACCCTCCAGAATCGAGAGCAGTAAATATCTATTGTTTAAAAGTTACACAGTATGTGACTAGCAGGAGGCATGGTGGTTAAGGCACTGGACACTCCCACATGACTGGCCATGGTTTGAGTCCCAGACCTGGTGGCTTGCTTTTTCACTTTCTCTCTCTCTCTCTCTCTCTTTCTGGTCAAATTAAAATAAATTGATGAATAAATAAAGGTAAATAAATGATTCTTTTTAAAAAAAGTTACCCAGGCTAAGATATTTTATTATAGTGGCCCAAATGGACTAAAACATCAGGCCACCTATATATAAACCTCACCAAAAACTAACCCTGCCAGTTTTTTCATCTTGAACTTCCAGCCTCCAAAACTGAGAGAATATTAATTGCTGTCACTTGGGTCACCCAGGCTGTGTTGTTCTATTACAGTAGCTTGAGCACACTAGCACAGTGGTCTTGACCTTTCTGCCCCTGGGCACCCCAGTGTCAGAGGAGAAGAGGGGGAGTCATTCTGATTCTCCAAATTAGTCTGGAGGGCAGAACTTCTGCGTACTGAATTCTAGGGTGGTGTTGCCTAGTGGTTACCGACACGACCTGGGCCCCTGGGAAGGTTGATTTTCCTTACCATACCCAAGGTTCCTCATCTGTCAAATGGAAAAATACTTGTACCATTATCATGGGATTGTGGTAAAGATAAAACCAGCAGCACAGAGTAAACACTCAATAAAATGGTATCTTTCCTACTACAGAAATGCACAGTATGACCTTGGGCTTCTTGTAAACAGAAAAGGTAGATGCTTCCCATCCTCCAAGTGAGGTAGGAGTTTGAAAAGAAGCAAAGGTTAAGAAAAAGGCAAGGAAGAAAAATGCCTCAGAAATCCAAGGTTGGAGCTGCCCTCTTAACGTAGTAGTTAAGCACTGTGCACTGGGATCTGGACCACACATGGCTGACTACGGTTCTAATCCTGGCCCTAGCACCATGAAAACCATGCTGGACACATGTATGTATGCGCCCAGATCCTGATGGAAAGGAGAAATGAAGGAAAGGGATTGCAGCATGACCATTCCCCACTAGGGGACGCTTTCTCTCTCTTTCTCTCTCTCTCTCATGAGTATATGAGTCTTTGAACAATAAAATTAATTAATTTGGGGGGAAAAAAAAGAGTGTTTCTCTTGTTGCTATTGTGGGCATTACATTATCTGTCTCTCTGCCACTCTGTACACGAATGAAGTCCCGAGAGTTCACCTGGCTTTGGCTCTTGCTCCTGCAGCAGGCTCACAGGTATAGCCAAGTGGTCTGAAGATCCCTGCTGCCAGCTTCTGCAGCCATTTGCACTCCCAGGAATCCCATCTCCCCAGCTCACCTGCACCACCAGTCCCCAGCACACAAATAGTAGTAGCTGAGAGGGTGGCCAAGAATACCAGGTGAGGCCCTTGTCACTCTTATGCCTTGCCACCTCCATCCCTACCAGGTCCAGGTCCATGCCAATCAGTAGAGAATGCTTTTACCTCTCTGCCTCCAATGATGTGAGATAAGTGAGATGAGGAAAGGGGCGGTCAGTAGAAAGAGTTCAGGGCACTCACAGAACATAGCCATCATCCAAATGGGAGCTGCGTTGCTGGGATCTGAGAGAGCCTGTCCTCTGTGTGCCCCCCTCAGAGTAGGCAGGGCCCTTCCTCAGCAGGGCTTAAGGAAAAGATGATGCCTGGCAGCCAGCAACCCTGAGGGCCATCCTGGGCACCCAGCTGTGTGTGGCCCCGCCCCTTCCTCTCTTCCTCTGCCCACTTTGAGGTGCATTGCCAGCGCCATGCCCAATGGGGTGGGACTTCTCACACATTTCCAAAGGACTCCTTGGCTGGTGGAAGAGTACAGAAAATGTGGCCTTTGGAGGTTCTAGGTGTCCCTGAAACCTCTAACAACTGTGGACATTCCCTCTTCTTCCACCAGTAGCTCTGGGAGGCCCAGGACAGAGGAAAGCAGGGCATGCCTGGGGGGGGAATGGGAGTCCCTACCCGCATTCCCTTCAGTGAGGACTAGACCTCCAGGTAAGGCCTCCAGACAGACCTCTTGCCCTGCCCCTTACCCCCAGATTGGTGAGAAGCACAATAAAAATCAGCAGGCTAATCCCAGCACTCACACGTGGAGAGCTGATAAAGAAGGGCACCGGGGAAGTGTTGCCTCTGTGTGGGGACAGAGCACAGGACTGCCAGGATGAGCCCCTGCCCTTGCTGTTTACAGTAAAACTTCATCACGGGATGCTGTTAAATGTGGCAGTTACTGTAAAGGCTACTGTCCCTGTTGACTTCAACAGCCCCTGGAAATTTTATCCAAGACAGAGTGGCTTTAGCAGAGAGACCCTCTTCCTCTTTCTCTTTCTCTTTCTCCTTTTGTCTCTTTCTCTTTCTCTTTCGGAAGTACCTTAGAGAGAGAGATGAGCCCTCCAGAGCAGAGGCCTGCTGGCCCCCTGCCCCCACTCTGCGAGGTGAGAGGAGGATAATGAAGTCAGCAGGGCCCTGTGGGATAGATTCCAGAGCAAAATGAAAAGCAGTTTGGCCATTATGAGGAAGGCCAGGGAGCCTCGGCCAGCCTCTCCTATCTGTCTTCTCAGCCACCTTGAAAGAGGGAGAGAAGCAGCCTGAATTACTGGAGTAGAGAGACTCCGGGATCCGCACTTGCCTGAACAATTGTGACAAGATACAAGGACACACCTGCATTTGTCAGCCACTCCACCACTTTCGATTTCCCTTCCCCAACGCAGCCACAACCTCTGGGTAGAAGCCACCAAGGGACTCGTTTAAAATTCTCTCTGATTAATTCACGACATTTAATCTTTCTTTCATCTGAATTTTAGAGGGAAAAAGCTTTGGTGCCTCGCCCAGCATCCTGAAGCAAAGCCTTGCTCCTCTCGGCTTCTCTGGTGTCTGATGCCGCGCCTGGCACGTGGACATGCTCGCTAAACCCTGCTTGAATGGAAGCTGTTGTGAGTACGAGCTGGACGTGGCAGAGCAGTGGGCTTTTAATGAGAAAACCTGGGGTCAAATCTTGGCTCCAACATTTGCTAGTTATGGAACTTGGAAGCATTTTATTTCTCTGAGACCCAATTTCCTCTTCTGTAATTTGGGGATAATAATACCTACATTATGAGGCCAATGGGCAGATTAAATGAAATAAAGATGTTAAAGTGCTTATCACAGTGTCTGACACATCAATAAATCTTGTTGAATCTACATCTAAGGGATCAGAAATTGACCTCAGCGAGCCCCATGGAGAATACCCACACCTCTGAGTTGGGCTCAGTCAGCAACAGGGATTATCTGCTACAAATCCAGGGTCAGTTGCCACTTCCTCCCGGCATCTCTGAGTCTCCGGGTCTCTGCTCCCTACTTCCTTCCTCCCACTCCTCAGCTGATGTATGCTTAGGGAAAGCTAACGAATTTTAATGTCATCCTAAGTCAAACATCATTATGAAAGTAAACGTGCTGGAAAAAAAATCATATAATGCATCCCAAGGCTAAATGTAAATCGTTTTTAGATTTTCTATTATTTTAGGTTACCTGTGCCCAGGAGAGACTGGGAAGATAACCTAAATTCATGCAGATAATCAAGAACTGATTAAATTTCTGGATGGCTTGCTTGTTCTAGATTCCAAAACAAAGACCTTCAACTTGACCTCAAAGAGAATCTACTACTTATATCCCCAGGGGCTTATGGTCACTCAAGTCAGGGCAGTAGTTGGGCAGATGAGCCAAGTCCCAGATGTGGAGAAGACTGTGGCTGCCAATGGTTATTTTTGAGCAGTGGGAAGGTCTTGTATTCTGGAAGCTTCCAAATAAAATAATTTGCTTAATTCTTGAAATTTGCATAATCCCATCTGTAGACACTGCTTTGCCCTATCTCAGAAGATCAATCCTAAGTGAAAACAGGATAATATGAGCACACCTCTGACTCAGTAGTGAGTTAGTCTCGTCTTGTATTGGCCATTTTTACTCCAGCTGTCAAGGCATGGAGTTATCTTCACATCCAGGCTGAGTAGTTCTAGAGGCCAAACTGCCTACCTGATATTCCGACCCCTGGTGGCTTCTCATTAACTGAGCCAGGACTCCAACAGCTCTTTCCTGTATCCCTGTGGTCTGCTATCTCCAATTCTGCCTTGTGAACCTCTGCAAACTGTCAGCCAGATGTCTGAATAGACACTCTGGACCTAACACTGTGCTTTGTTCTTGCATACTACTACTCAATAGATTATAAACTGAACAAGGGCGAGATTTTTGTCCAATGCATTCATTGATCTCTCCCGTATGACTGGAATGCTAGAATATGGACTGGTACAAAATGATGTCTGATACATTTTTACTGACTAAATGGCATGCCTCTTTCTCTAATCTCCTGGCTTCTCCCTATCTGTGAACACAGATTCTTGTGTTCCCATCTCTGGAATACCTATGTCTGGCTTTCCCCAGTACACAGAGAGTATGTCTGGTATTCTGGAAAGTTCAAGGGCTTTTCAACCAAACATATCTAGTTTCAGATCTCCACTATACCACCTTTAAATTGTTTGAACAAGTTGTTTCATTTTTTTACTTACACTTTCTATTTCTATCTCTGAAATGGGCATGGTAATACCTATTCTGCAAACTTGTTTAATGGATTAAATAATGTATGTGAAGTCCCTGGCAGAATTCTTGGCATATAAATCAAGTTCAGCAAAAGTTATTCCCTCCTCCTTATCTACTTTACTGTAAATAAGGATGTCAGGAGTTGATAGATAACTCAAGTACTGTTCATTGCATATTTTGTTCCTTGCAGGTTTATGATACCTAATAAATGCTAGTTCCTGTCACTGTTCCATGTTTATTCAATCATGAGAGAAAACATTCCTGCACCCCCACCACATACCAGGCATTGTGTTCGATGCTGGGGATACACAGGTGAATAGGCACAGGCGTGGCCCTTGAGAACTCATGGTCTAGGGTGGACCAAAGACAGTTCAGCAGATCATTGCACAAAACTAGGTAAGGGTAACAATGAAGAAGTGTGTGGGCTATCAGATGGCATGGTGGTTAAGGTGCTGGATTCCCACATGGCCAACTGAGGTTCGAGTCCCAGACATAGCACCTTGAAAATCACACCAGGCATACATGCATGCTTGCGCAAAATCCCAGGAGAGGAATGGAGAAGAAGGGATTCCAGCATGATCACACCCCTAGGAGATGATTTCTCACTTTCGCTCTCTGTCTCTCTCTGTCTGTCTCTCTCTCTCTCTCTGCCTTTCTCCGGTGAGCATATTCACACTATAGCAAAAAAAATTTTTTTTAAAAGCACAGGGCACTACAGATACCCTGAGAAGGGCCCTCACATTTGCTGACCATCTGAGTTCATCTGTGCATGAATTCATTTTATTTTTAATAGGAAAGTATTTTAAAATTTTTTAGTTAATTTTATTTATTATTATTAAGTTTGCTATAGGTCATCTGTGCTCACCATAGAAAGACAGAGAGAGGGGGAAAGTGAGATAGCAAGCCACCAGGTCCAGGACTTGAACCGTGGTCAGCCAGACATCTTAACCGTCACACTACCTGAAGTCTTGATCTGCCTCAGCAAGCCGTACCTAGCTTTGACTGTGGCAATGGTGACAATAATTGACAATAATGAGGTCCAAGATTAACAGGTTACAACACTGCAGAACATTCGGAAGAGAGTTTTCCGAAACCCACTGGCAGATCCTTCACTACCTCCTTTTCACTGTGTCCCTGGTCCTTCTGCAGTGGCAGGTGCTGCTGCTGACTTTTTTTCTGTCCCCATCCATTATTGGTGCAGACAGGAGATTGCAAAACAAAACCTTCCAAAATTATTTGGGTGGGGAGGGGAAGAAAGCTAATAGTTACACTTTATGCCTGGCACCCTGTGGGGCATTTCGTTTGTCCGCTTATTCTTACAGCTGCTCTATAGCTCAGAAAAGCATGGCTTTACCCACTGCTCAGATATGGAAACTCAGAGTAAGTATAAAACGCTTGTTTAGGCCCAGCCCCACATTGCAACGGTGAAGTACCCTGCATAGAAAGCCAGATCTCATTTGGCCAACTGCAGTAGGAATCTCAGACCCAACAGCTTGAAAAACACCAGGTACATGTACATGTATACCCAAACTCCCAATTAGATGAAGAAATGGAGGAGAAAGGATTGGAACCCGATCATGCCCCATTGTGAGGTTCTCTCTCTCTTGCTCTCTCTCACTCTCGTTCTTGTTCTCTCACTCTAGTGAGCACACACAACCTCAGGCAATAAAAAAAATAAAATATTTGGGGCCAGCAAGTGGCATGATGGTTAAAGGTGCTGGACATTACCACATGGCTGACCACAGCTCATGTCCCAGACCTGGTGGCTTGCTTTCTCTCTTTCCAGCCCTGGTGGCTTGTTTTCTCACTTTCCCTCTCTCTGTGTTTCTCTCTAGTCAAATTAAAATAAATGAAGGAATAAATAAAATTAAAATAACTAATTAAAAAAAACACTTATTCTACTTGTTTCCAATTAGTTACTGAATTACAAAGAAAGTCTGATCTGGGCAAGAACAGCTCTTAGGGTTGTGCAGATTCGGTGGTCAAAGGTATTCAACTGAGGGGGATTTCAGGGGCTCAATCCAATCTATGACCTGCTTACCCAGGTGGGCCCCTGGTATGGGAATCTACCCATTCCTAACAACACAAAGGCACAGTCTGTTTGCCATATTATTATCCATTAGACTAAATTTGCCTTTCTCTTCTCTCTCTCTCTTCTTTTTTTTTTTTTTTTTTAACCACAGGGCATGTCCTTTCTCTTGGAGAGAGTGAGAGATAAAGAGACACAGAGAGGGAGAAAATGAGAAAGCATCCCCAAGGGGGGATGGCCATACCACAATCCTTTCTCTTCCATTCTTCTCGTGGGATTTGGGGCATGCACACACATGCCTCTGGCATGATTTTCAAGCTGTCTGGTCCAAGATGCAAACTACAGTCACCCATGTGAGAGTTCAGTGCCTTAACCTCCATGGCATTTCCTGCCCCCTCTCCCTCTGATCATTATTAAGCTAAGTCATCACATTTTATTTCTGGCATTTGTGGAGAATAACCTTTTTTCAAAATACTTTGTTTTGAAAGTATTTCTTAAACATAGCCTAGTTGGGACATAAAGAAGTGCCATCTCATTAGACAGTAATTTAGCAGGACTTGGAAACGGTCACAACTTTTTATACACATTTAAAATTTATAATGCATAACATGAAATTCACCATTTAGACCAATATAAATTGTACAGTAAAGGGGTTTTCAAAAATGTAAAATAAGTTCAGTGCTGTGCAGAAAAAGGCAGATCCCATATGGCTGACCATGGTTCAAATCCCAGCCCCAGTGGCAGCACACAGATTCATAGCCACACATGCCCGGGATTCTGACAGGGTAGAGAAAAGGAAAAAAAAAAAAAGATTATAGTTCGACCAGGATCCATTGAAAAGGGTACTTTTTCCTTTTTCCTTCTTTCTCCTTTTTCTTTCTTTCTCTCTTTCCCCCTTCTAACTCGAGCATGTGCATGAGTCCTCTAACATTAGAATAAATTAATTCAATTTAATTTTATGTAAAGGTAAAAGTACCCTCAAAATACTGTAACCCCGTCACTATGTAATTTCAGAACATCTTTCGTCACCTGAAAGGAGATCCTGCAACTGCCTAATATCTGTCTTTTCTTCAGACAAAGGTGCTATAGGGGCTAGCAGCGGCCTTCGTTGTAAGCCAGACCTGCTCAACTCCAGAGTCCAAGCACTTCCCATGATACATTGCAAGTCCCCAACACTCCAGTGTTTTTGCTTTACAGATGAGGAAACTATAACTACTGCTCACTAACCATTACCCTGTATCCATTTCAAGAGAGAATTATTTATGCCCAACATATAAGAAACCCAAGACTGAAGAAGTCTAAATTGATTGCCATAAATAAGACAAATGCCAGAACAAGTGTTTGAACTTAGGTTTCCTTGGTCCTAAAACACATGCTCTGTACATTATGCCAGTCTGCTTCAAGAAAGAAAAAAAAAACTACTTGCTCAGAGTCACAGAGCAATCTGCTGGTCAGTTGGTCTCTGACTCTAAATTCTCTCGGCAACCGCCAATGGCTGGTTAGGGGTGCTCTGGTCTGGTTTTCTATTGATATGTAATAAACTATCCCAAGACACAGAGTTAAAACAGAAACAGTTACTGATTTTGCTCAATAGCCTACAACTTGGACAGAGCTTGGAGGCAATGACTGGTCTCTGATCCATGTGGCTTCAGCAGGGATAGCGTTATTGGACTTGTAGAATTCATTTCTAAGAAAGTGTCACTAAGGAGCTCCACTAAGGCTGTCATCATCCAGAGACCTGGATTCATCCATGTGAGGAGCTTTCCATCAGAACAGCTTGGGCTTCCTCACAACATGGAGGCTGGGGTCAAGAACAAGTGTTCGAAAGAGACCTTTGAACCTTCGCAAGGCTTCTTCTGACTAGTCTTGGGAGTTCCAGAATGTTCTTTCTATTTCTTCCTGTTGGTTAGGAAAGTCACAAAGGCTAGTCCAGATTCAAGAGGAAAGGAATTAGACTCTACCTCAACTGGGAGGGAAACCAAAGAATTTGTTGTGACCCTTGATTTATCATGGTGGCCATGGTTCTAGAAAAAGTTACTGACATTTTCCTAAAATAGACTTCATCAACTGTTTATGACATCAAACTGCCTTGTCTTGTAGATCATCCAATGCCCAAGGGTGGAAGTTGGGGAGGCCTGGACAGGCACCTTCACCTCTAACCTGTAGTGAATGGGGGAGCCAAGAATTGCTGAGCTGATTCTGAGCACAGAGGTTTAGGGCACATCAGAATTTGGCTGCCCCTTGCTAGCAGAAAAAATCACCAGAGCAAAACCACTCTGCATAGCATCTGGTCTCAATGTACTCCCTGGCTTGAGCCAGGGCCTCGGCCCCTCACTGTCACAGGTACTAAATTCCCCTGGACATGCATGCCAGAGAAAGTCAGGGTTGAAAAACACTAATAAATCCATCTGAACACTGTGCTCTCTTGGGGCTTATCAGTATTTCAGTTCGAGTCACAAAAATAACATACTGTAAAAGACTGATTAGTCATCGGATAATTGAGTTCTTAAATGTCAAAAACAATATCGTATGAATATTCAACAGATCATGCTACTGAAACTTACCTGTTCCATCAACAATGACTAACATTTCTCCCCCATTGTTCTTACCCAGGAATTATGTTAATATGACTTTTCTGAGGTGACGAATTGTGGTTCTCTTTAAAACATATTGTCTTACAAGTCTTACAGGTTAATACATAATGAGTTGCTTAAAGGAAAACTGCTTAGGAGTCATGGTGAACTTCCTCTCTGCATTAGTTTCACCTCTGGTTCAGACAGAGAGGCATCAGAGTAGAATTCCTTCCAGCAGCAGAGAGACTTCAGAGCTCTACTCTGTGAATTCCATTTCTCATTTTGTTTATTTATTTATTTGTTGCCTGAGACCTGGAGGGAGGCATGGTTTTCATGCAGCTTAAGTTTAAATAAGGACCAAGGTGCAAGCTGTGTTTGAGAGTGGCGTGTAACATAATTCCATGGGCAGTTAGGGCTGGTGAAGCTAAATGCATGTGTAAGAACGTATCTGTGTTTTCCCGAACTCACGTTCTCACATGTCTCAATCACACGGGGGTGGGTGTAGTAGGCAGGCTGGGAGGAATTTTCTGATCGTGGAGTCCTGAGAGAAGAGAACTCCTCCAAGCAGATCCGGCTTTTTGTTAGCCTGGCCTCAGCAGATGCTGCAACAGCTGGAGCCAGAAACCACATGGTAGGGTGGGAGCTGATGTTGGGGTCAGCCTGTAGACCCTATAGCATGTTGGGGGCCTTGCTCTTGGTGGGAGCATCAGGATATGCCAGGTACCAACTGCTCCTCCAGCCGGATGCTGTCTGCTCCTGAGGCTGTTCTACCTCTTTCCAGCCAGAAGCATGAGACTCTCCACCTGGAGTTCACTGCCTGCCTTCAGCCAGTCCCGGCCCCACGCAAGCCTAATACTACCAGAATGTGTGGACGTGAGGATGCCCATGCCCGCTCCTTGGCTCGCTGGTTCAAAGCTTTGCAGCCATGGTCAATGTCCTGTATCCAACCCCTGCTTCGCTCCCAGCCTATTTCTGCCTGCACTAACCTCATGTCGCCATCATCTACCGAGGAATCCTTCGAGAACTTAATAATGTGTCTGGCCTCTGGCTTCTATCATTTCTCTCCCAGTCATGCTGGCAAAACAGCTATCAAAATTTCTACTGATGCCAAACAATCATAACAAGTAAAATAACTTTCAGTGTTTAAATGATACTGATTGAAATTATTTGAGTTGGTTATTAATTATTTAAATTTATGCTGACAAAAACAATATTTCTGGGTTTGACAATAGGTAATGGTCCCATCCCCTATCCCCGGGACGTTTTCACCCTATTCTGTGCCTTCCCAAGCTTACCTCCAACAGATTCAGACTCCCTGAGTACAGTAACACAAACATCTGCTTACAGAAAACACACTGAAAGGCCCCTCCTCCCTTCCCAGATCCAAGGAATCCAGAGAACCTGGGAGAGACACTGGAATTACTCATTCATTCCGGAGTTTCCCTTTGCCTGCTGCCGGGTTCCACACACAAGGGCCTGGTCTATGCACGGCTGGGCCGGCCGGCTGGTCAATAGCAGAGGATGAGCAGCTTGACTGGGGCAGTCAGGCTGGCCCTGATGATGGGGTGCTAGTCGGTGCAGAGCTGGGGAGCAGTCATCAGGAGGTGGGGAATGAATAGCAACTCCACAGAGATTCCTGTCCTGGAGGGGCTTACAGACTCGTTTTCAGAAGGAAAACCCTGTATATTGCTACTCTGAGCAACCAACAGGGGAACAGGCAGGCAGGTTCCTCCTGCTCTAGTGGAGGACTTGAGCTCAGCCACAGAACCCCAGGGCCCAAGCAAGCTGGAAATGAGGGCCCTGCCCCACCCCCTGCCAGCCAAGTGTTAGCAGCAGAGGGCTTGAGTCTTCTTAAGCATGTTTTTAATTACTGCGAAAATGTGTCATCCTCAGTGGCAGCGTGGTTCTCAGTTACCCACATGCAGATTGATGCTCTCTGTATGAAGTGGTTAGCACAGACATTTAAAAACAATTAGGATCGTGGTGAGGCGGCTGGGAAAGCGCTCGTTAGGCGGGGGGATGGGGACAGCAAGCCATTATGCTCACCAGATAACTAAGTTATTTGTACTTTTGATGGGGAAGAGGGGAATGATTGGTTTCTTTAATATTTTCCTTTTGATGTCAGACGAGAGCTGCGGGCACGCGCGAGAGCTCGTTCACGTGTGAGCAACACTCCCAGATAACAAGGCAGATGCAATTTTAATGCTTTTGGAGCACCAGCGGTGAGGAGGGCTGGAGAACAGGCAGCTCTCTCTGGCAAAGCCTCTGATGCCCCTTCGTTTCTAGTGACTGCAGGAGTGGGTGGCACTTGGGCCTGATCAGAGCCGGGTGGGTTGGGGCGAGCCCACAGCACTGAACCAGCCCTTTCTTGCGTGGTCCTTCATGGGTGCACCATGGCATCTGCCTTTCGGAAGAGGCCCTAGAGCCAAGAAAGGTCTGGGGGGAGCCCCTCCCTGGGCACATCCTAGTTAATGGCAGGTATGAGGCCAAGTTGGGGAGTCTCAGAGGGGTGCCGGTTTGGAGGAAGGAAGGAAGATGGAGTTCTTTACTCCTCCCAGAGCTGTGGAAAGAAGCCCCTGAGCCTGGCTGGGTTTCTCCTCCCCTGTTTCTGGGGCCAAGGTTTTGGGATAACCTGTCTATTGTAGGTTAAATTACCCAAAAGATAATTGAAGTCCTAACTCCCTGTTACTCGGAAAGGGACGGTACTTGGAAATGAGGACTTTGTAGATATAATCAGGTTTAAATGAGGTCCGAGGGTAAGAGCCCTAATCCAGTATGCCTGGCATCCTGCTAAGAGGAGGAAAATCACCGTATGAGGATAAAGATACACAGAGAGAGTGACATGTGACAGCAAAGGCAGAGACTCTCCTGGCAGATCCAAGGCAAAGGATACCAAGGACTGCTGGCCACTACCAGAAGCAAGGAAGAGTAAAGAAGGGCTCCCCCCAGAATCTCGGGAGTGTGGCCCTGCTCACCTCCTGACTTTGGACTTACAGCCTCCGGAATCATGAAAGGGAAAAGTTCCTGTTGCATTCAGCCAACCCGGTCTGCAGTACTTTGTCATGGCGGCCATAGGAAACAAACCCACTGCCCAACACCAACCCCTGCTCTGACCTCCACATGGCATCTGCAGACGTGTGTGTCTCCCAGATTGTCCCCACATGCATTCATTTACTCCAACATTTACTGAGGGCAGTGCACCAGGGGTGTGCCAGGACGTGTGGATGGAAAGGCCCAGGAAGGATGAGTAACTGGAGTGACCAGGTTGTTGCTGAGTCTGGCTGGGAAGCCACGAGAAGCCATGGCTTCAGACTGCTCCCCTCTCCCAGCCTCCTCATGGTGCTTTTTCATCACACTGTTGCCTGAGGCCTTACCATATCATGGGAGAACAAGGGCTCTGGAGCCAACCTGAGCTAAATCTCAAGCCTGGATCAACCACCTATTAGCCTG
This sequence comes from Tupaia belangeri chinensis, assembly GCF_000334495.1. Lineage (NCBI taxonomy): Eukaryota > Metazoa > Chordata > Mammalia > Scandentia > Tupaiidae > Tupaia > Tupaia belangeri. The sequence continues at coordinate 549,030 of NW_006203674.1, forward strand.
GGAAACTTGGGCAATTACTTAACCTCTCTTGAGACTGTTTTCTCACCTGCAGTTGGGGGCTGTTGGGAAGATTAAACAAGGTAATTTATAATAGATAGCAATTGTAACAGTAATTATATTGGCCTTGGTAGTAAGAATGTAATGGGAGTCTTTGTTGTATCTATGCTTTCTTCACAAATGAGAACATACTCATCTCCCACCAAGACCTTCTGACCTGTCTCCCTTAGAGTCTGTGTCATAAGCCAATGGCTCACAAATTCTTTCTTTTTAAGAATTTTTTAAGGGACCAGCAGTTAGCATAATGACTATGTCGCTGGACTCCCACGTAGTCAACTGTGGTTTGTGTCCCAGACCTGGTGGCTTAAAACTCACACCGGGCGCATGTGCGTGCGTGCCCAAGATCCCAAGAGGAGAATGGAGGAGAAGGGATTGCGGCATGGCCAGCCCCCCTGGGGGGTGATTTCTCACTTTCTGTCTCTCTTTCTCTCTCTGTCTGGCAAGCGCACGTGCCCTATAACAAAAACCTCTCAAAAAAGAAAAAAAGAATTTTTAAAAATTTTGTCAGAGGGTGCATGTGCTGTCATGAGAGAAAGAGAGAGAGAAAAAAGGTGAAAAAGCATTCCTCCATGGAGAATAGTCATGCCATAATCCCTTCTCCTCCATGTCTCCCCCCTTCCGAGATTTTAGGTGCACATACACACACACACACACACACACACACACACACACACACGCCTGGCATGTTTTTTAATCCACTGGGTCCAGAGCTTGAACTGCACAGTCAGCCACAAGGAATCCAGCCCTCTTAACAACCATGTCACCATCTGGTCCTTCATGGTTCTTTTTGACCATGACTTAGTGAAACTTCCTGGCCCTTCTAACCTACCGTTTTTTATTTGCTGGCAAGTTATACAATAGTGTCCCAATATGTCAGATATTTTAGGCACCTTAAGGAATTGTTCTACAATAATTACAAAAAATAACATTGAATTTAATGAGAAGAATGGTGTTATTTTAAATAAACAGGAGCAAAGAATGGCATTTTCAGCTCAGCTGTTGGCCTATGAATGAGCTGCAAACCCTGTTCCTGGATTTACTTCCAGAAGGAGGGCTTCAGCACCCTGGCCAGAAGCAGAGAGCCACAGGAGAGGGCATAAACTAACCAATGGAGACAGTCTGGAGGGAGCCAGCCGCTGCCCCTCTCTGCGAACAGATCCAGATCCCCAGCTTTCCCAGTGGTTAGCCCACCATTTGTGGGCACACAAGAAGTGGGAACTATTTCTGAAGGCTGATGGTTTTGTAATTTGCAGAGATGTTGATGTCTCCATATGCGTCTCGGAGTGGGACTGTCTCACAACAAGCATGAGAGAATCACACCTCAGTAAGGAGTTCAGTAAATTCATCTGTAAAACATATTTCAATTCCAAAGGCAATTTTCTAATTAGTAACGACACACAAAGCCTTCACAGTCTGCAAGCAGTTCTCTCAGTGGAGCGGGGTCCTGGCTAAACTAAGCATAAATATGAGTCACCAATTGCCTCCCTGGGCCAAGATATGGGCTCTTGGAAACCCCAGGACCTTGATTGGGAAGGGAGTGCGAGCACACAGGCAGTCAGGCACCAAGACTCTCCCCTTTACCAAGACTCACTGTCTTCAGGTGGGACTGGAAGCTCCATGAGCTCGGTGGTGGTCTAGTGTAAACATCCAGTCAACATTTATTAAAGACTCCCCAAGATGTGGCCAGGAAAAACATGGAGCTTACAGCTTACTGGGAGAATCTAGGAATTATTACACAAATAATTCAGTAGTTACGGAATAGTAGAAAGGGATATGAAAGAACCCTAGTTAATCGGGAGTGTAGAGGAAGTTGTTCCAGAAGAAGTGCTGTTTAAGCATAGAAAGGTGGTTTTGAATCTGATTATAACACTTTTTTTCTTGGGTTTTTTTTTGTTTGTTTGTTTGTTTTGTTTTGTTTTTTTGAGAGGTTTTTGCTATACGGTGTGTGCGCTCGCCAGACAGAGAGAGACATAGAGACAGAAAGAGAGAAATCACCCTCCAGGGGGGATGGTCACGCCGCAATCCCTTCTCCTCCATTCTCCTCTCGGGATCTTGGGCACGCACGCACATGTGCCCGGCGTGAGTTCTAAGCCACCAGGTCTGGGACGCGAACCACGGTCGACTACGTGGGAGTCCAGCGACATAGCCATTATGCTAACTGCTTGCTCCCTGATTATATCACTTATTTTAGGTGTTATTTTAGGCAAGTTAACCACAGCCTGAGTCTCAGTATCTCCACCTATAAAATGGGCACATAACATCTGCTAAGGATCAAAGAAGATAATGTACTGGCATAATTTAATGGGCCTGGCATAATTTAATGCATCTCCTAGGTACTCATTAAAAACACTGACCACTATGACTCCAGAAGGCCTCCTTACCTGCGGCTGAAGGAGTACACTGGGAACACAGATCCATCCTCTACTCTCTCCTTCCCTAAAGGGGCTGCCAAGTTACCTAAGCAGGGCCCCAGGGAGCCAGCCAACTAAGCTGTACCCTGCTTCTAACAGGAATCTGCAGTATTTCATAAGACAAGCACACAAGTGCAGAGGAGGGCACCTCATGACCTGACCCAGTTTAAAAGGATCCTGTCACTCAAACAAATCCCACCTGGCTCCTAGGCCTGGGATGGAGGTCACTGAGGGTGGCCATTGTGAGGAGGACCCAGTCCCCTGCAGGAGAGGAGACATGCTAGGTGCAGGGCTGGGTGTTCCTGCTTCTGCTGAAGCAGCATCTCCCCTCTCCCCTGTAATCAGGAGGCTTATCTCCTCAGCCTAAATTCCTTGGAGAAACTGACGTTTTAATCCTAATTTTAGTCCTAACTCCACCACCTTCATCATCTCTCCCTCCTAGCTTCTCAGTTTCCCCATCTCTAAAATGGGAGGAACCTTCCGTACTCCCTGTGATGTCCCAGTAAGGCTATAAAAACCAACGCGATCCTGAGTGGGCGGGAAGAAAGGAGTCATCTCTGGGAGTGGCACCTGCATCCAAGCGATCCTCTATTTTATTTTCTCCAGGAAGCGGAGGGCAGCCCAGGGCCCCCAGCTGACTGGGCTTCTCCTCCCCCACCTGCCTTCCTGAGTTGCTTCCTTTGCTCTGCTGAATCCAGAGGTGAGGACCTGCAGCACCTCTGGCGCGCTCTCCCTCGCTCTATGTTCCATCTCATTTCATCCGGGTCTCCTTTCCCTGGGGCCACACTCACTCGGTGATCCCAGAGCTCTGAGCCCTTGCCGATCTCTGGCCGCCATCAGAGGCCCTGGGCATTTGTTTTCCCGCTGCACGGGGCTGCGCACTGATACATTTGTACCACAGGAAGCAGAAAACTAGTTTAACATCTCATTTATTTCATAGATGAGAAAGTAATTCCCTGCTGAATGATTGTCCCGAACCAACAATTCAGAGAGGAGGAATTTACAGCGCTGCCAAGGACCGGGCTGCATTACTGTAGCGCCGTTATATAACGGAGCTGAACCTTTTTTTCTCTCTCTCCTGTTAGCCTGAAGAGAAAAGCCATTAAATATGATTAAGGTTAAGAGATTGCTAAAATTACAAACAGCCGCCATTCAATTATTTTGCTCTATAAAATGCAACACAGATTGGAGTTATTTCTCTGAAATGTGTTTTTAGAAAATAACATAACACAACTAATGTGGTTTGATCTAGCAAATCAGGTTCCAGATACGACTTCTAATGCAAAGCTAAAAGGTTCATAATTTAACTCAAAGTTTGTAACTTAAAATCGTCAGGTGCTTACTTTATAGAAAAGAACCACGGTCGACTACGTGGGAGTCCAGCGACATAGCCATTATGCTAACTGCTTGCTCCCTGATTATATCACTTATTTTAGGTGTTATTTTAGGCAAGTTAACCACAGCCTGAGTCTCAGTATCTCCACCTATAAAATGGGCACATAACATCTGCTAAGGATCAAAGAAGATAATGTACTGGCATAATTTAATGGGCCTGGCATAATTTAATGCATCTCCTAGGTACTCATTAAAAACACTGACCACTATGACTCCAGAAGGCCTCCTTACCTGCGGCTGAAGGAGTACACTGGGAACACAGATCCATCCTCTACTCTCTCCTTCCCTAAAGGGGCTGCCAAGTTACCTAAGCAGGGCCCCAGGGAGCCAGCCAACTAAGCTGTACCCTGCTTCTAACAGGAATCTGCAGTATTTCATAAGACAAGCACACAAGTGCAGAGGAGGGCACCTCATGACCTGACCCAGTTTAAAAGGATCCTGTCACTCAAACAAATCCCACCTGGCTCCTAGGCCTGGGATGGAGGTCACTGAGGGTGGCCATTGTGAGGAGGACCCAGTCCCCTGCAGGAGAGGAGACATGCTAGGTGCAGGGCTGGGTGTTCCTGCTTCTGCTGAAGCAGCATCTCCCCTCTCCCCTGTAATCAGGAGGCTTATCTCCTCAGCCTAAATTCCTTGGAGAAACTGACGTTTTAATCCTAATTTTAGTCCTAACTCCACCACCTTCATCATCTCTCCCTCCTAGCTTCTCAGTTTCCCCATCTCTAAAATGGGAGGAACCTTCCGTACTCCCTGTGATGTCCCAGTAAGGCTATAAAAACCAACGCGATCCTGAGTGGGCGGGAAGAAAGGAGTCATCTCTGGGAGTGGCACCTGCATCCAAGCGATCCTCTATTTTATTTTCTCCAGGAAGCGGAGGGCAGCCCAGGGCCCCCAGCTGACTGGGCTTCTCCTCCCCCACCTGCCTTCCTGAGTTGCTTCCTTTGCTCTGCTGAATCCAGAGGTGAGGACCTGCAGCACCTCTGGCGCGCTCTCCCTCGCTCTATGTTCCATCTCATTTCATCCGGGTCTCCTTTCCCTGGGGCCACACTCACTCGGTGATCCCAGAGCTCTGAGCCCTTGCCGATCTCTGGCCGCCATCAGAGGCCCTGGGCATTTGTTTTCCCGCTGCACGGGGCTGCGCACTGATACATTTGTACCACAGGAAGCAGAAAACTAGTTTAACATCTCATTTATTTCATAGATGAGAAAGTAATTCCCTGCTGAATGATTGTCCCGAACCAACAATTCAGAGAGGAGGAATTTACAGCGCTGCCAAGGACCGGGCTGCATTACTGTAGCGCCGTTATATAACGGAGCTGAACCTTTTTTTCTCTCTCTCCTGTTAGCCTGAAGAGAAAAGCCATTAAATATGATTAAGGTTAAGAGATTGCTAAAATTACAAACAGCCGCCATTCAATTATTTTGCTCTATAAAATGCAACACAGATTGGAGTTATTTCTCTGAAATGTGTTTTTAGAAAATAACATAACACAACTAATGTGGTTTGATCTAGCAAATCAGGTTCCAGATACGACTTCTAATGCAAAGCTAAAAGGTTCATAATTTAACTCAAAGTTTGTAACTTAAAATCGTCAGGTGCTTACTTTATAGAAAAGCTTTATAAAGAGAAAAAAAAATCAATACCATCTCGACTAATATTCTGAAGTCATCTGCGGCTAGAGATTCAATCAATTTTAACACCCATTAAAGGGATAGACAGATTTTTTTTTTTTTTTTAAATAAAGAGAACCAGAAACCACTTGGCCTAAAAAGTCTATGTGTTTGAGCTTTGTTTTTTAGGATTTGGGGTATTCTTTTTTTTGTTTGTTTTTGAGGTAATTCTCTGGGATATTTTCTATCACTTTTCAGAGGACCCAAGTTGAGTACTGAAGATGTAAGCTTCACAGAAAAGGTGGCAGGAAATTGGGAAAGTAACTCAAGTCTTCAGTCCACATGGCTCCAGAGACCACTTCTGGTGCCAGGGAGAAGCTCAGGTACTTACTCTTCCTGCCCCTGGACTTATGGTTCACATAGTAGATGACTTAATCTCAGCTTCGAAAGAATAAAAGGCTCAATTGCCTTGAAATGAATTTTCTGTCCAGTTTGTATTGAAAGTTAAAATAATTGGAAATTCAGAAAAACCTTTATGCAGATATATTAGTGGCTGGAGACTTCTGGTTATTATGGCTAATAAAACACCAGAATTACATTACGCTCTGCTCACAGACTCCAGCCCAGGACTCACTGTCCCTCTGGACAGAATATAAGCCATTTATGAGGGTAAACTTTATACACAAGCTAAACACATAAAGCCGTGTATTAGAATCGGACAACACATGGCAAGCCAAATAAAAGCTAGCTAAATGCTGAATTCCCAAGGGCAGCAGAGGTGAGCTCTCGATTTCATGGATTTTTCGCTTGGCTGTTGCAGCAATTTAGAAACTGCAGTTTAGCACCCAGTTGCTGACATGGAACCCAAGAGGTCTGCACGCTCTGATCATGTCTTTAAGACTATGCTCACTCATGGCCCAGATCCCAACATGTTGGACACACACAGATGCTGCAAAATGAAACAGACGAGCAGTGTGAGGAGTTCGAAAGTGAGAAGGTGTCCAAGAGAAGAAACAGAACCTTTGGAAACAGGTTCAAACCATCTATTGGTTATGATGATGATGTCATCTGGAGCAGAAATTGAAACACACGGTCAAGCAAAGGATTTTTATCCGACTTGCGAATGTACGCGCATGAAAAGAGGATATATGTTTTACACTAGGAGTGCGCCTGAAAATCAATGACAGGTGACCACTGGGGAGATGGCGGGGATGCAAAAGCTGTCCCCTCTGTCTCCTCTGATCTCCTCCCGATTCCTCTGGCCCACAAGCCCTCCCTTCTCATGGTGCAAGCTTCGTGAACTCATTCAATAACATTTATTGACCACCCACAGTCTATGCAGGGCATTGTGCTGGGAGCTTAGTTGTCGCACTCAAGGAGCTCTTTATCTAGTGGAGGAGAACTGCATATGTACAAATAATTATAAATCGATGTGCTGAATGATTGAGGTAAATATCGTGCTCAAGACCACAGAGGAATACGCTAACTCCCTGGGACAGTCAGCAGGGCTTTGTAGAGGAGGGGCAATTTAGCTGGGTCTTGAGAGTGGGGTGAATGTTAGCTAGGTAGAGGAAAGAAATGGAAAGAGATGGGAGGGTGTTCTGGGGAGTGGACAGAGTGTATACAGACAGCACAAAGAGGTGAATGCAAACAGCATGTCAGGAAATGGCCCATTGTTCAACACAACTGGAGCATAGGATCAGAAAGGGGGACTATCAGAAGATGAATCTAGAAAGACAGACTGAAGCCATAGTAAAGGTCCTCGTATGCCATGCTGAAGATGATAGAGAGCTGTTGAAAGCTTTCCTACAGGGCAGTGTCATGATCAGGGATATGTCTGAGAAGATGGCTTGGAAGGGATGCAGTACAGTGAAGGCCGAGGGCATATGGGTAGGGAGAGCAGGCAGGAGGAGAGGAGGCAATAATCTTGGGAAGAAACGATGCAAGTCAGAGCCAAAGCTGTGGTTGTAGAGACGAGCAGACAGCGATTGATTTAAGAGGTATTTAGACAGTAGAATCTATAGTGCTTGGTGTTGATTGAATGAGAGCAGTAAGGAAGGGGGGACCTTGAGAATGAATCTGCAGCAGAGATATCCAGCAGGCATTTTGAAAATAAGGGTCTGGAACTCAGGAGAGAATTTGGGTCCCCATAAGACTGCAACCTCAGCTCAAGGTCACAGAGAGACAGGACAGTCATATTTCTCAATTCTTAGATTCGGGAACACAAGTGACCCTTGACTGTGGGTAAGAAATCTCTTAAGTCCAAATCGAAGCATAGGTTGCTATTAAGAGGCCAGCCAATGGCACAGCAATAATACTCAATGATGCCAGACCTCCAGAGAGGGCCTGAGGCCTCCTATGTATGCCAGATACATATACATGCCTGTGATCGGACTGGCTGAGGCAAGTGTGGAGTGGCATTAGAGCCCTGGGTGGAGAGGGGCTCTCTCTCTGTCTCTCTCTCTCTATTTTCCTGTCCCATGGAAGAGATAAATGAGTGAACTCTTTTTAAAAGGCAGTATATAAGTGAAACAGTGCTATACTGAATCAAGACGCTATTTTAGTGAGCTTACAAACAAGGTCTCTTTTTAAAATTATTTTATTTAACTCTATTTATTATTCTTATTTAATATTACCAGAGAGAGGTGGGGGTAGGAATGGAGGAGCAGTGAGAAAACAAGTTGCCAGGTCTGGGACTTAAACCACAGTTGGTGACATGGACGTGCAGTGCCTTAACCACCATACTACCTGCTGGCCTCACAAATAAGTTCTCTTTAAAATACAGATGCAGGGCTGGCCTATAGACTAGTGGTTAAGGGAACCAGATCTCACATGGCCTACCATGCATTTCGAGTCCCAATCCAGCAGCTTATAAAACACACCAAGCATGTGTGAATGTGTGCCCAAAATCCCAACAGGGCGGAGAAACAGAGAAGAAGGGATTGTGTTGTGACCATGGCCCCTGCCATGGCAACCAAACCTGACCCCAGGGCT